>NC_083695.1:97304106-97641606 GCF_033118175.1 Dama dama | reverse complement strand
ATGGGAAACTACAAATTGAAAGCAAGTCTATTCAGATAAATATTGGACATCATCTGTATGAATGTTTAAACCATAAACAACTTCATACATGCTTCAAATTCACAGAATGACAACAAAAAATTATAGCTACACACAATACATTCAGTTTTCTAAATTACCAATGAATAACCTCACAAGGAATTTTAAAATGGATGCCTATTTTCAAATATCATTTTCAATTTTTAATACCTTTGATCTATGAACAACACTGTAAGACAGAAAATTAAACAAGTATGACTGAAATGAAGTAAATCCTCAATAGATATGAAAACTTCCCATGGTAGTGAAATCAATGAACATAGTTATTAGGACTTTAATGCACAGACACATATCCAGATTCGATGTGATCAGAATTCATATTTAGCAAAAAATACAAGATCTGATTTTAACAGTCGTATTATTTTTTTTCATACCCCTAAAAAGAAAAACAAACATGAAAAACAAAACTGAACTTGGAGACTCACATTTCCCTATGTCATATGTCAGTACACAAAGCAATGGCATAACAAACTTTGTAATACTACTATTAACATATGCATTTAAATGAAATTGGATGAAATACCCCAAAATAAACACATAATTCTAGACTCAATGTTTCACAAGGCAGATAACACTCAATGACTGAAACTGAGAGGGTTACAGGCAGGAAGGCCAGTAGGGGTCTCCAAAGGGAGGAAGTAGACTGCAAGTGTCAGACATTTTTTCCAAGAGGCAGGAGGAAACAAGCTCGTGTTATCTTTTTTCCCTTTCTCTATTCAAACTTTAAAAGAGCTTTTCTCTTAAAATTCTGTGTTGCTATAATGACACCTGATTCCACCTGAACTTAACTCTTCTCAAACCTTAAGCTAACCAATGCATTTTTTGCTATAGAAATGTTTGCCTTAAGCTATGTGAATGTACTATTTATTTACCCTAGACTCTGTCTTCAAGTAGGTTCTGCCTAAAGGCTCAGAACAGACTTGATAAACCAATATGCTTTACCAATATGCTTTGTTCTCCTACTCTATGTTAATGAAGCTATATATCTGCTCATGTCAATCCTTTTATGGCCCAGGATGACTCACCTGGTGCCATCTCCATGTATCTGTGGGTGAGGGGCCTGCTGCCATTCCTCTCTCTAATTAGTAGACTGCTAGTAGCTATATAACATCCGGCTAAAGACGAGCAGGGGGGCACTCTTTCCACCCCTTTCTGATGTCTATGTCAGAAGCTTTATCTCTTTTATACATTAATAAAACTTTGTGACACAAAATCTCTGAGTGATCAAGCCTCAACACTGGCCCCGGATTGAATTCTTCTCCTAAGGAGGCCAAGAATCCCGGCATCTTTCATGGTTCGGCAACAACATTTCAAAACAATGATCTTTTCAAAAAATGATGATAGGTGATGAGTATACACATGCATATGAATGAAATGGGACCCGTATCTCAAACCACATAAAAATAAATCTTCCCTCAACATAAATATAATACAATCAGCCCTTCATATGCATAGACTCTCCAACTATGAAGTCATACAAACATGGATGTAAAATAGCACCATAAATTCCAAAGTTTAAAGGTGGTGAATATTGACTTCCGCCTGCTGGCACCTCTTTACCTGCCATCTCCGTTATATCAGCTACGACAATGAATCATGTGCTATGCTAAGTCACTGACATCGTGTCCAGCTCTTCGGGATCGTATGGACTAGGGCCCACCAGGCTCCTCCATCCAGGGGATTCTCCAGGCAAGGATACTGGAGTTGGTTGCCTGCTCTCCTTCAGGAGATCTTCCTGCCCCAGGAATTGAAGCCATATCTCTTATGTCTCCTGCATTGGCAGGTGGGTTCTTTACCACTAGCACCACCTGGGAAGCCTCAAGACACATGAACATCAGTGGATCTGCGGAACCACGGGGCATATACAGAACCATTCCTCACAGAAAACTGAAGAATGACTTTAAAATCTCAAACAAAACATGAGTATACGTATTTCTTCAATCTGACGAGTGCCATGACCAGTGAAGGACTATGTGAAGAATACTTCAAACTCGATTTGGCAAACACAGCCTAAGTTGGCAATATTTAGTCCTCAAATGAATGAGAATGTCATTAGTAGTGGTCATTTCAAATAAGTAGCCTGTGAAGCTGTTTATACTTATTGTGACTCGCAGTATACTACATTCACAAATTTCAGTACTGTACATTTCTCAGTGGAAGCTTCTACATGGACTGTTGGGATCAGAGCTCTAACTCATACAAGCATACTTTTACTTTTAAAATGATTCTGCATGATAATCAAACAAAACACTAAATTAACACCTAGACAGTGTTTGAGCTCTGTACTAAATGATTTTAAAGCTAGTAGATGGAATGAACTGATGAGGAAGACTACAAACCAGTCATGTTCTTCAACTTCGTCAAACTGCTGATGGTCATACAAGTTAATGAAAAGTTAAGCCTGTTGTCATTAAATTGGTTTAAAAGAAATAGAATAATAAAACAAATTAGTAAATCTTGTTTTCTGATTAAACGTTGTATTATTTCTGCACAGCTTTGTTACTGGCATTAATAGAATACCTTCAATGATAACCTGTCACAGTGAAACGGATTCACATTCTACATCTATTCACATCCACAATTGATGCCATAGCTGTTTGATACTATTGCTTGAAAGAATATAACTTATGTGACTTCACAAACTAAACACATTACTAATATAATAGGTATTAAAATACCTTGAGTGATATGAGCCTTAGGATTTAGTAGAGTTGCTCTCATGAATAATGATAGTATTATTCACTCCAGCCATAGTACTGGAATCTGTACATTAACACCCCTGCAAAGGAAACTGAAAGGATAGAATAATACTTGTCTATACTAAAGGAACTTCATAACTTTAAATTTAATCCTACTGTAATCATTCAACACTGTATATTTTCTTTTAAACTAACTTTCATAGTTGGTCTCCTCTAACCTCTTCTGTGTCCACTTTATGCTATACTTATTGCTAACAGTAAAATTACCATAGGAGCGCTAATAAATTTTTTTTTTACTTGCAATGCTACTGATAGAACCAAAGGCTGATATCTACATCAAATGGGAGAAATGTAATGGAAACTGTAAACAATTTTATGTAATAACATTGCCGTGCTCCTATACAGTCAAATGGACATTCAAAAGGACGTGATTTTTCTGAAAGTTTATTTCAGAAAGTTAGAATTGGATGACTGCAAACAATAAAACTAAATATATTAATACATAATATTAATAGTATACAGTTGGTCATTCTTTTTCCTATTCTACCACAGCTAACTGACTGGAAGTCAGTTTTAGTAACTATTACTAACATAAGACCCTCACCAATAAGTGAAGATATATAGGAAAATCCATAATAGATCTAAAAACCATCAAAGATAAAATGATGATAAAAAAAATACAGTGACATCTTAGTGGGTATAAGAAACAGGATGATTAGGAAAGCAAAGCCAACAATCAGGTACAGGCCATGGAAGCCTGTGTCTGTCACGAGTGTTAACTTTTTATCCTTATCTAAGGTTGTAAAAAGTGCTTTGTAAAATCCTGACGTTTGCAGCACTTGTAACCTCCTGAAGAGACTGCAATAAAAAGGGTTTCTAGAATATCCTGACGATTTCCATCTACTAGGCTGTGGTGAGCTCAAGCTCAGGGAGAAAGGGCATGTTGCTACTCAGCCTAGTGCAAGTGTAGAAGCAACACCTCAGTGATTAAACTTTAAAGACAAATATGAGAATGACTGGTATGAATAAACCTTCAGAAGTACCTTCTCAGACCTCCCATCATACGCACAAGCATAATGAAAACACTGAGTCTTCATGGTCTCACACAAAATTAGATTCACTTATGACTTTGCTTTGAGAGAAGCTGAACTACTCATTCTTAGAGAGAAATGATCCTTTCTTCTCTGAAGATTTGTTAATCATTCAGTTGGGTGTGGTGAATAAAATACTTAAGGATCTAAAACATAAAAATGCAATAGGCAAAGCACATAGAATTTTTGCTCCCTTTCTCAAAGGATGGAATATTTTGTATTTGCACTGATTTTATGTCTTGACTTTGTGTACAATTATATATTGATATTTTTAGTTGAAATACAATAGGACTAAAAATATTGATATAACACTAATAAATCATGTTGGTATGTGTGGTTGTCACATATGATTCACAGGAGATTTAAATTTACAGTTGTCAACGTAAAGGATTAATGCTATTTAGCTTCTTCATGAATCTATACCATGAATGAAGAGCTTTTCTCAAAATATTTCACTGAGGGAAATACAAGTATGATAGGCTCATGGATCTCTAAGCATTGCTCACAACACAGATCTGATTTTCAACATTAAGGTTCTTTCAGTGTCGTTGAACAGCATTTGTTTCTCTGTATACGGAAGAAAAAAACTCATGAGTATCAAACTTGCTCACATAAAACGAGTGTATGAAATGTTATCTTCCCGACCCAAGAATCAAACCCAAATCACTTCCATCTCCTGCACTGGTAGGCAGATTATTTACTGACTGTGCCACCTAGGAATCGATATACATTTCAATAACCACTGCCATCAGCTTCTACTCTTCATGACCGAAGTAGGGGAAAGAATATTGGAAGAAGTACTCATAAATGTACTCATAAGAAGTATTAATAAGTCAAAGAACTGTGATATTGGGTACTCCAGTTATTACTGGGACAAGTCAGCTCCTCCGATGATGATGGGTATAACTGAAAAATTATTACAAATTCATGGGATGCGAGGTCTACACGATAAATGTGTTCATCTCATGCTACTGCTTCAGGTATGCCTACTTCAGCATGAAAGACTGCACTTAAAGGGATGCCTGCTGTTCCAGCTCAAGCAACAGAAACTGAAGTACAGATCATTGTCCTTTGTTGAAAATAATCAGCAGTTTGACAACATATGTAAGATGCCAGAGCAAGCCTTGGGATGGAACTCTAAAAACAGGTTAGGCCCTCTTTTTGCCAAGCCCTGTGATAAAATACAAATCAAAAAAAGAAAAATAGCATCGATTTTGTCAGGACTTCCTCACCTTTTCTTTCTGGATGGCAGGAAGCAGATATTGAGGCCAGACGACTGCAGGATTTAATTGTGAGTTAACATTGGGTGCGGTGGAAGCTCATCACTCTAGTAATAATGTGGCTCCATTAAACTGTTTGACTTTCATTCACTTCATGTACATAGAGTTCTATAATCCTTCATTAAGGAATTAAATAAGCTATACTTCCTTACATCTTCACAATCTCTTGGTTTACAATAATGTAAATTCCTAGTCCAGCACTTATACAATGAGTGTTTACAGGGAGTAATAGTGCATAAATGATGATGAGCAATGACAGGAAGTTTATCTATTCTCTGAGTTCTCTATTTTTTATATAATCGATCAGTGAAATATACTTACAGATGTGAATATCTTAGTGGCATGTATAAATACATGTTGAGTACTGCTATGATAACTCATATTGTTGGCACAATAATTATTATGGCTATTACGTCTTTTTCATATATTCCTTTTGACATTCTGTTCCATTATACATTATCATAAGATATTCAATACAGTTTCCTAAACTGTACAGTAGGTCCTTGCGGTTTCTTTCATATATAGTACTATGTTAATAATTCAAACAAAACCTGGTACACAAATATTCATAGTGACATTATGCACAATAGCCCAAAGGTAGAACCCATTCAAGTTTACGTCGGTGGGTGACTGAATATGCAACACAGGATATATTCAAAAGCTTGAACAGTATTCTACCATATAAACTAAAATGGTGCTGCCACTATGCAAAACATTACAGAAATTACTCCAAAACTAACACATGGAATAAATATATATTTCCATTCTATTTCATGCTATGTACCCAAAAGGTTTGGGAAAGGGGGCTGAAGAAATTGATATTTCTGCAGTCATATTCACAACAGCATGATTCACACTGGCCAAGAAACAGAAGCAATCTAAGTGTCCATAGCAGTCAATTCCATAAACAAACTGTGGTATACACACAATGGAATATGATTCAGCCCTTAAAAGTCATTAATTCTGACAATGCTACCTTGTGGACGAACCTTATGGTCATCATATTAAGTGAAATAAACCAGACCAACAAAGGACAAACGTTCTGTGATTCCACTAGTCTGAGATATCCAAACAAGTCAAATCCAAAGCCAGAAAAAGCTTTGAAAAAAATAACTGAAACTCTCAGTAACACTCTAAAAAAAGAAAAAAGGATGAAGATGGAAAAAAAGATATATTCATACAATTGAACAACTGCTGAAAGTGGAAGTGGGGCTGTGGATTACATTATAATGTAGAAACCATGTGATTTCCTGATTTTGGAGGTTATGTGCTGGTTCTGCAGGAGAATGCACCCATTTTGGATGAAACACATACTGTATTTTAGATGACGTGGCAAATGTGAGTACTTTTTCCCATTGCTAGGAGTTTTCTGTACATTTTAAATTACTGGAAAGTAAATTATGTTTCAAAACAACCATGTCAATACCATAAAAGAAAATCAGATTAGACAGGCATGAAACTTTCTTATACAGGCCAAGCCTTACCCAGATGAACTTCAAGGGAACCTGTGATGCTCACCGCCATTGTAGGAGTCCACATGGAATGAAGAAGTACTGTGGGAAGTCTATTAGTAACCACCATGTCTTGGGTCCTCTGGATGACCTATTGCAGGAGAAATAGATTTTACAAATAAAATTTTCCACATAACTTCACAAAAAGTTGTCAGACTACATTCAGTAAAACTGAATCATTTTGGATCAATTTACAATCATATAAAATACTACAATTTACAATCCCAATCAATATACAAAAATCAGTTGTGTTTCTATACACTAACAACAGGCAGAAACAAAAATTAAGAAAATCCCACTTATAATTGCATCAAAAAGAATAAAACATCTAGCAACAAACTTAATCAACGACATAAAAGACCAGTAGTCAGAAAACTTGAAAGCACTGATAAAGAAACCAAAGAAAACACAAATAAACAGAAAACTATTCCATGCTCATGCACTGGAACAATAAGGAATTAAAATGTCCACTCCAACCAAAGCCATCAACAAATACATTGACTGCGATCGCAAAATAACATTCAATGGCATTTTTCACAGAAATAGAAATACTCCTAATATTAGGCTGCTAATATTGAACAGGCCCTTAAACAGCCAAAAAGACTCTGAGAAAGAAGAACACAGCTAGACGCATCTTCCTCTCCGACTTCAAACTACATCACGGAGCGGTAGGAAGCACCACAGTGAGGAACTGGCAAGAACACAGACACGTGGACTCGCGGAAGGCGTAGAGAGCCCAGGAGTGAAGCCACATGTACGCGGTCAGTTCATGAACATCAAACCGGGAACGAGCGAAGACGAAAGGACAGACTTCTCAAGAAACAGTGTCAGGAAAACTGGCCACCTGCACTGAAGAACATCACTGGTCAGCCTCCAGATCATCTAACAGAAATCTAACTGAAAACCCGCCGTTCTGCACATGGAGCTCTCCCCCCGCGCCCGAGTCCTCTGAGATGGCCCTCCGGTCAGCGCTCAGCTGGACACAGGAAACGTCTACTTCGTCCTCGTTTTTCCCTCCTGCAGCGCCTCCCTGCTGGGACACTGAGGCGAGCCCGCTCCTCTCAGCCTGGACGCAGCCCCGTTTCCAGAAGCCCGAGCCCTGACGGCCCTGAGGAGAGAAAGCTCCCGCCAGCTGGTCCCCCAGCCCAGTCTGAGGGCAGAGCGTCCTGCGCCCGCGGGTCAGAGGGGGCTTTGGCGCCCCCTGCGGGCCGCCGGACAAGAGCGGGCAGCCCCGCGCTCACACAGCCCAGAGGGCTCCCCCAGAAGCAGCCCTGCGGGAGCGCTCAGACTGGAAGCCCAAACCCAAATGGAGCCGAATAGCTCCATGACCCCCCTCAAAACACGGTAAGGAACAGTCAGAGCCTGCATGGAATGCGGCCACAAAAAGGATCACATTTGAGGCACTTCTAATGAAGTGGATGAACCTAGAGCGTATGAAACAGGGAAGTCAGTCAGAAAGAGAAAAACCTGGACTCTAGGAGGATGGTCCTGACGAATCTGTTCACGTAGCAGCACTGCAGATGCAGACATAGGGAACAGACTTACGGACAAGGGTGGGGAACGAGAGGGACAGGGTGAGGTGAACGGGGAGAGCAGCACGGATGCATGGACACCAACCTTGGTAACTAGACAACCACTGGGCATTCGCTGTCTGACGCAGGGAACTCAACCTGGGGCGCTCTGATAGCCTGGAGAGGTGGGAATCGGCGGGACGTGGGAGGGAGATTCAAGAGTGAGGGGCCACACGCACCCCTACGGTTAATTCATGTGATGTATGACCATCAAACCAATATTGTAAAGCAATGATCAATCAACTAAAAATAAATAACTCTAAAAAAATAAAAGAAAGAAAACCAAACAGAGGGAATGAAATCAACAGAAACACAAACTATGCAACTCACACCTTAATTCAATTACCAAAAAAAGACTGTAAAAATTTTAGAAAGACAACAAAAATCTACATGACCTTTGGTCTGGTGATGAATTCTAACACACAACAAAAAAGCCAACTTACCAAATTATGAATATAAATTATTTAAAACATTGATTTGTACAATTTTATACATTTATTCTGTGAAGGACCTTACTCGAGAGAACCAAAAGACAAACTGTTAGATGAACCACGGACCACCCACCCTTGCCAGGCAACAGAGAAGAGAAAACACTTGGAGGAGTCAGCTTACAACAGGAGGTCCTGGTAAGGAACAAGGAACTAACAAGCTACCACCAACCAGAATTCTGGAGAGGACAAAAGGAGATGGGAGACTCCAGTCCAGAGGTCCTACCAACCTCCCAGGATCCTCCTCACTGGAATCCATCTCGGCTGAGTGGTGCGTGTGCCCCCGGGAAGGATCCCAATTCAGAATGACTGGCAAGAGACAAGCCAGAAACAAACCCAATGACCATAAAACCTGAGACTGTGAGGCACTTGGCAGAGCAGTTCTCTCTGTTTCCCTCACCCTCCTGCCCTCCGCCCCGGCAGCCCTTCCCAATAAAGCCTCTCGCTTGGACAGCGCTCCTCTCCCAGGACAACTCATTTCCAAGTGTCAGACAAGAACCCACTCTCAAGCCCTGGAAGGGATCCCCCTTCCTTCATCAAAACCAATGTCCAGGAGAAAATAGCTTCAAAATGCTATCTTCTAGAGAAGGAAATGGCACCCCCTCCGGTATTCTGGCCTCGGAAATCCCAGGGACAGAGGAGCTTGGTGGGCTACAGTCCCACAGCAGGGCATTTCTGAGGGGAGGAAACAGTCCCAGGGAAGTTGAGGTGCTTGCCAAAGGCCCCAGAGCTTTCGATGGCACAGCCAAAACTGTGGCTGAGGATTCCCAGCTGCCAGGCCTCTTGATCCCGGCCTCTTTCACCAGATACATGTGTGGAAAACTAGAATCTAAAATATGCCCTGCTGGCTCCGTCATAAAGAATCCGCCTGCCAGTGCTGGAGATGCAGGTGTGATCCCTGGGATGGGAAGATCCCACATGCTATGGAGCCCGTGTGCCACAACTGCGGAGCCTGTGCTCTGGAGCCTGGAAGCCACAACGCCGAGCTGACACACTGCAACTCCTGAAGCCCGTGAGCCTGTGCCCCACAACGAGAGGAGCCGCTGGAGTGAGAAGCCCGCACACCACTGGTTATGGCCCACGCTCACCCAAACTAGGGGAAAGCCCACACACGAAGACCCAACACAGCCAAAAATAAATACAATCGTCTTCCTAAAAAATGCATGTCTGACAAAGAATCTGCACTCAAATTGTCCAAGAACGCTAGAGCAAACAAGCCCATTCATAACTGGTAAAGACTGAAATAGACACCGGGCCACGGAGGGTCTACTGATAGTAAACTATCCTACAAAAACATACTCGAGATACTCGTGGAATGCATGCACAGCCCCCTTTGGAAGACAGTCCAACAGTTTTTTCAGTAACCACATGGGACATGCACTGAATTCTACACATGACAAGTGGTAGAAGCCAGGTATCTTACCACTGGAATGGGAAGTTACAGATAAACAAAAGGAAAGGCTACAATATCCATGTCATGGTGGATCAGGTTGCAGACATCATCACAAATTACCTTTAACTGAATATGTTCAAAGGTAAGCTGGAATACATGTATATATTTCCATGTATTGTCAGTTGAGCATCTTTAGCTCCTGCATGTATGTTTTAAATATCATTCTCTAATAAAAGGGAACAGGAAACATCCCTGTGGCCCAGTGGTAAAGAATCTGCCTACCAATGCAGGGAACACAGGTTCAATCCCTAGTCCTGGAAGATTCCACATGCCCAGGGGCAACAAAGCCCCTGAACAACTACTGAAGCTTGCATGCTCCAGAGCCCAAGTTCTGCAACCAGAGAAAGCGCTGCAATGAGAAGCCATGGCACAGCACCTAGAGGGCAGCCTCTGCTCACTACAACCAGACATCTAGCAACAAAGCCCCAGCACAGTCAAAACTACCTTAATGGTAAAGAAATAATAAAAGGACAGAAGTTCTTTGAAGAAATGACTGAGACTAGGGGTGAGACTGTAAATATATGAGCCAGGGTAATCTTAAATTATGAGAAAGTAAACAAAGTAAAGACAACTATCAAGCTGTCCAAACTGATAAAAAATGAATGATTACACAGTTTTATCTGTATACACTAGCAAATAATCTGAAAAGGAATTTAAAAACACAATTCCCTTTCTATAATGTCAACATTAATAAAATACTTTGCCATGGATGTAATGAGGATGATACGACTGGCACACTGGAAATTATACATGATTGCTGAAAAATATCCTAAATACATGTACAGATATTCCATAGCGATGGAAAGACCTAAGATGGCAACACCATGGAATGCATCCTCAATCTGAAATGAAGATTCAATATGAATTACAAAAGGCGGAAAGGTTGTTGCTAAACCATGGAAGATGCCAGGATTCTTGGCCTCCAGATAAGAATTCAATCCAGGGCCAGTGACGAAGCTTGATCGCTCAGAGCTTTTGTGTCATGGTTTTATTAAAGAATAAAAGAGATAGAGAAAGCTGCTGACATAGACATCAGAAGGGGCAGAAAGAGTACCCCTTGCTAGTCTTTAGCCAGATGTTATACAGCCACTGTCAGTCTGCTAATTAAAGAAAGGCAATGTCTCAGAGAATGGCACCAGGCCCCTCACCCACAATATGCACTGAGATAACATTGGCAGCAGGTGAGTCATCCCGGGCCATAAAGTGATTGACATGAATCTTGAAAAAAGGCAGATTTCCAAGCAAACATATAGTTTCATGAACATAGATTAGGAGAACAAGGTATGAGTAAAACATACTGTTTGTCAAGTTGGTTCTGAGCCTTTGGAAGGAACTGACTTGAAGACAGAGTCTAGGGTAAATACATAGTACATTCACATAGCTTAAGATAAACATTTCCATAAGAAAAACGCATTGCTGAGCTCAACGTTTGACAAAAGTTAAATTCAGGTGGAGCCAGGAGTTGTCATGGCAACACAGAATTTTAAGAAAAACCTTTTAAATTTGTATCAAAAAGGGGAAAAAATGTAACACTAGTTTGTTTCCTCCTGCCTATTAAGAGAGAAAGAAAAAAATGTCTCACACTTGCAGCCTGTTTTCTCTCTCCAAGACCCCTGGCCTTCCTTCCTGTTACCCCCTGGAGGACTTTAGGAAGCAATACACAAGCTGACCCTCACATACACGTGGGATGACAAGGGACTCCAAGGAGCCAAAACAATCACATGAGTCTGAAGTTCAAAGGTCCTCTGGTATGCTGGGCTAAGTTGCTTCAGTCACGTCTGACTGTCAGAGCCCTCCAGGCTCCTCTGTCCATGGGAATTTTCCAGGCAAGAATACTGGAGTGGATTGCCGTGCCCTCCTCCAGGGGATCTTCCCAACCCAGGGGTCGAATCCCTACATTGGCAGGTAGGTTCTTTACCACTAGCACCACCTGGGGCAAAAGATCCTAAATGGAGATCAGGGAAACCTAGTTAGGAGAACGGGCTCAGAGAAAAGGAAGTGAGGGAAGGAGATTCTTAGTCACATTCAGAGAAGCCCAGCAGGTAGTTCTGCAGGTGGAAGAGGAGGAAGCACACTAGAGCTGTGTAGAAGATGAAAGAGGGAACTAAAGCAGGGGCCCCCAACCTCTAGGATCAAATGTCTGATGGTCTGAGGTGGAGCTGATGAAATAATAATAGAAATAGGTGTTTGGCCACTCAGCCGTGTCCAACCCTTTGTGACCCTATGGACTGTAGCCCACCAGGCTCCTCAGTCCATTGGATTCTTCAGGCAAGAAAACTGGAGTGGGCTGTCATTTCCTTTTCCAGGAGATCTTCCTGACCCAGGGATTGAACCCGGGTCTCCTGTATTGCAGGCAGACTCTTTACCAACTGAGCCACCAGGGAACAAAAAGAGAAATAGAGTGCACAATAAATGGACTGCACTTGAAACATCCCCTAACCTTCCCCCACCCCTGTCTGTCAAAAAAATTGTCTTCCAAAAAAATTCCCAAGGTCAAGGAAGGAACTTCAAGTGTACTCAGGTGTCCCAGGTTGCTGGCTTAGGGAGATGCTGAAGCAGGGGTGTCCCAAGAGGTAGAACCTCCCTTGTGTGGGGTCCTCAACAGATCTCCAATAGCCTTGGTGATGATTAGAGAGACTTGTTTCATTTTTTTTTAATATCCTTGTAGAATAAACTTAAAACTTAGCAATTCTGTCACAGTCTTCCTAAGAAAAAGTTTTCTTTCTTTACTGATCTGTGAAGTACCAACTGTGATGATCACTATTCTAACATACCTAATAGTGTTGCTGACACTAGGGATATAACTGTGTGAAATTGAACTTAGTCAATAAAAATGATGAGGCATCTGCCCTGTGCCCACCACTTTCCAAGGGTTGGGGAGTACAATGAAAATACTCCATAAGATGCACAGCTGATAGGCACATTCTTTTAAAAAGGCTTTTACATTTCCACCAATAGTTTATTCTCAATGTCAACACTTGCCAATTAATGACCAGGCTGGGTAGAAAGCTCATTAAAAACCCAGGAGCCAGGGCTCCTGGAAGGATATCCCATTCTCCCTTGGACAGTCCTCCACCCTCTCAGGGTCTCAGTTTCCTCATCTGTAAAATCATGGACAACTGACTATAATTCATTCCTGGAACCCAAGCCTATTGAGAGGGATGGAAAATACTACTCCAAGGCCTGGATGATAGACCAGATTGAAAGAAAAATAGGTCATTGCTGCTTTTTAGTCAAACAGACAAATAGAATGAAGGAAGGAGTCCGTGGCCCTAAGGGATTTGCCTAGGAGTCTAGTCTGGGAAATTCTTACACATCAGGAGATGGCTCTGAGCTGGATTTCCACAAACAAGAACATCCATGCAAAGGACAAGCCTGCAGAGCTCTGTGCCCATCAGCCACAGGAAGAGACTGCCTCCCGACAGCCAGCAGCATTTACAAGTGACCTCCTAAGACCTTCACCAAACTACATGGCCTCCTCTGGGTTTTCTGTTTCCCTCACTTTTCTGACTCTTCTTTAAAAAACGCACATTTCTTCATAGAATACCACAGTGGAAGGAAAATAGGCCTTCAATTTTTAGACCGCAATTTGCAAAAAACTTGGAGCTTTTTTTTTTTTTTTTAATTAAAGCACCACATAATTTAAAAATTTTACACGTTCTAATTATCCAGTTTCAAAACACCACACTTATTGCACAGGGTCCCCATGGAAAGGCCCCCTCTCAGCAGGACAGCCACAGATTCCCCCATGAAAGGGCAGTTTTCTGCCTGGGTGGCCGCCAGGTTTTTATATTCATTCACCCTACTAAGTTTCTAGGGTGCAATTCCTGGACCCTTCCCTTTCCCATCCCAGCAGGTGGTCAAGGGCCCGCAGGGCTGCAAACTGCCAGTAGCAGGGCTGGGCCAGCCGGCCAGAGTAAGGGTTGTGGCGTCCCAGCAGGTGAAATCACCAGGCAGGATAAATCCCTTGGACTTCTTCGGGACCTCGCTGCAGGCACTAGACTGCTTGGGAAAACCGCACAGGTCTGAGCTTTTTGCAAAGGGGTAAAGTCCTTGACCCCAATGACGAGGCCTTTCTGCGACCACCAGGTTAGGGGGCTCCGAGACTGTGCCAACAGAGAGGGCAGAATACGTGGCTCCCTGCTCCATCCTGCGCCACCGAGCCCCAGTTCCCTTACCTGTGGTCCTCACCCCTCCGCTCCGCTCACTGAACGCCGATTGATGGGGACCCAGGAGCCCACGAAATGGGCGTTCCCAGCCGCAGTGGAGACCCTCCAAGACCTGGGACCCACTGCCTAGGATCTCCGAGGAGGTGCGCTCCGCCCCCAACTCCAGCCAGGTGGGCTCCGCCCATACGCCCACTTCCAGGAGAGGCCCACGGGGCATGGATACTGCCGCCAGGTGAAATCCATCCAGGAGCAAATCCACCCCACTGAGACAACCCACGTTTTTTATCAGCTGATCTGTCTATAATTCAGGAATAAAACTATGACTATAGAAAGGAAAGATGGCCTGACCTAGAATGGCCATGATATTCTATAGAACCAGAGAAAATTGGTTAAAATTAAAAAAATTTTCTTGGAAACTGTAAAGCTGGTTCTTTTGCATATGCAATTAAAAACAATTAGCTTGTTAAAAAGGCCTGCCTAGGGCAAAGCTTGACGTTAACCCTTTCCTTGAAAAACACTGCCCACTTTGCCTGAGACCTCAGCCTTGGGCAAATGAAATCTTCAAGCCCTCCCCCCGCCCCAAAAAAAAAGGAGGTCAAAGAGATATTTTAAATCTTAGGCGGAAAACTAAAAGATCTCTGTCTGTCTGTCTCTGTGGATTTATGTATGTCTCAGTCTGAGTCTTCTGTTTTTTTATAATATTGCTGAAGTTGTAAGTGAGTTCTTATTTAAATAATCTAAAGAAAAGGAAGCCCTTACAAATCAAACAGTTCTAAACACAAGAAAAAATTGACCTGAATGAATTTTAGATTCATGTGAACTGGGAAATAGTCAATATTAAATATCTAGTATTTTTTTCCACTACTCTAATATAGACATGTCTAAGAGTCATTAGCATTAAGCATAAAATTTTCATAGGGCCTAGGTTTATTATAAGTTAATTATTGATATATTGTTATATCTGTCACAAGCTTGTCAACAAAGAAAATACCTCTAAAAACAAAAAGCTCCTAAAAAATGTAAATGCAATATGAGCTTTTAGATAAGCTATTAAAAATAATTATACTTTAAAATGTCTGTCTATAATAGTCTCGATTGAAGGCAGAGGAGAAGGGGACAACAGAGGATAAGATGGTTGGATGGCATCACTGACTCGATGGATGTGAATTTGAGCAAGCCCCGGGAGTGAAGCCTGGCATCCTGCGGTCCATGGGGTTGCAGGACATGGAACAACAGACTGTTTCCAAATAGGAAAAGGAGTACGTCAAGGCTGTGTATTGTCACCCTGCTTATTTAACTTATATGCAGAGTACATGGTGAGAAACGCTGGGCTGGATGAAGCCCAAGCTGGAATCAAGATTGCCAAGAGAAATATCAATAACCTCAGATATACAGATGACACCACCCTTATGGCAGAAAGGGAAGAAGAACTAAAGAGCCTCTTGATGAAACTGAAAGAGGAGAGTGTAAAAGCTATCTTAAAGATCAACATTCAGAAGACTAAGATCATTGCATCTGGCCTCATCACTTCATGGCAAATAGATGGGAAAACAGGGGAAACAGCAGCAGACTTTATTTTGGGGGGCTCGGAAATCACTGCAGATAGTGACTGCAGCCATGAAATTAAAAGACGCTTGCTACTGCTGCTGCTAAGTCACTTCAATCGTGTCTGACTCTGTGCGACCCCATAGACGGCAGCCCACCAGGCTCTGCCGTCCCTGGGATTCTCCAGGCAAGAACACTGGAGTGGGTTGCCATTTCCTTCTCCAATGCATGAAAGTGAAAAGTGAAAGTGAAGTCACTCAGTCGAGTCCGACTCTTAGCGACCCCATGGACTGCAGCCTACCAGGCTCCTCCGTCCATCGGATTTTCCAGGCAAGAGTACTGGAGTGGGTTGGCATTGCCTTCTCCGAAAAGACGCTTACAACTTGGAAAGAAAGTGATGACCAAACTAGATAGCATATTAAAAAGCAGAGACGTTACTGTGCCAACAAAGGTCCATCTAGTCAAGGCTATGGTTTATCCATGTGTCGTGTATGGCTGTGACAGTTGGACTATAAAGAAAGTTGACCGCCAAAGATTTGATGCTTTTGAACTGTAGTGTTGGAGAACACACTCGAAGGTCACTTAGACTGCAAGGAGACCCAACCACTCCATCCCAAAGGAAATCAGGCCTGAATATACATTGGAAGGACTAATATGAACCTGAAACTCCAATACTTTGGCCACTTGATGCGAAGAGCTGACTCATTTGGATGTCACTTTGATTTCCCTGTGAGTGTGGGAGCCCGACCTAGGCGCAGGGCTTCAGGGGCTATTGCCACTGAATAATGACATGAAAGCAAGTGCGTTCCAGCCCTCTGTGACTCTCAGCACGCAAGAGACTGGGAAAGCTATATATCTTGGAGGAAGTAAAGACAGGCGACAGAATGTGTTTTCAGGGCTCTCCTCGAAGCAGGGGTTTGGCTTCTCAGAGGTCGGACCTCCAAGCCTACTCCAAGGGCCTCAATTCCCAAGTAAGGGCCGTGTGTCACCCTGCACCTTCCCAGCCTTGCAAACACATTTCTAGGTCAGCACAGTACTGCCCATGGGGAAGGAGGCTGCAGGAGTGTGTCTGAGGGGGCCGGGTGCCATTCTGGGGCCACATGGCCAAGGGCACCTGGCACTTCCAACGGGACCCCGGCGAAGAGTGGTGGCCTGGCACCTAGCTTGCGAAAAACCGAAGCAGGTAGCAAAGCTAGCTCTGGCAGAAGGAAGCAAACAGCCGTGGGAGGCCTTTGGAAGCAGCTTCTGGACCACCCTGCATTAGGGCTCCCCTGCCAAAAAAAGCCAGTTTGGGCCCCAGGTCCAGGCTCCAGGTGGGCGCCCAGGGTGTCCTGCCCGCAGGAGCCAAGCACAGTGCAGACAGGCCTAGGCTCGAGAGCTCTCTCCTGCAGAGCAAACGTGACGGAGAAGCCGTGTGGAGGTTGGCTGGACATTCCCTGGGAGTGTGGGAGCCCTCCCTGGGCGCGGGGCCCCAGGGGCCAATGACACTGCAAAATGACCTCCCAGCCGGGGGTGACTCTCAACCCGCAGGAGGCTGGGGATGCTATCTCCCTGGGAGGCAGGAAAGGCAGCCCCAGAGAGTCGGTTTTCAGGCCTCTGTCACGCAGCCAGTGTGTGGCTCCTCAGACGCCAGACCTCCGGGCCTGCTCTCAGGGCCTCAATTCCTGAGTCAGGCCCGGGTGTCTGCCTGCGGTCTGCAAGCCTTACAAACACATTCCTAGGTCATCACGGTCCTTCCCATGGGGAATGAGGCTGTGGGAGTGTGTCTGAGGGGGCCGGGTGCCATGCTGGGGTCACCTGGCCGAGCCACCTGGCACCTCCCATGTGTCCCCGGCGAGTGGTGGCAGGCCAGCCCCTCGCGTGCCCAGTGCCGGAGCGGGGAGAAAAGCTAGCTCTGGCAGAAGAACCAAACAGCCATGGGAGGCCTTTGGAAGCAGGTGCAGGGCCGCCCCACGTTACGGCTCCCCAGGCGAAAAATGCCAGTTGAGGTCCCTAGGCCCGGGCTCCAGGTAGGCACCCAGGGTGTTAGAAAATGCCAAAGAATGTTCAGTTCAGTTCAGTGCAGTGCAGTCGCTCAGTCGTGTCCAAGTCTGCAGTAGTTTAAGCATTCTTTGGCATTGCCTTTCTTTGGGATTGGAATGAAAACTGACCTTTTCCAGTCCTGTGACCCCTGCTGAGTTTTCCAAATTTGCTGACATATTGAGTGCAGCACTTTCACAGCATCATCTTTTAGGATTTGTAATAACTCAACTGGAATCCCATCACAATTACACTCATTTCACATGCTAGCCAAGTAATGCTCAAAAGTCTCTAAGCCATGCTTCAACAGTACGTGAACCATGAATGTCCAGATGGTCAAGCAGAGTTTGGAAAAGGTAGAGGAACCAGAGATCTAATTGCCAACACCTGCTGGATCATAGAAAAAATAATAGAATTCCAGAAAAACATCTACTTCTGCTTTATTGATTATGCCAAGGACTTTGACTGTGTAGATCACAACAAACTGTGGAAAATTCACACACATACGCACACACACACACGCACACACACACACGCACACATATATATATGAAGTAAAGTGTTAGTCGTTTAGTCCTGTCTGACTCTGCGACCTCATGGACTGTAGCCTGCCAGGCTCCTCTGTCCATGAAATTCTCCAGGCAAGAACACTGGAGAGAGTTGCCAGCCTTCTCCAGTGCTCCTGTAGGGGAAATTAGAATTGGACACCTCCAGTCCAAGTGAGCACCCCCCTCCCCCCGGAATGTTCATGATCAGAGTGTTCCTCTCCTTTGTAAAGCACTTCTAATGACCAGATTGTTTGTGAGCCATTCCGGTGCCATTGCTCTTCTGATCTTAATATATCTGATGTGCACCCCAAAGATATTTCTTTCAGGATAGAGGAAATATTTCCTATTTTTGTGAGCTTTATAACCACAAAACACAGAATACGCAGACAAACTCTAATAGAAACGGCACAACCAGATTCCAGCATCGATGCATACAGACGAACCAATTCCCCGATAGGGTAAAAAAATTAAATAATTCCAACTAGGCTACCGACCCCCACAAGAGCTGGCTCCCAGATGTGAGTCTAGGTCTGCCCGTGTTCCATGGGACAGAAACAACGCAAAGCAAAGCCCAGGTCCCCGCTTCAGCATGCATTACCACGTATCACCACTAGATGCCAGCAGTGGGAACACAACCGTGTGGGCCAGGCTGCGTTTTTCTGTTTGTTTTCTGGTTTTTTTGTTTTGTTTTGTTTTTGTTTTTTTTAAGGCAGAGCAGGACCGCACTTGGGAAAGGAAGGCAGTTTACACGGTGGAAGATGAGAAAGCACTGTGAAAGAGCCTTTCAACAGTTCGCTCTCTGATGGCCACTTGGAGAAACTGCCTCTGGGTGTTCAGCAAGTGGGAATGAAGAACAATAGAACAATACTCCCTGAAGAACGGGACACTGTCTGTGCTCCTCCTTGCTGTATCACAAGCCTATTAAAGTGATGTTCTGAGCTTACTCAGTCACTCAGTCCTGTCCAACTCTTTTCCGAACCCCTGGACTGTAGCCTGCCAGGTTCTTTTGTGCACAGGATTCTCCAGGCAAGAGTACTGGAGTGGGTTGCCATTTCCCCCTCCAGGGGAATCTTCCTCACCCAGGGATGGAACCCACGTCTCCTGTGTCTCCTGCATTGGCAGGCAGATTCTTTACCACTGTACCACCTGGGAAGCCCATAAATTAAGTGACAGCAGAGGTATAAAAAAACATATTGCAGCAACTATGGTCTTGCAGGTCATCATGCCTCTGATTTAAGATGAGGCAAGTATTTTAGACAAATCAAGGATACATTTGGTGTAAGTTTCACCTGAGTAACATCTGCCAGGTGTAAACTGAGCAGGACTTACATGCGCTCCCTTTGCGTGGAGCCAAGGGCAATGGCCAAGAGAAGAGCGACATTTTCAAAAGTATAACACTGAAACTAATAAAACTCAGGCCCCTTTGAAGAAGTAAAGCAGCCAGTGTTAAAAAAGAAAAACTGATTTATCTAAAAGAGCAAAATTGGTAACTGCGACTTCACTCAGCCAGTCTTAGTCAGCGTTCAACTCTAATCACAACCTTCCTGAGCGAGAAAGGCGCTGCAGACCGAGCCTCTGCAGGAGGAAGGACACAGCCCTGGGTGCAGAGACCCGCGGCGTCTGTGGCCTTGGGTGGAGCTCTCCGGGCGTTGGCTGTGCCGGGTGCTTGAATTATCACGGCACCTGAGTCTCCCAAGGACACCGTCTTATCACCCTCCTTCCACAGACCGAGGGCCCCACAGCTACTAAGGGGGGAGGTGGAGAAATGCCAGGTCCGAGGCCAAGACTTTCTCCTCCGCCAGGGCAGGGTGTGGAGCAAGGAGAGACAGCGCCACCCGCTGAGGGCTCTGCGCTCAGCCCAGGCACCAGTCCCTCTCCGCCGTGAAGTCAGGCCCGTGCATTTCAGCGGCAGGGAGAATCAGAAGAGTGGGAGGTGGAGAGACGTGGATCCTACCCGCCACCAAACCCCCAAGTCTGCCACTGCGCTCTGCCTCCATCCACGGTCGTGGGCAGCTCACATCTGCGTTTACCGTGGAGGGAGCCTCTTCTGTGCTACAGCCTTGTCACTTGCAAAACACGGCCTGCTGTTTGTTTGTTTGTTTGTTTGGGGGGTGCATAGTTGCTTGACAATGTTGTGTTACTTTCTGCCGTACAGTGACGTGAATCAGCTGTAGGTGCACGTATATCCTCTCTCTTGGCCCTCCCTCTCACCCACCCCGCATCTCACCCATCTAAGTCACCTCAGAGCACCAAGCTGAACCAGGAGGAAAATATCGTATGTTAACGCTTATATGTGGAATCTGCTATTTGTTTTATTTTGAACATCACATGCCTACTTCCATCATAAAATTCCTCAAAGGTCTTCACTTAATGGCTTTGTCAGATACTGATGACTGGAATGGAGTCATCAGAATGGAGGGGATTTTTTAATCCAGCTTTGTGGAGATTTCACTGACATATAACACTGTATAAATTTAAGGTGGATGCCTGTTGACTTAACACACTTATATGAACCCCCACCCCCTTGGCAACCATAAGCCAGTTCTCTGTGTCTGTGAGTCTATATGATTTGTAAAAACGTTTATTTGTGTAAGAGATTTTTTACTTCTTTTTGTCCTTAGAATATATCTCCCTAGGGATGTACAGTCTAAATATGTGTTTCAAAATCATTTGCTATAGTTCTTGAGATTGATATGGCAGAGAATTAATATAAAGTTAGGTTCATTTTTTCCAGTTTATTTTAAAGTTTTAGGACTTGTGTTTTGGTGTGATTTTCTCTTTGCTTTTAATTGGCTGAAATATTTACATGATTCCAAAGTCAAAGAACAAATTGTTTCATAAAGAAATCTATATCTTTTTCATATCCTCTACTTCCTTGTTCCCTCCATCCCATTTTTAAATTAATTTTTGGTTTATCCAGCTACAGAAATTATACATAAGTGTGTATTTACTATGTCTTCTCCTTTCTTATCTAAACTACAACATTGTGCAAATTCCATGATGCATTTTGTTTTTGTTACTTAAAAATATGCCCCAGCCCACTGTACGTTGGGGTGTAGAGGGCTTCCTGGTTCCCTTTCACAGATGCATAACATGGCATTGCGTGGCTGCTCCAAGCTTTATTTGCCTCGCCTCCCTTTCACAGACATCCAGGTCATGTCTAGCCTTTTGCTGGTTAGTTTTCTACGTTTGTCTTATTTTGCCCTTCGAAGAATCCAGTTGCTTTGCCTTCTGTGAGTGTGCTCGATCTGTCAGTTTGTGTCCAACTCTTTGTGACCCCATGAACTGTATTCCACCAGGTTCCTCTGTCCATGGGATTTCCCAGGCAAGAATCCTCCTCCAGGGGGTCTTCCCAGCCCAGGGATCAAACCTGCGTGTCTGGTGTCTCCTTCACTGGCAGGTGGATTCTTTACCGCTGTGCCATCTGAGAAGCCCCGTGCTTTGGCTTAGTCTTGTTTTATAGAAGAGCAAACAATTGCTTAAGCAGTTGAGGATTTGACCAGAGTCACAAGAGTTAAGTGGGGAGGAGCAGACCAAGGATTCTCCTGCTTCATAGTTTCTCCTCTTTGCTCAAATCTATACAATTCACACTGTGGTGTAGATAGCTATTAACACCTTTATTTTAGAGCTGAGGGGGGTGGAGAGGGGAACACGTGCTTTGCAGTAGATTGTGGAGGAAAATTTAGCCTTAAGCTCAAGGCTGGAATGTCAGGTCTCAGCCAGCCCGTGGGAGGAGTGTCTGAGGGAACAGCTGGCCTTTCTGGCACTATCCCCAGTCAGAGGAATGCCAGACATTCACAGGCAGGTGGGTCTATTTTTGGCAGAAGGACCTTCTCCGTGTGCCTGCTGAAGTCACATCATGTCCCCTTCTGTCACAGTGCACTGTGCTCTCTGGGTAAATCCACTCAAGACTCCCTTTAAAGGACATAAAGCAATCCCTTCTCAACTCTTCCCTCACCCAGGACTGCTCCCTGCCTTTTTCTTCTTTCTTACTCGGCAGACCAGTGGGGGTGGGGGTGGGGGCTACGTGTACTAAACCACACAGAGCAAGCGCAGCTCTGATAAGTAAACATCATTTTATGCTCTTCTTATGGGAGAAATTAAGCTGCTGTTTACAGGAAGCCTTAAGACTTTGACCAGAATCCTTCACTAATTTTCCCTTTTTCCATCACTCTTTTTTTTAGGGGCAGTGTCAGTTCTGCAGGAACATGAGTCCCTATCACTACGTGATTTTAACGTGAGCATCTCAAGGTAGCACCTCACCTCAGAGTATGTTTACCCCAATCTCCTCTACATGCTCCCCTCCAAAGTAATCAAGTTTAGAATAAAGCACAGCCCCCACTGTAAGATCGGAGGCTCAGCAGCTTTTCAACTTCAAGACACAAATCGTGTTCACCGCACAGGTGACCAGGGCGCAGCAGCCACTGCATTTTACGGAGACTTTAACGGGGTTAAACAAAGGCGCTATCAGTCCTCCTGGGTAGTCAGAACGCGCCGTCCCCTGCGTCGTCTTGTTGATAAGGCTGCACTGTGCCACTGCTGCGCTTCTGAAACCAAACACACTGGACAGGCCTCACCACCGCCCTGCAGCGGACTCGGCAGCCGGCACTGACCCGTGCGGATCGGATCTCCTCCTGGGTCTCACCAGCCTTCCGAGCCAGTCTAGCTCAGGACTCTCCCAGCTCAACTGGGTGGGCCTACTCAAGTAAAAACAGTGCCCCAGAACTCTGACTTCTGTCTTGTCAAGACCCAGACTTTGACACACGACTCAATGCCTGAAAGTTCACCCACTCAGTGTACGTGAAATCATTTTCTGCAATGTGCTAGGGACAGGGAAGAGAGTTGTGAGCAAAACACATACACTCCCTGCTGTCTGAGAAAAACGGGGAGAAATGGGGATACAGAAGCACAAATCTATACAAGTGTTACAGTATGGCCTCGAGTAAATTTTTAAGCTCTTTCTGCCTGTGTGTGTGCATGCCTAGTGCGTCAGTCGCTTAGTCGTGTCCGACTCTTTGAGACCACTATGGACTGTAGCCCGTCGGGCTCCTCCATCCATGGGATTCTCCAGGCAAGAATACTGGGGTAGATTGCCATGCCCTCCTCCAGGGGATCTTCTTGACCAAGGGATTGAACTCGCATCTCCTGAATTTGCAGGTGGATTCTTTACCACTGAACCACCTGGGAAGCCCTAGCCTGTGTGTATTTACTTATAAAGCAGGATGATACAAGCAGCTAAATCACACAGTGGTTTCAGACACATGGTAGGTGCTCCATATATGTTAGAATTAATTATTACGAGAATTTAAAGTTAAAGGTCTTCTCCCTAAACTTCCTAATGTATATCTTTCTCTTCCAGGGTTTCATTTAATGAACCCAAAAAGCCTGTAACATAGACGCTACCCGCCTTTGAAGAAGCTGAGGCCACAGAGATGAATGGGCTTCTCCAACACTTACGCCTCATATGAGCAGAGGTGGAACCCAAACTAACCCACATCAGTTCAGCCCTCAAAATTCCTTATGCTTTTAACCCATACCTGGTGCTACGTCCCCTGGAAGAGTCAAAACCAGGATTAAATACGCAGAGGAGAGACTAACCCCGTGAGGAGGCATCTAGAGTAACCTGAGAAAGAAAGGAGAGCGCACACTGCCTTGCTAATCCTCCCAGGGCTCCCCACTGCCTTGTTCCAACCTCTTACCGAAGCCAGAAGTCCTCCTTTCCCTTCAGCTCCCGTCTAAGTCGCCAACAAATCCTGTATGTTAGAGTCACAGATTTTATCCCAAAACGTCTTGTCTACTGCTACCACCCTAACCCAAGGCACCACTGTCTCATGTCTGCTTAGGTTCCCCTACTGACTCCTGCGCCTCTTCCAGCCGACCTAAACCCGTTCTCTGCATAGCAGCAGCAGTAAGCTTAAAATCCAAAGCAGACGCTGGCAGTCTCCCACTTGACAGTTATCCTTTGTATTTAGAATTGAGCTTCCCAGGTAGACATAAAGAACCCGCCTGCCAATGCAGGAGACATACGAGACATGGATTTGATCCCTGGGTTGGGAAGATTCCCCCGGAGGAGAAAATGGCAACCTACTCCAGTGTTCTTGCCTGGAGAATCCCATGGACAGAGGATCTGGTAGACTACAGTCCACAGGATCGCAAAGAATTGGACATGACTGAATCAACTTAGCGTATGTATTTAGAATTCTAAATTCCTTTCCATGATGCTAAGCAAAAATATCTGAGGCCTGCTTAGCTTTCCCACTTCTTCTAGTCAGTGTCTTCTCTCCAGTCATTAGGCAGAAGCCATAAATACCACCTTTATTTTATCCAACAGGAAACATTCTCTATCCCATCTCATGGCTTAGCACTTATTGTTTTCTCTGCCCAGGCTGCCATGGTCTTTTCTTCTGGACTTCTTTCCTCTTATTGTTCTGATCTCAAATGTCATCTCCTTAGAGAGACCTTCCCTAAACTCTCCATCTAAAATAGAACCTCATTTCTACCCCTCCCACCCCCACCATCATTTTCTGTTACTGCACACTATCTAATTCCTTTAAGACATGAATCATATGCTATAATTTTTAATTACATATTTATTGATTGACTGGACCCCCCATTGAAATGTAAATCTCCAAGGGGGTGGGGATTTGGTCCATATTGCTCCATATCCTGATATGACATTCCTGATATATTTATTAAAAGGATGGAGGGGAGGGAATAAAGGAAGGAATATCCAACTGAATTTTTTTCAGAAGTGTAATATTTGAACAGGCAAATCTAGAAGGAAAGTAGGGAGGCAATAAACAGCAGAAGGAATAGCTTGAACACAAATCTCAAGTCAGATGAGTTCAAGATTTGTTTAAAGAAGAACAAGTGTATTAATGTGCCCAGAAAGCAGCTGTATAAGGAAACTAGAATCATTGGCCAGTTTACAAATACTTGTCAAATGCCTGTGATATCTCAGATATCCTGTGCTGGATGCCCCCATTACATACTGCTGCATAGCAGATTATCCTAAAACCTAGTGGCTTAAAGCAATCACAGTCATTTATCTTCCTCCCAGAACTGCAATTTGAGCCGAGCTCAGGAGGGGTGGCTCGCCTCTGATCAAGGGGATGTTGGCTTGGGAAACTCAGCTGGGGCTGAGAGATCGATTTCCAGGATGGTCCACTCACGTGGCTAGTGAGCACTGGCTGTTGTCTGGGAGCTCGGCTCCAGCTGTGGGCTGGGGCCCTCACTTCCTCTCCCTGTGGCATTTCTACAGAGGGCTTCAGTGTCCCCACAGTACAGGGACTGGATTCCAAGAACAAGTGTCTGAAGAAAAGAAGCAACAGTGCGTGGTATCTTGATGACCTACCCTTGAAAGTAACAGAGCATCCTTTCAGGTCTATTGTTTGAGAGAGTCACAAAGTTCCATCCAGGTCCAAAGGGACGGACGAGACAGGGAATCCAGCTCTGGAAGGGGTAAGGTTCTGGAAGAGTGCTTAAAATAGGAGCTATCATTGCAGCCATCTTTGTGAAATACAATCTACTGCTCAGGAATACAGCAGTGTGCTTGGAGTTACAATACCTGCTCTCAGGAAGCTCAAATTATAATGAGGAAGACAAACCCATATGGTTTTGTGATGTGTAACTTCAGTGGTGGAGAATAAACAAAGTGTTAGGCTGAGAACAAATGATCTATTGCTACACTCAGAATTTAACACTTGAGGGAAGGAGAGGGTGGGATGAACTGAGAGATTAGTATTGACATATGCACGCTGTGTGTGTGTGTGCACATGTGCACTGAGTTGCTTCAGTTCAGTCGCTCAGTCGTGTCCCACTCTTTGAGACCCCATGAATCGCAGCACGCCAGGCCTCCCTGTCCATCACCAACTCCCGGAGTTTACTCAAACCCATCTCCATCAAGTCGGTGATGCCATCCAGCCATCTCATCCTCTGTCGTCCCCTTCTCCTCCTGCCTCCAATCCCTCCCAGCATCAGGGTCTTTCCCAATGAGTCAACTCTTCTCATGAGGTGGCCAAAGTACTGGAGTTTCAGCTTCAGCATCAGCCCTTCCAATGAACACCCTGGACTGATCTCCTTTACGATGGACTGGTTGGATCTCCTTGCAGTCCAAGGGACTCTCAAGAGTCTTCTCCAACACCACAGTTCAAAAGCATCAATTCTTCATGCTCAGCTTTCTTCACAGTCCAACTCTCACATCCATACATGACCACCAAAAAAACCATAGCCTTGACTAAATGAACATTTGTTGGCAAAGTAATGTCTCTGCTTTTTAATATGCTATCCAGGTTGGTGATAATTTTCCTTCCAAGGAGTAAGTGTCTTTTAATTTCATGGCTGCAATCACCATCTCAGTGACTTTGGAACCCAAAAAAATAAAGTCTGACACTGTTTCCACTGTCTCCCCATCTATTTCCCATGAAGTGATGGGACCAGATGCCATGATCTTAGTCTTCTGAATGTTGAGCTTTAAGCCAACTTTTTCACTCTCCGCTTTCACGTTCATCAAAAGGCTTTTTAGTTCCTCTTCACGTTCTGCCATAAGGGTGCTGTCATCTGCATATCCGAGGTTATTGATATTTCTCCCGGCAAACTTGATTCCAGCTTGTGCTTCTTCCAGCCAAGCGTTTCTTATGATGTACTCTGCATTTAGGTTAAATAAGCAGGGTGACAATATACAGCCTTGATGTACTCCTTTTCCTATTTGGAACCAATCTGTTGTTCCATGTCCAGTTCTAACTGTTGCTTCCTGACCTGCATATAGGTTTCTCAAGAGGCAGGTCAGGTGGTCTGGTATTCCCATCTCCTTCAGAATTTTCCACAGTTTATTGTGATCCACACAGTCAAAGGCTTCAGCATAGTCAATAAAGCAGAAATAGATGTTTCTCTGGAACTCTCTTGCTTTTTCAATGATCCACTGGATGTTGGCAATTTGATTTCTGGTTCCTCTGCCTTTTCTAGAACCAGTTTAAACATCAGGAAGTTCACGGTTCACACATTGCTGAAGCCTGGCTTGGAGAATTTTGATCATTACTTTACTAGCATGTGAGATGAGTGCAGTTGTGCAGTAGTTTGAGCATTCTTTGGGATTGCCTTTCTTAGGGATTGAAATGAAAACTGACCTTTTCCAGTCTTGTGGCCACTGCTGAGTTTGCCAGATTTGCATCAGTTACAAGATGAGCTAGGTTGACATGGGGATTAGAGAAAATGTAGACAAAGCACCTGGCACACAGTAGGTAGGAACTTCTATAGGACACTGTCACCAATCTTTGAGTCATCAGCTTTTGTCGATTTCACTTCCCACAGTTTTGGGGGAGGGTTCCTTGGATACTGCCTGTGTATTCCCTAAATGTTACCCAATGGTACCCTAGGGGTCAGAACAGGTTCATGCTCTTCCTAACTTGTCCTGTACTTCCAGAGGTTAAGTTCAGCTGTAGAGGATTTAGCTGAAGGTGAGGGAAAGTAGTCTTTTAAAATAGAGTCATTAAGAGCCGGCCTCCCCGCTGTATTCCAGTGAGGGGAATGAGTCACGGTTTCCCTGCCGACGTGTGTGTGTAAATACAGGGCAAGGTTAAGCAACTCCCTGCTCTTGCCTTATTCTTTGTGCCATCACAGCAGCTTGTGAAATAGTGAAAACTGCAATGATTGTATGACCTAATTCAGGCCGGGATGTTCAAGTGGGAAACATGTGTGGGCCTTTCTCTTTCATACACACATTCAATATAGAGCAATCAGCGGGGATTTTGAAACGGGTCCCTGTGGAAATGGATCCAGGGCCCTACACCTACTCATTACATAACTTGAGGTTAAGGAAACAAAGCCTGGTAGATGGGTGTGCCTGGGTATGCAAGCCAGAGAAATACACATGAGATACCGGAGCCCTACCCTATCCTTACTAAGCAGAAAAAAGGAGCCAGTAATGACCTCTTTATCATGGATGGCCAGAATATTTTCTTCTTAGGAGGGTCCAGTGGGAGAAGGGAAAAGATGAACATCTGTGATCACCTACTGTACATTAGACAACAGGCTGGGTGATTTTGCTGAGGGTTTTTTTCAATCTTCAGAAGAGTTCCCATTTTTTGAGCTGAGCATTATGAGGTCACAATCTTCAAATTATAGTGGAGAAACAGGAACTCAGAAAAGTGAAATCAAATTGCTGGCTAATAACAGGGGCAGGCAAGGTCTCAGTGGTATCTATGCAGCCACAGGTCCATATTTTAGCTCAGTCTCTTGCTGGAGTGGGAAAGCAACAAGGCCAGGCCTCAAGTCCTGTTTGTCCCTGTCCCTGTGAGATAGTGTGAGATGAGAGTCAGATTGCTATTGACCTTCACTTGATAGGCATCCACCGCCCACCAGGAATGAATTTGCCTGCAGTTCTTTTTGGAGCAAGAAAAGGCGTCCGCCACTCATAATAGATGAAAAGTAGAAGGAGCTGTACTCTTGATACAAAGAGATAAAAATTGGAGCTTTCTAAGCTCGACTTCATCTTTGCACAGGATTCTCAGTGAGAAAGAACACAATAGACTCAAAAGTCTAAGGCTTTTGCTATTATCCAGAGACAATAAAATTGTTTCTTATTGTTCATTTTTTCAGTCTTGACAACTTGATGATCATGAAAAGATAATTTAGCTAATGTCCTTTGAAGGTCCCATGTGTACCATCCAATCAAGCCAAAGAATGGACAGTTCACATTTTAAAATATTTTTTCCTGCCTTCATGGATTTATTTATTCACTGAGGCACAATAACTATTTACTGATAGATTATTGTATGTCAGACATCATGCTCTTGGCAGACACAGCAGATATCAACAAGGCATAAATCTTTCCTTAAGAGACTCTTGGTCTAGTAGTGAAAACAACAAGACTTGGATGATGATACGGATACATGCAGGGTGCTGGGAGAATTCAGAGGGTGGTTTCTGCCAGGAGTAGAATCTGACAGTTCTACTGAGAAGCTGAAAGATAGGGGAAGGGGCACTTGCAGGAGACAGAAGTGGGGAGGTGCAGTGTCTCAAACAGAAAGACCACTACATGCAAAGTAGGGAGTCTTAAAAGAGTTCTATGCTTTGGGAAAAAGCAACTGATCCAAAATTTGGGAGAGTGAAGCTTGAGGAATATATCAAAGGAAGTGAAGTTAGAGAAATAAATAGCTCAATGAGGAAGGAGGTTACATATTTGCCCAAGATCACAGTTTACCAAGCATGAGGTCTGGGACACCAGTCTTCTCCCTTTGATTATGGGAAAATGGCAACTACACAAATCTAATTCTTCTATGAATGTGATCCCTGACCTTCAGAGACTACTGAACATTGCTGAAAGATGCATTGCAATTCTTTGTGGTAAAGTTAGATTCAATCATATAGTTGAAGTTGGTATCTTTTATGTAATTCTTCTCTATGGTATACAATCCATATTCCAATAAGAAACACTGAATAACCTCTTTGTCTCTGGCTAAAGTTAAATGAAGAACTCCTGAAATCCTGAAATCATGGCTCCCTTGCCCACCTACTATAAATACGTAACTCTTCACCTGCACACACGTTTGCACTGCACGCATATACCACTACCTAGTTCCCCTTCACCCTGCCTGTCTCTTCCTACGAGGCACTCTCTCAGACCACATGCTTCTGGATCACTGAGTCACCATGTGAGAAGTCCAGCTATCTGAAGCCACCCTGCTATAGAGATCATATACAAAAAGAGCAAATAGGTAGAAGAATATGCAGAGGGGCCCTAACTCTTCCAGTCTCTAGCTTCAAAGGTCTTTCTGTTCCAAGCATCAGGTCAAAGAATCCTTTGAATTGACCTCTGCCCAGTCCCCATCTGGCTGCAACCTCTTAAGTGACCTCAAGTCAGAAAAGCTCAACCAAACTGTTCCTGAATCCTTAACCCTCAGAAACTGAGAGGTAATAGATGCTGATTGTTGTTTAAGAAAGTAAGTTATAGGATAATATATTATGCAGAAATAAGTGGTACAGATTGTCAATGGTGTTTTGAGTAGGGAGCCCAAATGATACAGAATGCTGTTTCTTACAGTGTCTGTCTCTCTGTACCTTTGTTCTGGCTTTTCTTCCTTATCTTCATTTACCCAAAACCACCCATGCTTGAAGGCTCCTTTCAGATCACTGCCCCCCTTCTCAGTCTTTCTCTGATCACCCTGGTTCAGAATGAACTCTGTCCTCATTATTTATGTACATGATTTTATTTATTTATTGTTGGCTGTGCTTGGTCTTTGTTGCTGTGCAGGCTTGTCTCTAGTTGTGGCGAGTGGGGGCTACTCTCTAGTTGCGGTATGTAGGCTTCTCATTGCAGTGGCTTCTTTGGTTGTGGAGCATAGGCTAGGGGCATTCGGGCTTTAGTAGTTTCAGCTCCCAAGCTCTAGAGCACAGGCTCAGTAGTTGTGGCGCACAGGCTTATTGGTCCATAGCATGTGGGATCCTCCCAGATGATGGATCAAAACTGCATCTCCTGCCTTGGCAGGCAGATCTTCACCACTGAGCCACCTGAGAAGCCTGATCTCTGTCCTCTTTGAGGTCAAGACCAACAGTTCACAGACTTGCCTGAAAAGCAGAATCCTTGTGGAGTTTATTAAAGAAACAAATGCCCAGGCCTGCTGAATCATAATGGAGAGGGTGGAGACCAACCATCTTTACTGGCCTGACATCAGTTGGTGGACTGGTGTGGATCAGCTTTTGGAAACCATTTTTCTGGACCGCAGATCTGAGTATAAGATTACACACTGCCTTGTAATACCCACTACCCTGCAATGAATCTTTAAATGTGTGAAGAGTAGAACTCTGTCCCTTTGTGCATTCACTTAATGAAGATTTATTGGGCATCTGCTGCTTTCTGGGCATCACACTAGGTGATGGCAGTATAGAGATGAGTAAGCACAGGATCTATCTTAAAGTGATCTCGGGTCCTTCCTCCAGGGTGGGAGACAGGGCCGTGACTCAGGGAGGCAAGCGGCTGGAGGTGGAATGAAGCAGCATGTTCAGCTGGTACTAACACACCCTGAAGCTTTTACGAGCACAGTCAGCCAGGCAAACAGGTAGGACCAGGATGAGCAGGCTGCCATGCTTCTAACCATTCTTGTTCATGCACAGATCTTTTCCCCACTTCAAGACTTCCTTGAGGGTCAACATAATCCAAGTTTGCCTGTAGAAAACTGTCTTCAGAGATGACAGAACATTGTGTTCTCTGAGGTCTTTACCCACCGATGGATTGTCTCGCCCAGAGGAGTCAATATTCTAACCAACTGTATATTAGGCACTTACGTTCCAGGTTACTGTCCTAAATAGTTTTTCCCCATTCTCTAAGAGCATCTATTTGAGAGAAACATTAGTATTTTACCCCTGTTGTCTCGCTTACTGCTACATCTGCCGCTGTGCCTACCTAACTCGGTTCCTCCAGCCCTATGCCCACCGTCACCTATGTCTAACCTGGCACCAGCTAATGCAGACATCTGATACCTGAGAACAACTTTGCCAACACTGCACTTAAACCCACTGTATTCCTTTCCTATTGCTCTTGTAAAAAAATATTACCACAAGCTCAGCAGTTCAAAGCAACCTAAATTTCCAAATATACCTGTTTTTATTGTGCTTTGCTTTATTGCAACAACAACTGGTTCCTCAATTCTGCTTCCTGACCTGGTGCTCCCTCTCTAATTGCCTCCTTTCCTTCATCATCTCGATATATTCATGCTTTTATCATACTTCAAGGGCCAGCCAATTGCCTTGTCGTTGAAGTGTTGACTGGAATCGCCAGCCATACCCAGTGCCTCCCTGCTGCTACTTCTTGGGACATCTACACATTCCTCCTAGGAACATATTGTACAGAGCTCTTATCTTCACAACTTTGTAAGCTGCTAAGAGGAATGGATAAAGAATATGTAAAGCATATATACACTGGAAAATTACTCAGCTATGTAAAGAATGAAATAATGCCATTCGCAGTGACATGGTTGGACCTAGAGATGGTCATTCTAAGTGAAGCAAGTCAGAGAAAGACAAATGTCATATGAGGTCATGTATATGTGGAATCTAAAAAAGAAAGGTAAAAAGGAATCTATTTACAAAAGAGAAATAGAGTCACGGATGTATAAAACAAGCTTATGGTTACCAAGCGGGGAGAAGGAGGAAGGGTAAATTGGGAGATCGGGAGAGACATATGTACCCTAAATACATAGCTGGTAAGAACCTACTGAATAACACAGGGAGCTCTACTCAACAGTCTGAAATGACCTACACAGGAATAGAATCTAAGAAAGACGTGAGCATAACTCTTTCACTTTGCTGCACAACAAAAACTAATGCAACATTTTAAATAACTCTACTCCAATAAAAATTATTTAAATAAATAAATAAAAATAAAAGCAAAGTTTATTTATTCTTTATTCTCTTTATTCCCTAGACACTGGTCCTGCTATAGAGTACCCTCAAATGCAGATCGGCTAAGTGCATAAAGGAACAAATGAACACAAAACATCAGTGCTTTCTTCAGTAACACCACCATGATAAGTTGGAAATTGACTCAGCTGGGCTTGTAAAGTCAGTACATTCCTTCAACAATATACTTTTACCCAACAGGAGACTCAGTATACCAATTAGAAGAAAAATCTCCAGTCACCTGTAATTACAAGATTTCTTTCTCAAACATGCAAATGCCTGTTGTGAAAACAAACAAAAAGACCCCCAGAAAATGAGATGTGTTTATATATGTGTAGACATAGCAATCTTCTCAAATCAACTGAAATTGTGTGTCTTGCCAGCACAATGTAATGATCGTCAGATTCCCCAAATTACTTTCTGTCTCTGAACTCCTGTATTATAAACTTTTGGGGGGCAGAGCTAAAACAGGAGTAGAGATAAAGTAGGTGGAGGAAAGAAGGAAAGTATTTAAGAAGGAGATACTTCCAAGCTAAATCACACAAAAAAATGAAACACCCTTTCCAGCAATGAGGTTCCATGCGGCTTTTGACAATGGTTCAAAGCTATTACACTTCTTTAATTCCTAGATGGCGTCAGCCGAGAAAGGTTTCATTATTCCCACCAAAACCAGAGATACTTCAGATTTATGTGATCCACACCCCTGGAATCAAGGCACTAACATGTTCTGCTGGAGGCAGTGAAGAGCTTAGCATCTCACTTTCAAAAAGAAAGATTTCCTGTAAAACAACTGGAGCCAATCTCTGGTGGATCCAGTCCAGGTTATTACAGCTTACACGGCTAAGGTGAGATTGGGTTAAGAAAGAGTTCCTGCTTGTTTTTCACTTCATTCTTCTCTATTGTGAAGATTCCTTTCCATTGGCTTTGAAAGCTTCAGTGGTTGGTTAGACCATTCTCTGTGTTTGTAAGAGCTTCAGGGATTTAGCAAAACACTCTCTCTGCCTTTGACGAATTCCCCTCACTCAGGGACAGATCTATGATTCAGCTTCATCAAATAGCCTGGGAATTCAGTGATGATGGGTAACTGTCCTTTAATGCCAAGTTGATGGGCTCTTGAGGTACTTAACTATCATTAACTAATTAAACTACATATAAACATTCACCTGCCCTGGCTAACGACCAAGTGGAGGCTAAGGTCATCACCAAAAAGCAGGCTCACTAAGTTTCAGCTATCATGTATTGTCAAAGCTCATCGTTTTGTTCCTTTGGCATGAATTTTGCTTTCATTAATGTTACCAGATTAATGTTATCATTTGCAGAAGCAAATGATCAATCAAGTAAATTTCCCCACAAGAATAATTCTTAACCAGAGCATATGTCCCTTTGAGGGGTCTTAACAGATTTGTTATGGGAGTCAGGGGCACAGAGTTTAAACTGTTCTGATTTACCTTCCTAAGGATGTCACATTCCCCAATCTCCATTTGAGATAGCGAGCTCATTATTTCTATAGGCATTCTTTAGTGGCATTCTTCAGGTTTAGGGAGGAGAAAAAAATGTGACTTCATACTGATGCTGAAATATGTTTAAATTTTAATTCTTGTATATTACAGTGGGAGCCTAGACTGATTCATTTAACCTTGATATCAACCTGGTTCTCAACCATAACTATACATGGGAATCACTTCTGCTTTCTTAAAAAATTCTGGAGCCAAAGTCCCTTGCCTGAGGATTGTACTTTATTAACTCTGAAGGAAGCCTTTGGTGTGTGTTTGTGTGTGTATGTGTATACATACATATGCAAACACACATATATACATATAAATGTATATATACATGTCTAAAATTTATGGTAATATTAATGCATTGATGTTTATTTGATCAATAATAAAAAAAAATTAGTGACCTAAAATTGCATTTATTTAATGAATATTCACTGACTACTTGCTACATACAGGATATAATGCTGAGTAAAACATGGCCTTATCCTAAAGGAATTTGCAATGACTTTTAACCGCTAAACAAGAAACATGTTTTATTCATCTTTGTCGTACCTCCTATATCTTTAACGGACACTGGCTCATAATAGAAATTCAATTCACATTTGTTCCATCAATGAGTGACTTCATGTTCTTCCGACAGCACACAGATATCTATTCTGAAGCTGATTTTTCTCTTCTCTTGAGTCGGCCATCTCTAGGGTCTGTCAGTGTTCTGTTCTGAGGTTTCACGTTCTTGCAGTTCTTTGAACTTGCCCTGCTCCTCTCACCACAGAGATGTCACACCCCTTCCTATCCCTCTTCCCACCTTTCTTAGCCTAGCGGACTTCTATTCACCCCTTAAATCTCAACTCAAAGACCATTTACACATAGATTCCTTCCTTGACATCTGCTGCAGACCTTGTCCCCTATATGGACAACCCAAGTCCACTTCTTTCCCTCTACTCTCTTACAAGACCATGTTTCTGTCACTCAGGACTCACATAAATTTGGAATTTTATAGTCAGAAATGCAATTATTTCTTTTGTAGGTCTCTTTACCTCCCTCACCAGATAAAAAGCACCATTAGAACAGGCACACAGTGCCTCGCACCTCCAGAAGTTCACAGGGCCTGCACACAGAAAGGATGAAAGAACTAATTGCATCCAAGAACGATCAGGATGAATAAGTAAATGGCAGAGAGGTCCATTTGTCAACACAAGAGCTGACAAGCAAGGTAACAAGCAATTGCAGGGATCAAATAGCAGAATAGGGATAAAATAGTGAATTCTTGCCAGAAAGACTCAGGACCAAAAGAAGTGAGAATAGGAGTAAGGGGAAAGTCATTTTCTTCTGTCCTGTCCTGGAAAAATAGACAAAGCACCATTTCTGTAGCATAAGCAACATTCAGTGGCCATTGTCTTATCAACCATGCACTGGTGCTTGTGAAAAATTCAGGCTTGGCAGTCAAGTTCTGAGAGTATTCTTTTTGTCTTGTCCCTTCACTTTCACCATTTTAACTAATTGAGATCTCTTGATTGACAAGCTGGGAAAGCAACTTTACAACATGCTTAGGAGAGCAGGCTCAGGAAGCAGGCTGCCTGGGATCAACTCCTAGCTCCGCTTCTAGTTCCTGTGAGAATTGAAGACCTTCAGCACTATGAGCCTCAGTTTCCTTGTTCATGAAGTGGGGATGCTAACAGAACCAGCTCCCTGGGATTATGATGAGAATTAAACAAATTAATGTAAATTAATGGTTCACATCCCATCATGTAAGTTCTCACGATTTTATTAGTGGTTCAATGATTAATAATGGAAAGGGAAAAATGGAAACTAGCACTCACAGAACACCTACTATGTGTCAGGAACTGCCAAAAATACTTTAGGTCAGGTTGTGTGTTGTAGTCAGTCTCTCAGTCGTGTCTGACTCTTCGAACCCATGAACTGTAACCTACCAGGCTTCTCTGTCCATGGGGTTCCCCAGGCAAGAATACTGGACTGGGTTGCTATGCCCTCCTCCAGGGGATCCTCCCAACCCAGGGATCAATCCCGCATCTCCTCTGTCTCCTGCTTTGGCAGCTGGATTCTTTACTACTGGTGCCATCTGGGTAGCCCAGGTAGGTCAACTTGATCCTCATTCAGTCCTTATAACAATCCCAAAAGGTGGTTAAAACTTACCTATGAGGAGGTTATAAATCTTGCCAATATTCACAAAGAGAACGGTTATCTACTTCTTCTGCTGTGGGAATGTTGATTCTTTAAGAAGCAGAATAGATTATTATCTTGCTGGGACTATTTCTTATAGAATTTATGGTTAAAGGAAATTCTCTGCAAGACATTAAGACAATGTTTGTATCCATGGCAACTCCCTCTGCTTTGAAGGCAATGACCATTATTCTGATTTCCCCAAGCACTACCTTGAAGAATATCAAGCTTAAATCATTCACACTGAGAAAAACCCACAGCTTAGCATCAGAAAGTCCTGGTAGCTTTGGGACTTTAAACCAGCTCTGTAATTTCTCCAAACTTCAGTTTCCTCTCTTTTAAAAAAATGAGAATGATAAATGGGGCACCCAATGCCAGCCTTGCCTGCCTCATAAAGTTGGACTGATGATTGAATCACTGCCACTTGAAGCATGATCTGTCCGTGGGCCACCATCTATCTCATGACCCCCAGTCTCAGCCCAGACCATTGAATCAGAATTTCTGGAGGTGGAGCCAACAAATATATTTAAACACTATTCTTTGGCATGTGAAAGTCTGAGAGGAATGGAATTAAGTAATGCAATGGATAAACAAGCATTTTGTAAATGTTAAAACATTTATACAAACAAATGTGTTCTATTTCTGTCCAACTTTCTCCCACCTACATTCTTCCTTCTCTTCTCCCTGCTCCCTGTCTCTCTGCTCTACTTCCTTTATTTCTCACCGTCTCTCAGCCACTTCACCTCCTGCTCTTCCCACCAAACTGAAAATATTGTCTGCAGAGAACCTGTAACCTTCTCAATTTTCATGGTTCTGAAAGCAATATGTGAAGTGAAAGTGAAAGTTGCTCAGATGTGTCCGACTCTTGTTGACCCCATGGACTAGTCCATGGAATTCTCCAGCCCAGAATACTGGAGTGGGTAGCCTTTCCTTTCTCCAGGGGATCTTCCCAACCCAGGGATCAAATCCAGGTCTCCTGCATTGCAGGCGGGTTCTTTACCAGCTGAGCCACAAGGGAAGCCCAAGAACACTGGAGAGGGTAGCCTATCCCTTCACCAGGGGATCTTCCCAACCCAGGAATCGAACCAGGGTTATACGCATTGCAGACGGATTCTTTACCAACTTCCCTGAGCTATCAGGGAAGCCACATTTACGATATTTACGATATAAGACACTTACAATATAATGTCTGATAAATGAATAGTCAGATTAAGAAATTGAAAAATGGTGTCCAACTATGTTAGCATTTTCCCTTTGATACACAAAATCTTATTGTCTACAGACTAGTTTTCTTCCAATAAGCCTCACATGCTTTCATGGGTCACGATTCATGCTTCTTCGCCTTCATGTGATCTTTCTGAAGCAGGCAGAGGCAAGTAGCAGCCCCCAGCCCAACCCCACCCCATGTCCTACCTGGACAGATGTTGGGATAGTAACAGAGAGTCTGAGTGATTGCCTCGTAACCAACAGGAAGGAGGGAGTGTCGGCATCGGAGACTGGTATGTAGACATCCCAACCCCTGGCCCATTGCCCTTCGTCTGCAGGAAATTTGCAGCTAGAACATCAGACGAACCCCAGGTCTCTTCTTCTCAGTAAGAGGTCTGGGAAGAATATGTAACTTCTTTCTACCTGTATGCTTTGAGATTTAAATTAGAGAGCATTTGTAAAATGCCTGGAGCATACCAAGTGCTTGGTAAATATTACATCTCTTTCCCCATATTCTTTTGTTATCAGCAAAATGTACTTGGCTGTCTGCACCAAACATATCTTGTGTGCAGGCCACAGAGTGCAGTCCTGCCCTTTGATCCGCATTCCTTCAACAGCTGGAGTGATGGGACTGTTTAAGCTGAAAGTGAAAAATATGACCAGCCTAGTTTTCTCAATATGTGTTTCTTGGACTACCTGAATCAAAATCTCTGGGCATCTGTTAAAAATGCAGACTCCTGAGACCTACCCAAGATTTCCAGGGATGGATCCTAAGAAACTGTTTTTTTGTGTGTGAGAACCCCAGGTAAACTAAAATTTGGGAACCATTGTTCTTTGGTTTCAGCCTTGATAATACACTAGAAAGAACTGGGGAACTTTTTAAAAATTTTAATTGGAGGATAATTGCTTTTGATGTTGTGTTGGTTTCTGCTCTACAACAACACGAATCAGCCATAAGTGTACATACATCACCTCCCTCTTGATCCTTCTTCTCACCCCACCCCACCCCCATCCCACCTCTTTAGGTCTTTAGAGAGTGCCAGACTGGCCTCCCTATGTTATATAGCAACTTCCCTCTACCTATCTATTTTAGACATGGTAGTGTGTATATGTCACTGCTCCTCTCTTTATTTGTCCCACCCTCTCCTTCCCTCTCCTTGACTACTCCAAAGCCTTGACTGTGTGGATCACAACAAACTATGGAATATTCTTCAAGAGAAGGGCATACCAGACCACCTGACCTGCCTCCTGAGAAATCTGTATGCAGGTCAAGAGGCAACAGTTAGAACTGGACATGGAACAACAGACTGGTTCCAAATTGGGAAAGGAATACGTCAAGGTCATATATTGTCACCCTGCTTATTTAACTTATATGCAGAGTACATCACGTGAAATGCCAGGTTGGATGAAGCACAAGCTGGAATCAAGATTGTTGGGAGAAATATTAATAACCTCAGATACACAGATGACATCACCCTTATGGCAGAAAGTGAAGAAGAACTAAAGAGCCTCTTAGTGAAACTAAAAGAGGAGAACGAAAAAGTTGGCTTAAAACTCAACATTCAGAAAACTAAGATCATGGCATCTGGTCCCAATACTTCGTGGCAAATAGATGGGGAAGCAATGGAAACAGTGACAGGCTTAATTTATTTGCGGAGGCTCCAAAATCACTGCAGATGGTGAAAGCAGCCATGAAATTAAAAGATGCTTGCTCCTTGGAAGAAAAGTTATGACCAACCTAGACAGCATATTAAAACGCAGAGACATTACTTTACCAATAAAGGTCCATCTAGTCAAAGCTATGGTTTTTCCAGTAGTCATGTATGGATGTGAAAGTTGGACTATAAAGAAGGCTGAGTGCCAAAGAATTGATGCTTTTGAACTGTGGTGTTGGAAAAGGCTCTTGAGAATCCTTTGGACTGCAAGGAGATCCAACCAGTCCATCCTAAAGGAGCTCAGTCCTGAATATTCATTGGAAGGACTGATGCTGAACTGACTCCTTCTCAGTGTCCACAAAACTGTTCTCTACATCTGTGTCCCTATTCCTGCCCTGCAAATAGGTTCATCAGTACCATTTTCCCAGATTCCATATATATGCATTAACATATGATATTTTTGGGAACTTTTGGGAAATATCAAAGCCCAAGTTTCTACCCTGAAGAACTGAATAAGAATATCAGATCAGGGGCAGACATCGGATAAGGGTTAGGATAGCTGGATGGTGGGAATGGAGGGGGAAACAGTGATCATTGAGACCTCTTTTGCCCTCTAATTAATCCATTAGCTTTTAAATTCATCTGCCATTGGAGGACAAAGAAAATGATGGCAAGAAATGATATAAAATATTTTTAATTTTTGTTTCCTAAATCAAAAGTGTAATCGATCTGTCAATGGTATTTTGAAAGGAAGCCCTTTTCTGGTGTGTGTGTGTGTGTGTGTGTGTGTGTGTGTGTGTGTGTGTGTGTGTAGGATTTGCAGAAGGTATAAGGCCATAATGAGCTGAAAGCAAGGTTAAGTTTCTTCCCTAAGCTACCTTCCAACAAAGATGCTGTGCTTGTATGACCAGTGCTCACTGTTGCACCAAGGAGCACCTACCTAGCATTTAAACAGCCTGCACTTGTAATTATTATACTAACATTTTGTCAACTGTCAAAGGCTCAGAAATAATTTAATATCCTCCCATCTCTATGCAACACATTTATTGATATTCATGAAGTGATTTCCCCCAGCAGTGTCTAGACGGAATGTCAATAGGGTCTGCTGAGGGAGATCCTTTTCACAGAGAGAGGATATTAATAATGGAATTCAGAAATTATTTTTAATTTTAGCTTAATAAAGGATTAGATGGGACAAGACCACTGTGCCCCCTTAATCGTCTGAGGCATAAGTAAATGTAACCAGGCCAAGTCATGTTGAATTTCAAAGATGAGAAATGATCAAGTTAACATAATTCCCTTTTAGCTGATATCATCCTCATGATTATACAGGCCAAAGTCTAGTCTTCTGTGTTACACCAGAGGGTTATTTGCTTGTGTCCTTTGCAAAAAGGAATAGTGACTTTGGGGAGGTGGCTTCCCACTTTTGGAAAAAGTTGTGAAAAATTGTGAAAATTGTGAAAAAAGATGAAAAACTGCATTTGGCAGACATCCTTGGCAGTAACCTCAAAAAAAGAAACTGGGAACAACAAGGATGTATTGTCCAGCACAGGGAAACATTGCCATTATTTTGTAATAAACTTAATTGAAGTATATAAAAAAATATTGAATCACTAGGTTGTACACCTGAAACTAATATAATATTGTAAATCAACTGTATGTAGATATATATTTAATTTTATCTATTTATGAAATAAATAAATCCCCTAGTAGCTCAGATGGCAAGGCATCTGCCTGAAATGCAGGAGACCAGTGTTCGATCCCTGTGTCGGGAAGGTCCCCTGGAGAAGGAATTGGCAATCCACTCCAGTCTTCTTGCCTGGAGAATTCCATGGACAGAGGAGCCTGGTGGGCTACAGTCCACGGGATCGTAAAGAGTCAGACACGACTGAGTGACTAACACACACACCCATTTATAAAATAGATAGATGGATAGATAGATAAAAAAGATAGTCCAAGCTTCATAATGGGAAAAAAGGAAGGATTGCTACATATTAAGGATCCAACAAAGTCATCACTATCCTTGGGCATATTGTAGATAATCTGCTAAACTTTCCCCAAGCTTTTTTACAATTAACCTTCAAACAACCCCGGGAAATATGCTTCGTTATTACCTCTGAATTTATTGTTGGTTTGTGAAGACCTCTGATTCAGAGGGTGGAGTTAATCATACTCCCTGGTGGATGCATTCTTTTATTATTTATCTCTACAGGCCCCCTTTAACAGATTTATTTATCCCTTTTTATTCCACACTCCATTCCCATCCCTCCATTTCACAGAGAACTTTTATTGTACTGATCTGTGTGTTTTGTTTGGATTTGGTCTTACATAGTGTGTAACCTGAGTTTCTTTTTCACTGGAGCTTTGTCTTTAGTGCCATTGATGTTTCTCCGTGTACCGCTAACACAAGCTGTATATTTACCAGCTCTATTTTACAAGATGAAAGAAAGTAATCTTAATTGCTTAACAGCATCACAAGGATATCAAATTGTAGAGATAGTCTTCAGGTATCTTTTCTTCCAGACAGAGTATTCCTGAATATTCCAGTATATTGCTTCCCTTTTTTGGTAATGCGTATTTACTCTTTTTTATTTTCATTTTTTATTGGAGTATCATTGAATAACAATATTGTGTTTGTTTCAGGTGAACGGCAATGTGATTCCATTATACATATACATGTATCTATTCTTTTTCAAATTCTTTTCCCATTTGGGTTATTGCAGAATATTGAGCAGAGTTTCCTGTGCTTTACAGTAGGTCCTTGTTGGTTATCTACTTTAAATAGAGCAGTGCGTGTTTATCTCTTCCCTTTGGAAATATTATGTAGTTTGTTTTACACAAGAACCCTGTGAAGTGGGTTCTCGGTAAGTAACTTGTCCCAAGACCACCACTCTAGATAGCAGCAGAGTTTGCATTACAACCCAGATCTGTCTGATCTCTGAACCTGTGTGCTTTTCATTTTTTTATCTAATAACCTATCACTACTAGAGTCTCCAGATTTACCTCCTTCTTCAAACTTCTTGCTCTGTTTTATTCTTGCTTAGGGGATTGGAGGAAGGGGATGGATACCTTTTCTTATCAAATAGCACCATGTGGGTGAGAAAGTGTCTTGCGGAGAGAGTCCTTCTGGGCTGTGTCAGTTCCAGTATTACCATGGCAGGTACTACAGTGATTAGTCCCATCTGAACTTATGGGGCGAAGTAACGGTACCCAGTCCCTTCTCTCAGAGTGAATTTCTGCCAAGGTCTTATGTTGGGATAATGAGAGAAACATGGCCTTCTTTCTCCAAGGCTGACATGATGCAATAGGTCTGGTGATACGAGGTTTTGCTTTCTGTAGTTGCCCTTGGATTCTTTATGGCTTTATCTACTGGATTATTTTAAGATCCTTGTATGTCTTAGCAGGTGGTTCTGGGAGCTCAACTGTACTGTCCTTGCTAGTAAGCACTCAAGCAGAGTGAGATGAAGCCTAAAATCTCGTGAATAACCTCTGAAGATCAGAGTCTAGTCTTGTGGACCAAAGTTCTTGTACCTCAATTAAACTAAAGATGTGAAAAATGCATTTGTATGCTTTTACAACATTTATCTTCAGCTACTTTAAATCCAGCCAACTATTGTGGATGAATCACATTTCTTGACACCAAACAAAGGACAGAGAAGACATTGATATTTTAGAAGCATCAGATGGAGTTTTCTTATCCTAATACAACTTTGAAGAGTTGTGTGGGGTAAAACATGTAATGGATTTTAGAGTAAAATAAGTATCTCAGACTCACTTCTTTCCAATGTGACCTTGAATCATTTATTCAACCTTTATTTCCTCAAACATGAACTGGAGACAATGACATCTATCTCACACTGCTATTATGAAATACTAAGAGAAAATGCATATAAAACACCTGACACATTATGAGACATTCATTGAATGTTAGGTCATCATCAGAAAGAAGGGATGGGCAAATATTTTAGTGCCTCAGCTCATTTTAAAGATTTTTCTAGTTGAAGATAAATTATAGATTTTTTTTTTCTTTGCCCTTTCCATTCATTTTGGTAGAGGACAGCTTAGCAGGGCCATGCAGCATTTGGAAGGTCATTCTGTGCATGAATTTGTTTTGGCATTTATTTCTGCCTTCTTTATTTGATTTTATCCACTGCCAATGGGGGCATTTTGATTGGCACGGAAGCCAAGTGAAACGAAGCACTCCCTCTGAGGTACATCCATGCAGGAGTTCTGTGAGAATCGCCTTCTTTCTGTCTGATGAGGGCTGACTTTCTTCCCCTTCACTGTGTTTCTGAGGAATTTTTGATGTTTTGCTGGCCCTGTCAGTTTCATTCCTTGCCTGCCTCATTCACCAACACCAGGAGGCTCTACCACCTCAGACTCAGAAACATGATGCCAATGTTGTAGAATCCATTTGGAAATGGTAACATCTAGTCTGAGGCTTATAGGGGACTATGACTAAATTTATTTTAAAGCCTAAATGGTTTCTCTGCCTGTCTGACACTTGATTTCAGTATTCAGCCTCTTTGCTAGTGATAGGGATTTTGCTCCTTGTCCCTTGAAAGACATCAATCATCGGAGCTCACCTGTTCCCATTAGCTGTACTTTTGATCAGTGGCTTCAGAATGAATCATCTGAAAATTTCTACTGCATTAAGCAGAACCCCTTTCAAGTTGTCTAGTGATGAAATGCATTATTCAATAGGCTCTGTCCTCTCCAGTGCCCAAAGAAATTTAGGAGAAAAAGGGACTCTGTTTTAGAAGAGACTTTGAGAAGATCATGTGTTCATAAGAAGCATGTGTTTGTGTTACACTTTGCACTGAAGATGAAGGAAAGTGTGTGTAATAAGTGAGACAATCTAAAGTAAGTTGGTGGAAGATAAAAAGCTTAGACCTAGAGGACTGTTCTTCCCCATGTGGCCCCCGACCAGCAACCCACACACCCTGGGACCTTGTCCCAAATACAAGCGCATGCTCCTCTCCCTAAGAGATTCTCATTTTGTATGCGGAATCCTAGAATTTACAGGTGATCCTGATGGACACTGACACTTTGAGAATTACTATTATAGAGACCATATACCTTACTATCCTCAAAGACTGTATATCAGGTTTCATTTTAAAATTCAGTTCAATGCATTTCCAAATAAAGAAAGAAATGAAATGGTTGGTGCGGTAGAAATGGGGAAAAACTTACAATTTAAGCAGATGTGGTTTTAATTTTTAATTTCGAAACTGGGGTGGTCATTAGTGTTGTCTGGAAAATAGTTCTTGATTTCTTCATTCTGGGAAAAATACTAGGATTGTATTTCTCTGACCTTTTGGAGGTGGATGTAGCCAGGGGGAGCTTGAGCCAACGAAATGTGAAGAGTGGTGTCTGACAATGTTTGAGAAGGGGCTGGTCAGTCTAGATCCCAGAGTGGCTATGCTGAGCGGAAAACCCTTGCTAACCCAGAGGGGACGTATAGAATGAGTGAGGAAGAAGTGTTTTCGGACATTAATATTCTGGGAATTGCTCTTTACTGCAGCAGAACTTAGTGTTGAAGTGAAAGTGTTAGTCCCTCAGTCTTGTCTGACTCTTTGTGACCCCATGGACTGCAGCCTGCCAGGTTCCTCTGTCCATGGAATTCTCCAGGCAAGAATATTGGTCTGGGTAGCCATTCCCTTCTCCAGGGTATCTTCCCAATTCAGGGACCAAACCTGAGTCTCTTGAATTTCAGGCAGATGCTTTACCATCTGAGTCACGGTGCAACAGAACTCAACCTAACCTTGTTTACAAATACAAACACTATATAATCTTATGTGAGGTGGTTAAGCTCCCTGAGCCTCATTATCATCTCAACTAAATGAAAAATGCAATGTCTGCACTTAAAGATTATTGGAAAAATTAAATAAAATTGTGTAAAAGAGGCCATACTAGGTAATGAATATGTATCAGTTTCTTTCCTCATCCCCATAGTCTTTCTCACCAACGTAGGCATACTTTCATTCATAAAGAATGAACCTTTATAATATCCATGGATGTGTTCCTAGTAATATGCTATGTCCAGTTGGAACTTCCTAGAAATAAGTAAGTTAAGATTTTTGAAATTGTATTTATCTTGTGACATCAGGATAAATGGTTGACAGTTTAGTCAATCATTCAGTTACATAATATTGAAATTGGAACACTCATTGAAGACTGGGGATCATTAATGCCATACACACAGAATGACACATACTGGGATGAATAAGACAAGACCATCTCTCTATCTTCAGGAAGCTAATGGTCTTGTTAGGGAGGCAGAAAAAACATCAGAATTGAATGAACTTAAACAATGATGCTGGTACAGTGATACAGATATGCAGAGAGCAATGGGAGCAAAGGAGAAAAAATGATGAATGCACAGAGGTAGCCAATGGTAACTCCGTGAAGACTGTTCTTAGTCTGAGCCTTAAGTGAAAAGAAGATGCAGACTGAAGTGACTTAACACAGCAGAGACCACCAGCTTGACTGATGTGATTCAACATGAGCATAAAGAGGAAGGCCGAGCTTTGAAATCATAGTTCTCACAAACACTAACATTTAACATTTGAAGGTATAAAGATTAAATGAGTTGCCCAACAGTAAGGGAATACCCTGGAGGGAGTCACAGAAAGGAAATCACTGGAAGAGACTCTAAAGAAAGTTATAGTCTACACTTTAGAAAGTAGAGAACATTGGAGTAGATTTGTTTATTGTGGCATCAGTGACTTAGTGAATGACAGCTCATACAAGAGGATGCATCTCTTGTATGCATAAATACATATATGCAAAGATACATCTCTTTCATATACTTGCATCAAAGAGTATACTCTTTGATGCAAGTATATGCAAGATAAGGAAGCTTTGCTAGCAAAGTGTATTAGTTTTGAAATAAGCTTGCTTGCTAAAGGGAGATCAGAGTTGGACCAGAAGGTTAAAGAGTAATGTGGTTCAAGGAAATATTCTTGGAGACATGAACATATTTATGAATGCAGGGAAGAATTTTGTTAAAGAATCATGGGAGGCATGGAAAAACTGGTGTTGGTATGTCCTATAATAACAAAACATTAGAGAAGATAATTGCTTGCTCTCCACATACACTCTTCTAAATCCCTTGTCTTTAGGTTTCACAACAATCCTAGAAAGAAGATATTTTATTATTTCTCTTTTTATTATTACTCCAGCTGCTGTGTTGAGACTAGAATGGAGGAGACCAAGAGTAGAAGAAGGGAGATAGAAAACTTTGCTGCATAAATGTAGGTTCATGATAGGGCCTTCCCTAGTGCCTCAGATGGTAAAGAATCCATCTGTAATATGGGAGACACAAATTCTTTCCTTGAGTCAGGAAGATCCCCTGGAGATGGCTACCCACTCTAGTATTCTTGTCTGGAAATCCCATGGACAGAAGAGTCTAGCAGGCTATAGATCCAAGATGATGGTGAACTGAATGAGAAGTAAGAGGAGGTTGGATCTGAGATGGTTTTTGAAGGTAGAGCTAAACAGATTATTGATAGTACAACTGTACACTGTGAAGGACAGAAATTAAAGATTACTTCAAGTTTTTTGGACAGAGCAGCTAAAAGAATGGAGCTGTTATTTATCAAGATGAAGAAGACAGTGGGGAAGCAGTTTGGGGTGAAGGAAGATGAGAAATGAGGTTTTTAATACGCTAAGTTTGAAATACCTATTAAACACTCACATGGAGATGGAGAGTAGGCAATGGCTATATGAGAGTTCAGGTGAGAAGTTTAGGCTGGAGATGCAAATGTGGGAGACAGTGTACATAAACTTTAAATTATGACATCAAACAAGATCACCAAGGGGGTTAGTCTAGAGGCATAAGAGATGAGGCCTAAAAATTGAGCCCTTGGGATAGAGAAGATGAGGAGGGACAAAAAACAAAATTGATGAGGAGATGTCATCTGGTTAAGGAGTGAACAAAAAGACAAAAAGAGTGATTCCTGGGGATAAAAATGAAGAAACTATTTCAGGGAGGAAGAGGGAATTAACGGTTTCAAAAGCTTAAGTTCACATATGCAGAAGGTTGAGAAATTATCACCGAATGTAGCAGTGGTCAGTTACTAAATTGAGTGGCAGTCTCAGTTTCTCCATTCTGATGACTGATTATAAGCCCCCAAAAGAAGGAAAAAAGACAATATTCAGCTCAGTGGAAGCATGTTTTTCTCCCTGAGTCAGAACCTTCAGTTGGTTCACTGATCAGAAGAGTTGTACTTCGCTAATCTTTTGATGTTCAGTTCAGTTCAGTGGCTCAGTCATGTCCGACTCTTTGAGACCCCATGGACTGCAGCTTGCCAGGTTTCCCTGTCCATCACCAACTCCCAAAGCTTGCTCAAACTCGTGTCCATCGAGTCATTGATGCCATCCAACCATCTCATTCTCTATAGTCTCCTTCTCCTCCTGCCTTCAATCTTGCCCAGCACCAAGGTCTTTTCCAATGAGTCAGTTCTTCATATCAGTTGGCCAAATTATTAGAGCTTCAGCTTCAGCATCAGTCGTTCCAATGCATATTCATGACTGATTTCCTTTAGGATTCACTGGTGGGATCTCCTTATAGTCCAAGGATCCAACAGATATTGATCCTTTGGATCATTGAAAAAGCAAGAGAGTTCCAGAAAAGCATCTGCTTTACAGGGAGGCCTGGCATGCTGCAGTCCATGGGGTTGCAAAGAGTCGGACATGACTGAGCAATTAAACTGAACTGTTTTATTGACTATGCCAAAGCCTTTGACTGTGTGGATCACAACAAACTGTGGAAAATTCTGAAAGAGATGGAAATACCAGACCACCTGATCTGCCTTCTGAGAAATCTGTATGCAGGTCAAGAGGCAACAGTTAGAGTTGGACATGGAACAACAGACTGGTTCCAAATAGGGAAAGGAGTATGTCAAGGTTGTATATTGTCACCTTGTTTATTTAACTTATATGCAGAATATATCATGCAAAATGCCAGGCTGGATGAAGCACAAGCTGGGATCAAGATTGCTGGGAGAAATATCAATAACCTCAGATATGCAGATAACACCACCCTTATGGCAGAAGGAGAAGAACTAAAGAGCCTCTTGATGAAAGTGAAAGAGGAGAGTCAAAAAGTTGGCTTAAAACTCAACATTCAGAAAACTAAGATCATGGCATCCAGTCCCATCACTTCATGGCAAATAGACGGGGAAACAATGGAGACAGTGAAAGACTTTATTTTGGGGGGCTCCAAAATCACTGCAGATGGTGACAGCAGCCATAAAATTAAAAGACGCTTGCTCCTTGAAAGAAAAGCTATGACCAACCTAGATAGCATATTATTATTATTAAAAAGCAGAGACATTACTTTGCCAATCCTTTGATGTAGATCCAATTTTTTTTTTTTTGCATAGAAATAAGTTGCCTAAAGGCAAATATTTGAGTTTTTATTTCCTTAAGTTATGGAAAAATAAGAAGACACCTACAGCTATTTTAATGCAGAATATGTCTATAGATTTTTACAACCCTATCCAAATATTCTATAACGGTGTTACCTACACCCATGTCAACAACAACAACAAAAAAAGGCAAATCCCCCTTATTGAATTTTTTCAATAGATTCATCTTAGTTTTCATAGAAACAGTTGTGGGGGTTTTTTTGGAACCATATTTTATTAATTTATAAATAAGTACAAATGAATACATAAGTTTGGGAACAAACACAAGTCTCTCTTGATGAGACTGGTGGAGGTGAAGGAGAGCAGGAGACGAGCTGTTTGCCGGACCCAGAGTACTGACTGCGCCTTGGGGATCAGCCTGCACGTTTAATAGCCAGGGAATAGAACGTCGCTGATTTCAAGAGAAGAAAAATGGACTCTATTTATGAAATATCTTAAATCGTATTCACTTATATAGCTTATACAGTAACATTCTGATTCATAGAAATGAAAATGAAAAAGAAATCAGCAACAATAATTTTATTGTCCTCACCCTCACATTACCTCCTGAAACGTAAATCGAGTCTTTGTACAGATCTCAAGACTTGCCTCTACCTCCCTTCTGTAAGAAGCCTCCTACTTGCCAGGCATTCACACTCAGACATGCGGCTAATGAGTTTTTTAGTTATCATTTCTGGACAATTAGATAATTTCCAGCGTTCTCCTTCTTACTCCACATCTTAAGTGTATGCTTATGGAATACAAGGTCTAGAGCAGTCTTTCTCTCATAGTGACCATGAAGACATGGTCTCATTTATTAGTGTACATTTTATTACATGTATTTGTTACTTAAAAAAAAACAACTAACAAATGTTCACATGCATTTTATGCTTAATAGTGTATAAAACACTCTCACTCCCCTTTCTCACTAATCTAATAAACCACTGTTGAACCCTTTGTCAGTGCCCTACATGATCCTCTGCCTGGTCAGAGAAGGCAGAAAGGGCCTCTCTGAGACGATGACTTATAAGCCGAGATCCAAATGTGAAAACCCCACAAAATTGCAACAGAGAAGGGAAGCTTTCTTCAGATCCTCTGGTGGTGGGACTGAAGGGAACATGTTGGAAACATGGTAATAAAGTATGTCAACCAGAGGGAGAGTGGGAAGAAGTGAAGACGGGTGGGCAAAGGGGAAGTGGGTCTGGGTAAGCCCTGGTGAAAATTTCTATTTCATTCTAAGGAAATGGGAATGCTCCAGGTGGCTTTTTTTTTTTTTTTTTTTTTAAGATTTTTTGATTTACTTTTGGCTCCACTAGGTTTTTGTCGCTACGCACAGGCTTTCTTTGGCTGCAGTGAGTGGGGACTGCCGCATAGTTGGGCCGTGCAGGCTTCTCACTGTGGTGTCTTCTCTTGTTGCGAAGGAGGGCTCTAATTTGTGTGGGCTCAGCAGTTGCGGTACATGGGCTTACTTGCTCATGACACGTGGAATCTTCCTGGATCAGGAATTGAGCCCGCGTTCCCTGTATTGGCAGTCAGATTCTTAACTGCTAGACCACCCAGGGAAGCCCCCATTGAAGTGTTTCAAGGAAGCAAATGACATATTCTAATTTATAATTAAAAGTTCATCCTGGCTTCTGATTGGAGAATGGTGGAAGCTGAAAGATCAGTTGGCAGACTAGTGTGGATTGATCTCACAGACCTGTTGAACCAAAGAAGTCAGACATGAAAGAGTATATCCTGTACTATACATTGATTTCTATATGTTGTAGATACATGATATTCTATGCATTGATTGTGTGGGGTTTACCAGTAATTCAAGCAGGAGTGGATGGTGGTTAGACTAGTCTGCATGAGGCTTCAGTACGTATAAATTCTTATTGCAAACTGATAAACTAGGAGAGAGGAATGTGGTCATTCTGTATGTTATAGACATAAAAAAACAAGTTAAAAGAACCAAATGCCTTACTTAAAATCACAAGCTAGTTGTAGTGGATCTAGGTCCCAAGTTCAAAGTATTCTATTCATTTTATTAACCATAATGAATAATAAAGTAATCATTATATTTTATATTATACTTATATAAATTATTGAAAAGGTAATATACTTTATGTATATACTTTGTAAATTAATACTGTATGTATAAAAAGGTATATGTATACTTTTATACAAAGGACTTTTACTCAATAATAAAAGGGTAAAAAAATGAAAAATGATTGGACATGTAACAGCATGGATTAAAAAATACATATGACAAAACTCAATAAATTTATCTTCCTTATTTCAGAAAATATAAATGATTTACTAAATATGTAGAGTCAAACATGACAGTGCTGAGCTGAGAATCCAAGTTTCTGAAGTTGGGTAATACAGCCATAGATCTTGGGCCTGAAGCTACTGAAGAACCCTAACTTCTGACCCCTAGGTCAAGTGTCATGACATACTAGTAACCAAGCCTAACCCTCTTTGGAAATGTGAGTAATAAATCCTAGAAGTCAATAATATGTCCCACATGGACAATATAGACTCCTTTCTAGAACAGGAGTAGGTGTGCTGAATATTGGAAAAATTTTCAAGACCACAGAATGATTTTAGGTCCTGGACCATGCAGAAAGACTGCTTTTCTAAGACACGCTTTGAAAATCCAGAATGAGACAAAGAATCACGACAGCTTAAAATAAGCCCCGTGAAAGGACTGGGGTAGCTTATCAGAATTTAGAGTCATTCTAATCACACCTTTGACAGTGGTGTCCACACGATGGATGCTGCTGAGCTGTTAATAGGACACGATGCCCTTAGAGGAATGGCATTTTGGCAAAATGCAATATCTTCCGACTAACAGTTCACTTTTTATAAGACTCTATTTATGGACCGCATACTTTTATACGATCTCATTAGCCAGCCATTAATCATTTCTAAATCTGTCTATATTATATAATTTTCAATGTCTGAATGTGCATTTGTGAAAACTGTGTTGTACTTGTATAGAATTGTGGTTTATAAAGCATTTCGGGCCTGAATCCTCAGACAATGAGGAGGAGATGAGAGATGCTGGCTCCTTCACCTTATCTATACTTCCTTGGGTGAACTAGAGTCATTGCAGGGTGGAGGGGGTGGGGGGGATGGTACACATCCTGAGAAATCTCAGCTTGAGTGACACCTGAACAACTTAAGAGATGGAAATGATTGAAGAGGCTGGCTTTAAGAATAATGTTTTTGTGGGCATCTAATTTCTCTAAAGGCTTCCCAGGTAGCTCAGCTGGTAGAGAATCTGCCTGCAATTCAGGAGACCCCAGTTCGATTCCTGGGTAGGGAAGATCCCCTGGAGAAGGGAGAGTCTACCCACTCCAGTATTCTTGGGCTTCCCCGGTGGCTCAGATGATAAAGAAATCTGTCTGCAATGTGGGAGACCTGGGTTTGATCCCTGGGTTGGGAAGATCCTCTGGAGGAGGGCATGGCAACCCACTCCAGTATTCTTGCCTGGAGAATCCCATGGACAGAGGAGCCTGGCAGGCTACAGCTCAGAGGGTGGCAAAGAGTCAGACATGACTGAGCTTGCACACGTGCAAACTCTCTAGGACTGTGATTTTGTTATTCCTACACAATAATGTCACATCTCATGTTAGAACACACTAAGGCATATCCTTGATGCAGATGTGAGCAACCGACAGACATACAGTGAACTCTTACTTTGTCCTGTGGTATTTGTCTTATGCAGAACATTCCAAATCAGGACGCTCCTCCTCGCTTTAAAAGTGGATGGATGTATAACTGATTCACTTTGTCGTATACCTGAAAGTAACACAACATGATAAATCAACTTCAGTAGAATTAAAAAAAAATAAATGGATCAGAAGGGGGAAAACAGAGGAGAATTAATGAATTGTTAGACAGAAGGCATCCAAGTTACCAGAAAAAGTACACTGGATCTTATTAAAACTAAGTCTTCTGGTTCTGGTTCAAGTTATTCAAACCCAGCATGGTAATTCACTTTATTACTCTGTATTAATTGACTATGAGTGTTGTACCAAGTGCCACAAATTTGGTGGTTTAAACAAAAGTAATTTACTGTCTCAGAATTTTAGAAGCTAGAAGCTCAATTTTTTCTTATTTTTGGTTTGAAATTATAATTTGATTTTTCTAGCTTTATTGAGGCATAATTGACAAAGGCTATGTATATTTAAGGAGTACAATGTGAGGTTTTGTTATATTTATACATTGTAAAATGATTGTCACAAATTAACATTTCCATTTCCATCACCTCCCATAGTCTTCATCTGTCTGTGTGTGTGTGTGTGTGTGTGTGTGTGTGTGTGTGTGTGTGTGTGTGGTGAGAGCATTTAAGATGCTCTTAAATCCTCTTAGCCAACTGTAAGTATTCAATTCAAATTCCCTTCGTAAAGAGAAGGGAAACTAAAATTATTTTAGGACCCACTGTGTTCAGGGCTTTTATATCCTATGTGTGTGTGTGTGTCCTACATGCACATGTACATGATAAAGCACATGGTTCAGAAGGCGTGAGCTGTTAATAAATGATTCCCAAGTCTGGACGATCCCCTGGAGAAGGGAATGGCTACCCACTCCAGTATTCTTGCCTGGAAAATTCCATGGACAGAGGAGCCTGGCATGCTACAGCCCATGCCGTCACTCAGACTCCAAAACGACTTAGCACTCATGCACAGAGAAATGTATTCTAGAGATGATTAAACAGACTTGCCCAGGGTTTACAATCTTTGACTCAGGTGCTACACCAACATCTATTCTTTCCCAAAACTTGTGTTACTTTTTACTAAATCAAATAATCTGAAATACATACCACATATTCCTTCCTTTGTATCTCTTTAAATCCCAAATCATGGATACTATTACTGTCAAAGCACCTGAATTGATCCTGTATATTGCCAAATTATTAAATTACAAGTTATTGAGTTGAGAATGATAATTTCTCCCTCCAAAGAAATGGAATCTTACTATTTCTCTGACAGTTTTTCCCCTTCTCTAGTGTCCTATCACTGGGGACTACCCAAAGAAGCCTTTAACTACAGATTTCTGATTAATCTGTTTTCTTTAGATACTGCTTGATAATGACAGAATGGTCCATGGGGACAGTTTTGCAATGGATATTTTCAACAATGATGGGAACACAGAACTAAACAGAGTATCAAGAGACAGTTAATGCAGTAGAAACATCTGGTCTGTTTTTGCAGCAGAATTAGCATATGATTATCATCTGATTATTATTATCATCTCAGAAATCATCTGAACCTATAACGATACCTCTGATTGCTGAGGTGGGGAGGGAACCCTGGTGGAGGGAAAGGAGACTTCAGCCTCATAGTTTAATTTCAGAGAATAAACACTTGTGTACTCTAATCTAACCTTGATGCACTCCCTATAGTCCAAGGTATGGGAGCATTTAAGGAGAGGCTCCTGGAGAGAGGTAGGAGGAGCTGAAGCACTTTGGGCTGAATCAGAGAAACCAGAGGTAAATGTTCCAGACTGACAACCTGTAGTGTCTCATTGTGAGATGGGTCCTGTGTGTGTTCGTGTGTGTGTGTGTGTGTGTGTGCTAAGTTGCTTCAGTTGTGTCCAACTCTTTGTGACCCTATAAACTGTAACCATCCAGGCTCCTCTGTCCATGGGATTCTCCAGGCAAGAATACTGGCATGGATTTCCATGCCCTTCTCCAAAGGATCTTCCTGACCCAGGAATCACACCATAGTCTCTTATGTCTCCTGCATTGACAGGTGGGCTCTTTACCTCTAGTGGCACCTGGGTATCCCCCTCATCTTCACACACAGGGAGTTTTGCTAAAGTTTTATTCCTGGCTTCCAGCTGAACCTGCACTTTTTCACTCCCATAAGAGGTGATTTATGTGATTGAATGAATATGGGAGAAGAAACTGGGTACCCAGTCCTTTCTTTTCCCCTCCCCATTTCTCTACTTCTCCTTCTCTTCCCTTCTGTCCCTTCTTCCTCCCCTCTCTCCAAAGAGATCAGCCCTCCTCAGCCACATGATACTTGGACAGCCCAGACAAAGCTCAACCCCTGCAGGAAGAACTCAAATGACCAGCTAAGGCGGTGCCTTAAGAACCATGTCTAATGAGCTCAGGGGTGACAAGGAGAAGAGCAGAGCAGGTGAAAACAATTTTCTTTTAACTGCTACTAGCAGAGTAGAAGATGCAAATATCTGGGGGGTTTAGTGCAGTTATTTTATTTTGGAAAACATAGATATTAGCCTAGTGTGTTAGTTGCTCAGTCATGTCCAACTTTTTGCAACCGCATGGACTATAGCCCACAGGGCTCCTCTCTTCATGGAATTCTCCGGGAAAGAATACTGGAATGGGTAGCCATTTCCTTCTCCAGGGGATATTCCTGACCCAGGGATTGACCCCCTGTCTCCAGCATTGCAGGCAGATTCTTTACCATCTAAGCCAACAGGAAAGCCCCAGATAAAAGTCTTAAGTGAGATGGTTTCAAGAACTCAGTAAGAACTATTTTTATAACTAATCCTGGAATTATGACAACACACCAATGAGGAAAAAATTATTGAATTATAGAGTTAGAAAGAAGCTGACTCTGGGAAGAATGTTATCTATTAGTCATTCTCACCATAGTAAAAAGTAATGTATTCAAATTGTTTTCCCTTAATACCTAACATTTAGTCAAAATTGACCATTTTTTTCAATGAAATCAATTAAAGAAATTTTAACATTCCTTTTAAACAATGGCTTTCACTTTTAGCTTCTTTTCTCCAAGAGCCAAACAAGTTGGTTTGAACTCTCTGTATTTCTATCCATGGAAATTGGAAGAGTAAATGACCATACATTCTAGTTTGCGTGAAATAGTCCCATTCATGCCTATTGTTCTAGTGCCCTCTCTGGTTTATATTTGTCCCATAGTTTTCCTTTTGTGAAGTGTAAAGTTGTTGTTAATGTGCATTGAATTAAGTCATGATGGGTTTGGTAGCCATCCATTCTGTTCTTCCAGTCAGCCGTGGTCCCATCTTAGGGCAGCAGTTGTTATATCATAGGCTATTTGAAATCCAAACTGTTCAGATCTGCAGAACAAATGTCAGCATCTACTTCAAAAGATAGACATTATTTCAGAAATCCCCTGCTTGAGTGAGTTGTGTTTATGTATTATTATAAAAAACATGACTTTTCATTTGGATCAAATGGTTCCATTTTCTGTTTAATTTCACTTATTGTCAATTCCACATTTTCTTGTGCACTTACAAAAACTGAAATAATTGCTATTAATATATGTGTTTTGGTTTCATGAGTGTAGGAAAAACTTAGTAAACCAGGAAGTGATGTCAGCTTTATGTTAGTGTCATCAGAGCCTTTAGGTAGAAAATCAGTTAAAATAATTGAAATAATTTTTTGATCCTTTTGTGCAATTTATAGAATCAAAAGTAGAGTGTTTGGAAGTGCATTCTGCTCAAAGTGAGATATTTTACATTATCATGACTGCTGTTACAAATTCAATAAGAGTCTAGCATTAAAGATAAAAAGAGTATTGGTGATTTTTTGGTAGTAATATAAATGCAAATTTTGGTGGAGCATAACCTTATGGTATTAACAATATACATACTTGATCAAGAGATCTATATACAATTATTATTAATTTTCTTCTTGTGATAATGACATTATGGTTATATTTTTAAAGGAAGCCTCTATCTTTTAGTATATACACTGAAATGTCTCTGACTGCAATGTCAGTATGTATGAGATATACCCCAAATAGACCTGTGTTTTGCTCATTGTTTTCATGCTCAGTCACTCAGCTGGGAGTCTGCCAGGCTCCTCTGTCTGTGGGATTTTTCCAGGAAAGAATACTGGTGTAGGTTTCCATTTCCTCCTCCAGGGGATCTTCCTGACCAACGATCAGACCCACATCTACTGTGTCTTCTCTGCCTCCTGCATTGCAGGTGGATTCTTTACCACTGAGCCACAGGGGAAGCCCAGATCGATCTTAGGATGAGGGAATATGCTGCTGCTGCTGCTGCTGCTGCTAAGTCACTTCAGTCATATCCGACTCTGTGCGACCCCATAGATGGCAGCCCACCAGGCTCCTCCGTCCCTGGGATTCTCCAGGCAAGAACACTGGAGTGGGTTGCCATTTCCTTCCCCAATACGAGGGAATATATGTGGGTACAAATGAAGCAAGAGGGGTTGTGAATTGATGGGTGGTTTTATGTGAACATGAGAAGGCAATGGCACCCCACTCCAGTACTCTTGCCTGGAAAATCCCATGGACGGAGGAGCCTGGTAGGCTGGTATGTGAGGACTTACTGAACTCTTTTACATATTTTCTTTGATTGCTTGAAATTGTCCACAGTAAAGAGGAAGGAGAGAGGAAGAGACAGAGACAGAGAGAAACAAAAACTTAAGTTTTAAAAGCTTTGTGATAAGGCAAATGACACAAAATATTCAGGATCGCAGCAAGAAATCAGACTTTAGAATGTTGGATCTTTCAAAGATTAATTTAAGAATCATATTAGGTACGCTGCAATAGTATTAAACCTTTTTGCAAATAAATCTTCTAGATTTAATTGCATTTTTTTGGGACTCGATTGGAAATCTTGAAATAATCAAAATGCACTATCAGTTTCTTATGGTTTTTGCAAACCGTATTTAGGATATCCTGTATGTTAAGGGTCCTAAATCACCACTGTCATTACCTGATGATCATCACTCCCATTATAAGGACAAATATATCATTTGAATGCTTCTGGCTCCTTTTGGCATAAAAAAACGGACTTACTCATTTGAATATGAGTGATGCAGGGAGCAATTTTTAGAGAAATTACAGATATATCCTCCAGAATCCTTTTGCTTTGTAATTTGTTGTTTCCATTTCAGCTGCTCCAATGGTGATTGAACTTAGCACAGTCTATGCAAGAAAACATTATTAGTATCATTGTAATTGTTGTTGTTATTATAGAAGTATTAATAGTTTTCTGTAGAGAATAGATCTTTCAGTCTGATTCATTATTTTAATGGCCTTCTGAAAAGCACTTTCTTTGTTTCACTTCTGAAATAGAACTTAGAAAAAATATCTTTAGTTGAGACATTCAGAAACATCTGTAATTTCACACAATGCATACAGAATAAAACCCCCACCGAATTATTTCCTAAAAGTATTTGTTGAAAAATAAATGAATTTTAGTTTATCATAATATTACTTTCCACCTATTATTTTAACTCCTTTTTTTTGTGACAAGAAGAAAAAAATGTTTAACTGATGATATGAAACTTCTATCTTACATTGTTAAAAACACCACTAAATATCACAAACTGTAGTAAAATGTAGTAAAGGATCAAATATTGAAAAGTTAAATAAAGGATTAAACGTTGAATTATTTAACATCACCCTCAAATATAGTATTTTGTTTTCATATTTCAGTTCAGTTCAGTCACTCAGTCGTGTCCAACTCTTTGCGACCCCATGAATCGCAGAACGCCAGGCCTCCCTATCCATCACCAACTCCCGGAGTTTGCTCAAACTTATGTCCATTGAGTCGGTGATGCCATCCAGCCATCTCATCCTCTGTCACCCCCTTCTCCTCCTGCCCCCAATCCCTCCCAGCATCAGGGTCTTTTCCAATGAGTCAACTCTTCGCATGAGGTGGCCAAAGTATTGGAGTTTCAGCTTCAGCATCAGTCCTTCCAGTGAACATCCCAGACTGATCTCCTTTAGGATGGACTGGTTGGATCTCCTGGTGGTCCAAGGGACTCTCAAGAGTCTTCTCCAACACCGCAGTTCAAAAGCATCAAATTCTTTGGCACTCAGCTTTCTTTATAGTCCAGCTCTCATATCCATGCATGACCACTGGAAAAACCATAGCCTTGACTAGAAGGACCTTTGTTGGCAAAGTAATGTCTCTGCTTTTTAATATGCTGTCTAGGTTGGTCATAACTTTCCTTCCAAGGAGTAAGCGTCTTTTAATTTCATAGCTGCAATCACCATCTGCAGTGATTTTTGGAGCCCTTGTGGCTCAGCTGGTGAAGAATCCACCTGCAATGCGGGAAACCTGGGTTCAATCCCTGGGTTGGGAAGATCCCTGGAGAAGGGAAAGGCTACCCACTCCAGTATTCTGGCCTGGAGAATTCTAGGTCACAAAGAGTTGGACTTGACTGAGCGACTTTCACTCTCTCACTCTCTAAGTGGGAAAGGTACTCATTGCTCAGAATTTGCCTTCAAAGTAGATTTTACTATGTCACATGAATATTGTGGATACTGAAATGTAAATATCTTATTAATAATAGTATCTTCCTATTGTCCTTGCTCAAGGCACCAATAACAAGTAGGGCCAATTCCAACATTAATGCTAGTAGATATAGGTTTGCGTATCAAATAGCCTTCCTGATAATTTAGAACTTTTTTCACAGACTTCTTGTCATATATGATTACATCACTATTGTTTTATATACCTCATAATAAGGCTGATGAATCACTTGTGCCCTTCCAAGTTCTTATTATTTGCAAGTTCTTTACATGATTAGTATAATCGTTAATCACTTTTTGCAAGAGTGTTTGAAAGATATCTGTCCATTTTGAAGTTTACTTAAGGTAGTGCTAGATAATATTTTATTTAAATCAAGTCACACCAGGGACAGACAAACTAGACAGTGTAATAAGGAGCTGGTAGTGACTGACTGAATTAGGCTGGTCTGGAAACCTCTTCAGACTGCGGACCTTCTCCTCTTCCCAGCAGGTGTCTTCTCTGGGGAAGATGAACTGAGAGTGTGTCTAATTGAATATAAACATAAATAACTCAACTTGCTTTTCTTCTTTTGGACAGCAATAACTAAATTTTCTCTTTGACACCAAGTAATCGTCTTTCACTGTTCACACTGAAGATTATAATTGAGACCAGAGATTGGAATTTTTTTTATATAAAGGACAGATAGTAAATATGTTAGGCTTCTTGAGTCACACAGCCTCACCTGCAACTACTCAATTTTGCCATTACTGCATGAAGGCAGCCATAAAATATATGTATAGAGATGAGTAGGTCTGTGTGCCAATAAAACTTTATTTGCAAGGACAGATGCAGACCAGATTTGTTCCATAGTTAGTTAACTTTGATTTAGCTGATTAATCATGGAGCCAAATTTGGATTGAAAGTTTGGATTCAAATTTGAGATTTGAAGAGACCTGATTTTCAGAGTGGACTGGAAAGTACCTGAAATTTCTCAGAGAACAAAAGATAAGGGTTCAATGAGTGAGGACTTGAGAGACCTGTAAGAGTTGGAAGTTGAAGTAAATAACTATGATACTAGTGCTTGAGAACTCTAAGGAAATAATGGATGGTAACCAGGGCAAGAGTAGGCTGTTGTGAGAATGGCTGACATGAAGTAAAAGTAAGATGTGTTGACGTTGGAAAGGTCTGAGAATGGATGGTCGATTGGAAAGCTGTGGAAGGGATGTTGAAAGTGCCATAGCAATTATCTAATCTATCCCTCTCGTATTAACAGATACTTTAAAATGTAAACATTATTAAAATTTTTGCTGTTTGAGAAGTGAAGGATATAACTAGACAACTAGATATTTTAGGAGAAACCCCTAAGACAAACTCCCCAGGAGCTGGTCATTCTTCCTTCCTAGGTGATGGGGAAATCGTGGTAAATTATAATTGTGAAGTCTTCCTTTAAAGAATTATGTGGTCTCTGCCTTGGGGAGTTTATATTACAAAGGAGGAAGCAAACAAGGTACAGATAAATTGTGTATCAATAAGCTTGGGCTGCCATAAAAAAAAAATATCAAATACTGGGTGACTTAAACAAGAGACAGTTGTTTCTCACTGGAAGCTGGGAAGTCCAAGATGAAGGTGTTGGCAGCTTCAGTTCCCAGAAAGGATTCTCTTCCTGGCTTTCAGATAGCTAGCTTCTCTCTATGTTCTTACACGATATAAAGTGCTCTGGCATTCTCTTTTCTTCTTATGTTGTTGTTCAGTCACTAAGTTGTGGCCAACTCTTTGTGACCCCGTGGACTGCAGCACACCAGGCTTCCCTGTCCTTCAGTATCTCCTGGAGTTTATTCAAACTCATGTCCACTGAGTTGGTGATGCCATCCAACCATCTCATCCTCTGTCATCCCCTTCTCCTCCTGCCTTCAATCTTTCCCAGCATTAGAGTCTTCTCCAATGAGTTGGCTCTTCACATCAGGTGGTCTAAGTACTGGAGCCTCAGCATCAGTCCTCCCAATGAATATTCAGGGTAGATTTCCTTTAGGATTGACTGGTTTGGTCAATAAGTGAACTAATCCCACCATAGTGTCCCCACTCTCATGATCTTGTCTAAACCTTCTTAAAGCCTCACATCCAAATTTCATCACACTGGGGGCTAAAGTTTCACCATATGAATTTCAGAGGATGGATACAAGCATTTAGTTCATAACAAACTGTCATATTCAAAAGAAAACATATATTATGAAGTATACTAGCAAAAGGAATAAAAATGGTGATATGATGGGGGTGAGTTTAAGGGGGCAATCCTATCAGAGTCATCAGGGAAGTTTTTTCTCAGAAGGTGACACATTACCCATATTTAAATGATGAGAAGGATCCATGCATTGACTAGGAAAACTACTCCAGGTAGAAGTAACAACAAGAATCGTGGCTCAGAAGCAAGGAAGAGCCTGGCACATTCCAGAATCTATGAGAAGGCTGCCAGGGTGACAGCAGAGGAAGCAAGGGTGGAAATGGCATAAGATAAGGCTTGTCCCCCAAGGTTCTTGAGACGGATTCTTCTTTTCTTTCCCAATCTGTTGTGAAATTTTCATGAGATTTCATTTCTCCCCGCCCTTTGAAAAACAGAATACAGTAGCAATCAGGAAGCTGAACTCTGAACCGAGATGGCCTGAGTCTGAAAAGCGGGTCTGCTCTGTGCCATGTGTGTTCTCTGGGCACTAGCTTCCTAATGTATAAAACGGGGGGAGTGGTATCTACTTTTAAGTGGCTGGTGTGTTCAGAGCACTTGGAACGGTGCCTATCACTTATTTTAGTTCAGGGTTAGCTCTGACTTGAACCACACTGTGAAAGAGTCACTGCTCTGACAAATCATTAAGTTTTCATCTTATCAGTCTCACCATGAACACTGTTCTTCATTGGACTTCCCTGGTGGTCCAGTGGACACTGATTCATCCCTGGTCCAGAAAGATTCCAACATGCCATGAGGCAATTAAGCCCACGAGCCCCATCTACTGAGCCCACGCTTACAGCCTGTGTTCTGCAACAAGAGAAGCCACCACAATGAGAAGCTTGAGCACCTCAACTAAAGAGTAACCTGAATGTAGCAACAAAGACACAGAACAGCCAAAAATACAATTACTTAATTTTTTCAAAAGTCTGTTTGTCATTACTCCCCAACCTCTCACTGAACAGCTGACATCAAATGACAACACTGATCTCTAGGCATTCGCCCTGCTACTGGGTTGCTGTAGGGTATGAATGGCAGCATTGGTCTGCTGTGGCCTTTGTCCAAAAGGATTTATTTTCACAAATAGCACTAGGATATCCTGTCCTCAGACACACGGCCGCAGAGTGAGAGCATGGGGCAGGAATCCTAAAAAGGTTGTGGTGGCCCCCGTGGAGCAGTTCTGCCCAAAGGCTTTGCCCTAATGCATTTGTCCACTGAACCCTCAAGATCCAGACCTGTGAGAACCAGCTCTTTATACTTCGAGCTTCCATCTTTGACTTCCACCTGCTTTTCAGAGAACTGAAAGTTTAAGTGAACTTTGAAGCTACTTCTTTCTAGCCTTGACCTTTTCACTACAGTAAAACTGAACTGTTTTTATAAGCATTCATCTCTGTCTGAAAGCCCTTCCTCTTTTTCTCCCATATTTACCTCCTTCTTCTCACCATGACTCCCACTGTCTCCACTGGCACGTCTTACTCAGATTCAATATGCTACTAGAGATCAGTGGAGAAATAACTCCAGAAAGAATGAAGAGATGGAGCCAAAGAAAAAACAACACCCATTTGTGGATATGACTGGTGATGGAAGCAGGTCTGACGCTATAAGGAGCAATATTGCATGGAAAGCTAGAATGGTAGGTCCATGAATCAAGGCAAATTGGAAGTGGTCAAACAGGAGATGGCAAGAGTGAATGTTGACATTTTAGGAATTAGTGAACTAAAATGGACTAGAATGGGTGAATTTAACTCAGATGAACATTATATCTACTACTATGGGCAAGGATCCCTTAGAAGAAATGGAGTAGCCTTCATGGTCAACAAAAGAGTCTGAAATGCAGTACTTGGATGCAATCTCAACCACAGAATGATCTCTGTTCGTTTCCAAGGCAAACCTTTCAATATCACGATAATCCAAGTCTATGCCCTGACCAATAATGTTGAAGAAGCTGAAGTTGAACGGTTCTATGAAGACATAACTACAAGACCTTTTAGAACTAACACCCAAAAAAGATGTCCTTTTCATTATAGGGGACTGGAATGCAAAAGTAGGAGTCGAGAAATGTCTGGAGTAATAGGCAAATTTGGCCTTGGAATACAGAAGGAAGCAGGGCAAAGGCTCATAGAATTTTGCCAAGAGAACGCACTGGTCATAGCAAACACTCTCTTCCAACAACACAAGAGAAGACTCTACACATGGATATCACCAGATGGTCAACACTTAAATCAGACTGATTATATTCTTTGCAGCCAAAGATGGAGAAGCTCTATACAATCAGCAAAAACAAGACTGGGAGCTGACTGTGACTCAGATCATGAACTGCTTATTGCCAAATTCAGACTTAAATTGAAGAAAGTAGGGAAAACCACTAGATCATTCAGGTATGACCTAAATCAAGTCCCTTACAATTATACAGTGGAAATTACAAATAGATTAAAGGGACTAGATCTGATAGACAGAGTGCCTGATGAGCTATGGATGGAGGTTCATGACATTGTACAGGAGACAGGGATCAAGACCATCCCCAAGGGAAAAAAAAAATGCAGAAAAGCAAAATGGTTTTCTGAGGAGGCCTTACAAATAGCTGTGAAAAGAAGAGAAGTGAAAAGCAATGGAGAAAAGGAAAGATATACCCATTTGAATGCAGAGTTCCAAAGAATAGCAAGGAGAGATTAGAAAGCCTTCCTCAGTGATCAGTGCAAAGAAACAGAGGAAAACAACAGAATGAGAAAGAATAGAGATCTCTTCAAGAAAATTAGAAATAACAAGGAAATATTTCATGCAAAGATGGGCTCAATAAAGGACAGAAATGGTATGGACCTAACAGAAGCAGAAGCTGTTAAGAAGAGTTGGCAACAATACACAGAAGAACTGTACAAAAAAGATCTTCATGACCTAGATAATCACGATGATGTGATCACCCACCTAGAGCCAAACATCCTGGAATGTGAAGCCAAGTGAGCTTTAGGAAACATCACTACAAACAAACCTAGTGGAGGTGATGGAATTAAAAGATGATGCTGTGAAAACACCACACTCAATATCCCAGCAAATTTTGAAAACTCAGCAGTGACCACAGGACTGGAAAAGGTCAGTTTTCATTCCAATCCCTAAGAAAGGCAATGCCATAGAATGCTCAAACTACCGCACAACTGCACTCATCTCACACGCTAGTAAAATAATGCTCAAAATTCTCCAAGCCAGGCTTCAACAATACGTGAACCATGAACTTCCAGACATTCAAGCTGGTTTTAGAAAAGGCTGAGGAACCAGAGATCAAATTGCCAACATCCACTGGATCATCGAAAAAGCAAGAGAGTTCCAGAAAAACATCTATTTCTGCTTTATTGACTATGTCAAAGCCTTTGACTGCGTGGATCACAATAAACTGTGGAAAATTCTTCAAGAGATGGGAATACCAGACCACCTGGCCTGCTTCCTGAGAAATCTGTATGCAGGTCAAGAAGCAACAGTTAGAACTGGACATGGAACAACAAACTGGTTCCAAATAGGAAAAGGAGTATATCAAGGCTGTATATTGTCACCCTGCTTATTTAACTTACATGCAGAGTACATCATGAGAAACCCTGGGCTGGATGAAGCACAAGCTGGGATCAAGATTGCTGGGAGAAATATCAATAACCTCAGATATGCAAATGACACCACCAATCTGAAAAAAAGTGAAGAAGAACTAAAGAACCTCTTGATGAAATTGAAAGAGGAGAGTGAACAAGTTGGCTTAAAACTCAACATTCAGAAAACTAAGATCATGGCATCTGATTCCATCACTTCATGGCAAATAGATGGGGAAAGAGTGGCAGATTTTACTTTTTTGGTCTTCAAAATCACTGCAGATGGTGACTGCAGCTGTGAAATTAAGACACTTACTCCTTGAAAGGAAAATTATGACCAACCTACACAGCATATTAAGAAGCAGAGACATTACTTTGTCCACAAAGGTCCGTCTAGTCAAGGCTATGGTTTTTCCAGTAGTCGTGTGAATGTGAGAGTTGGACTATAAACAAAGCTGAGGGCTGAAGAATTGATGCTTTTGAACTGTGGTGTTGAGAAGACTCTTGAGAGTCCTTTGGACTGCAAGGAGATCCAACCAGTCCATCCTAAAGGAAATCAGTCCTGAATATTCATTGGAAGAACTGATGATATGGCTGAAAGGCCAATACTTTGGCCACCTAATTCGAGGAACTGACTCATTTGAAAAGACCCTGATGCTGGGAAAGATTGAAGGTGGGAGGAGAAGGGGATGACAGAAGATGAGCTGGTTGAATGGCATCACTGACTCAATGGACATGGGTTTGAGTAAACTTCAGAAGTTGGTGATGGACAAGGAAGCCTGTCGTGCTGCACTCTATGGGGTCGCAAAGAGTGGGACACGACTAAGTGACTGAACTGTTAACTGACTCAGGCTCCTACTTTGTTACATTTGAGGGATTAATTCAGTTGGTTCCTCTTGTAGGAAGGTCCCCTGATATCTTCCTCCCTTCCTTTGCCCCCACCAGGTGGGTTAAGTTCCCCTCTTTCTAACCTCTACATTATCCTGCACATACCTTAATCAAAGCAGCTGTATACACTCTTGGCTGTGTGTTTTTCCTTTTTCTCTAGAATATATGTACTTTGGCATCAGGGTCCCTGTGACTGGATCTCATACAACCATAAATCTCCAATTCTACCTCAGCACCCAGAACCCAGGTGCTCAGTAAGTGCTCACCGAATGAATGAATGATGATTAAATAAACTATCTCCTCTAGGGTTTTTTCTGTATTCCTGTCCTCAGTCCCTGGTTATCCCCACACAGCATCCCATACATCCCCTACAGCATCTTTTCTCCTGTGGGCATATCTACCTTTCAGGTGATCTGCTCCATTGTTAGGCTACTTTATTTTCAGTAAAATTCTCTGGACAGAAACTTCACTCCAAACATCTCCTAGCTTCAGGCATTAACTCTTCGGCCTGGAACAAAACAAACCTACTGATTCCTTTATAAAATCCTCTTTCCCATACTTAAAATAATTATGAGTTCTTTTTTGGTATTCACCTCAGGGAAACTATCCAGTTCCTTTGATTGTATTAATTCACCCAATCATTTATCCATTTCTCCATTTATTTGTTCATTCAACTGGTCTTTCATTTCTACAAATATAAGTTCCAGTGACACTCCAGGTACTTTTAGAGAATTGAAGATGTGATGCTGAACAGAATAACTACAAATCCTAGCATTCTACTTGGTGCTTAGAGTTCGATAGGAGGCACTTGTATTTTTGCTTAGTGATTTCTCCAGGTTTATTTTAGCTTTATAAATTGTAGCGCCCATACAACAAAAATTAACTACCCGTCATCTTAAATACCTACAACTTTAATATGTACTTAAAGTCTTTCCAAACATTGGTATTCAATTCCTTGCACTCCTCACCATTATATTTCAGCCTATCACTTCAGACTCATTATATAGACCACACAATCACTAAGTAACTACAATTCCTCTTTGCTCTTGATTCCATCAGTTCCCTTTCTTTTTTATTATTTTTATTAGAATATAGTTGATTTACGGGGGAGGCACATTCTAATAGAGGGTGATAAATGCTTTGATTAGAGAAATGTAGGGTGATAGAACAGAGTAACGCTTCACCCAGTTTGGAGGAGATGGTGAACACCTCCCAGTGGGAATGACATCTAAGCTGAAGCCAAGTAGGAGTCAGTAGGGTCAATCAAGGGGCAGGGAGAGTGTTTCAGGCAGAGAGCACGATGTGTGCTGAGGTCAGGGTGTGTAGGGAGCGGGGATGGGAGGTGAGGGAGAATAATGGAGCAGTCTCAAAAAGAAGAGTGATGCACTGAGGCATAGAAGGCATAGAAATGTCGTAGCGTGGAGGGCTCTGAAATGGAGTCAAAAAGATTAGATTGTATTCTAACTGAAATGAATATTTACTAAGCGTTTGAAGAAGTGGCATAAAGTGGTCAGTTTTCCATTATACAAATAACTTATTCCTTCTGACCATAGGGTTTTATTTTAATCTCCTAGTTATTCCTCTCTGGATCCCTCAAGTCGAGATTTTCTAAATATTGTCACAATTTCTGATGGTGAACCCAAATCAAAAACAGGTTAGAGAACTGAGACCGAGTGTCCCCGTTCAGAGATTCTAATGTTTTTTTTTTTGTTTGTTTGTTTTTTAAGGATGTGCTTTCTGACATTAATGAAAGCATCTTCAGCTCTTGCTTGAGTCCTGGAAAAGAAGACACCTGTTTCAAGGAATGTCCAGCCTCTTCTAACGTGGCAGCTGCCCCTCCAAGCTGATGACATTAAGGATGAGGCAGACTGAAGAGGCTGCAGATACCGTTTGAGCAAACGACGTGACTGTTTCCATCAGCTTTGTTTCTGCCATGTCCTTTGTCCACAGAAGGGACACAAGATGACTTTGTAATTCCTTGGCCATATGAAGATACAGATCCACCCAAGGCTTTAAAAGCAAGAATATCATTGAAATGTCAAATGGGGACTTGATGATTTAAATTGTGTCCCACAAAAGTCAATCTCTTGCTACCATTAATGTTCTATGAGCAAGGTTTCTAAACAGGAGTAACTCAAACTTCACTTTCAAAAAGAGGGAAAGTCATGACACTCTGGTCATCTGGACTATTAGGTAGTGGCATTGCTGAAGAAGCTTCCCAGGTGGTGCAGTGGTAAAGAATCCACCTGCTGATGCAGGAGGTGCAAGTGATACGGGTTCAATCCCTGGGTTGGGAAGATCCCCTGGAGGAGGAAACGGCACCCCACTCCAGTATTCTTGCTTGGAGAATCCCTGGCAGCCATATTCCATAGGGTCGTAAAGAGTCAGACATGACTCAGAGCGTGTGTGTGCATGCACATGCACACACACACACACACTCTCTCTCTCTCTCTCTGCTGAAGAAGTGGAGAGATGAGTTGACTTTTCTCCCAGGAAGAGCTAGCAGTGACCCAAAACTACCCAGCTCCATGTGACTGAGGAACATGCGTTCCACTTCCCTTGTGTGTTTCCTCTCTCGTCTCACCTCTACATTTCTGTTTCCCTTCTTTCCTGCACCACTGACCTCCCACCCCTGAGTTGCAACCTGGTAAGACTGCTTGCCTTTCCTTCCACATTCTGATCTCTCTGCCCTCCATGCTTTTTGATGCAGATTGTTCTTGGGGATTCCCAGGTGGCACAGTGCTAAAAGGGCCACAAGCTAAGGAACATGAGCAGCCTCTGGAAGCAGGAAAAGGCAGAGAAGCAGACTGTTCCCTGCTGCCTCCAGAAGGAATGCAGCCAACTCCTTGATTATATAGTAAATAAAACCATGCTAACATTTTGCACATTTTAAAGGGGCAGTAGTAAATCCTTCACTATTCATGGGCATTTAGAATTCCTTGTCACTAGAAACTCTCAAAGCTATGATTTTTTCCAGTAGTCATGTATGGATATGAGAATTGGACCATAAAGAAAGCTGAGTGCCAAAGAATTGATGTTTTTCAACTGTGGTGTTAGAAAATGACTCTTGAGAGTCCCTTGGACAGCACAGAGATCAAACCAGTCAGTCCTAAAGGAAATCAGTCCTGAATATTCATTGGAAGGACTGATGCTGAAGCTAAAGCTCCAATACTTTGGCTACCCAAAGCGAAGAACTGACTTATTGAAAAAGACCCTGATGCTAGGAAAGACTGAAGGCAGGAGGAGAAGAGGGCAACAGAGGATGAGATGGTTGGATGGCATCACCGACTCGATGGACATGAGGTTGAGCAAGCTCCAAAAGTTGATGATGGACAGGGAAGCCTGGTGTGCTGCAGTCCATGGGGTTGCAAAGAATTGGACACAACTGAACGACTGAACTGAGCTAGAAACTCTCCAGGAAATAACTCCTACACTGTTTCATATCCTCAGCTTGATTGAGGCAATGCACAGACTGGCACCCTTGCTTGTGTTTCCCTAAGGCTGACCCTCCAGTCTCTCCATATGGGATCCAGAACCTCCAAGAACGCTTGCTGCCCTCAGTCGCCACGCCCACTGTTTGCTGCTTCCCTCTGTCCTGCCCCAATAGCTCCTCTTAAACCTACTCTAATTCTAAAATTATTGCAATTCTAAAATTAGGTTGTATTTTTCCTCATCCTTGTGGCCTTTCCCAAAGCTTCCGAGAAAATTCTCTTAACTGCCCTGCCACTGGCTTTGTTTTCATTTCCTGTACCTTCTCCCTCTTTTTCTAACTATGATAGTGGTCACAAAATTTGCATTTACTGGGACCAAAATTTCCTCGGTTGCCAAAAAACATACAGATGTAAACTGTCTTATAATTAAACTTTGCATAAGGGGAACTCTCAGCTGGTTGGGAACACTGGGCTCAATCCGTGGCAGGTTCCCTCCTTCCCTCCCCAGGGTCCCCAGATCAGCCTTCCAGCAGATGCTCTGCCAGCTCTCTGCAGCTTCCTGGGCTCTGCTCTGGGAATTGAGATGATCTTATGGAGTTTTAATTAAACTGCCCCTCACAAAGTGGATGAGTGCCTTGAAAATCTTCCTGGTAAAGAAACCGCAAAACACTAATCACGCAAGACCAGACAACAATGAGGAAATAGCCAAGCTGGCATCACTCCTAACCCTGCAATGTTTTATTCTCCAAATTCTGAAGGAAAAATAAGAATGATAAAATCAGATCTGACAGGAAGTTAGCCCCAAACGTTGACATGATCACAGTCTATGTGAAATATGGATTTATATAGTCACTCACACTGACTGTGAACGTCACTTCAAGTGTATCTGTGCCTTGAGATGTTAGTGAATAAGAGCACAAAGCCACTGCAATGAGCAGGGCATTCGATAAGAAAGTATGAACAATATGAGGACAAATGTTAACAGTACTTTTTTCAGGAATGTTTAAAGTTATGCATTACTTATCCTAATGGTTCATGAAATGTCAACAAACTTAAAAATAATTTATAAATCTTTCAGTTTTAAATTGACTTTCATTTATTTATTTTAATTAATGTATCTATTTTAATTGGAGGATAATTACTTTACAATATTGTGACGGTTTTTGCCATACATCAGTATGAATTGGTCATAGACAAACATGTGTCTTTTAAAAGACAAAAAGTCATATATCTCTGTGGCTATCTCCTGATCCAGTGAAACAGGCTGATGCAGTAACTGGAAAACAACATAGTAACAAGCCAGATGTATTCCTTTGTCAACAAATACTATGATGCTGCTAAATATTTATAGACATAAACATTCAAACAATTACACAACAGAATGTATGTTTTACAGTGGAATGAAAGTACGAATGTTTCCAACATGTTTCAGTTTATAGAATTTTCTGGATTCTCATGTAATATTAAAGGGTATGAAAAAAAAAGTGTGATCCTAGAAAGCAAAAATACCCTCACAGACAGTAGTTGGTTTAATGAACACAGTGCTTTATGGAAGAAGTGTCTGAATGCTACCATTGTTGGAGCAGAAGCTCTCACATTAGAAGCTATGAGTTTGCATAATTAACACAAAGAGGGCACCAGATTTAAAAGTTATTTACTGTGTAAGTTATGGAGAAGTTATTGCATCAAAGTTGAGTGAAAACCAAAAAAAATGCTTTACATATGGAATGCACTTAATGCTGTCAAAGTCTCTAAAACAAGAAAGAATAAGTAATATTTTCCATAAGATAGGAAATGACTGCAATCTTTTTTACACTACAGATTTTATTGTGGAAATTACCTCATGGCAAAAATGTTGAAGGGGCTGCAGAACAATAAAGAGAGATGTGCATTCCTCTTTTACAATAAAGGCCACTGTTCCAAATTTGCTGACCTTCTCTGTAATGAGAAGTGATTGTCGGTAGCCAGCAGAAACGTTTGTAAAAATAAACCCACTCGATCTGTCCCTGTGAGGTAGGAGTGGCATTTCACAGTGAAAGAACTGCTCCCAAGGGAAGATCATATTATGAAGAGAGCATTTGGAAAATATGTATTTGAAAATGTTTATATTATTATGTGATTTATTTATTTATTGGATCAAAAAAAAAATAGCCTAATTGGGCTATCTCTAGTTTATCTCTTAAAACACACATCAGGCATGATGCTGTAATTAGTCTCCTCTGGCCATCCCATGAGTTAGATTACCCTTTCCCTGGCCCCTCTTCTTCTGTGCACTGTACGCTTGCTAGTATTGTCTTTACAACATGGTAGTAGAGTATGTTACTTGTGTGTGCATCTCCTCCACTAAATTCTGAGTTTATTGAAATCAGCAAAAAAGCTATTGTCCTACCAAGGTGAGAACAGAATCCCTCAAAGATGCTCTGTAAATATTTGGCAATTGGATTAAAAAAACAAACATACAATGTACCAACGGACTGAAATAATTGGCCAATATAATATTAGTACTGCCAATATCAGTAATGATTATCACAGTGATTAATGCTTGAACTAATTTGCTATGTGCCAGGCACTGATCAAATCTTGTACACATTTTCTGATTTAATGTTCACTACAATCTTAATGGAATGTACTGTTAGTTTCCCTAATTTATAGATGTGGGTGAAGGAACTTGTCCCAAATCATGCAGCTAATTGCCTGAGATACAATACAGGTGGTCTGTTCACAGATCTCAGATCCTATAAAATGGGGAAAAGCAAAGCTCAGCACCTGGTTTCAAAAAGAGAATTGGAAATGGATAGATTGTGTAAAATAAATAATCATAATGCTAGATTGACAGTTACATATCAAGGAATCTTGATATAATACAAATTATTCTACCTTAAACATATAGGAATTTGTGTCCTACAAGGTTACAGGTTCTACTTCTCATTCTGTATTCTCAATAACATGTAGTATTGGCTCCTTAAACTCTCTGTAGAATAGTCTTTATTCTATCGTTGTAGAATGAATAAATGAATGTATGAATGAATATTATGTTCAGAGGCTTCACATAATTGATTATGTCATATCTTATCACAGACATTCTAGCAGTCCTGGTGCAAAGCCTAGAATACATCGGCTCAGAAAGGTCCATCCTTCCCCCAGTGTCAGACAGCTAGTAGATGGATGACTCCCTCCCTTCCCGAAGCTCTTTGTCCGTTCAGGTTGGTACTCTCAGCCCTGTTTATCTCAAATGAAGAGGGGCATGACTGACTGGAAAGTACCCTCAACAGTGTGGCCAGAATGCTTAGTGACTTCATCGCCACATGGCATGAGGAGCAGCTGAAGGGACCGAGAGCATCTGGCCTGGAGTGAAGGGGACTCGGGGAGAGGGAATCACAACCTTAAAGCATTTAAATGGCATCAAGTGGAAAAAGGATTAAACTGGGGGAATGTGGCCCAGGAGGGTGAATCCAGGACTGCTGGGAGGAAGTGAAAGGGAGACAGGTTTCAGACAGAGGAAAGAACTTCCTGGTGTTTGGAGACATGCTCTAGTGGGAAAGATCATCTTGGAAGGTTCAGATGACCAGTTGCCAAGGGCAGTTCCTACACAAGGTGCTTGGTGGAACCTGCCCACTTTCTGTTTCATAGACTTTATATGATTAAATACGATCATGCAAGACCAAGGGAGGGTACTTTATCATCTATGGAATGACATTATAATAATTAATTATATGTAACTAATAATTAACATGGAGAAGGCAATGGCACCCCACTCCAGTACTCTTGCCTGGAAAATCCCATGGATGGAGGAGCCTGGTGGGCTGCAGTCCATGGGGTCGCTAAGAGTCAGACATGACTGAGCGACTTCACTTTCACTTTTCACTTTCATGCATTGGAGAAGGAAATGGCAACCCACTCCAGTGTTCTTGCCAGAAGAATCCCAGGGATGGGGGAGCCTGGTGGGCCGCCATCTATGAGGTCGCATAGAGTCAGACATGACTGTAGTGACTTAGCAGCAATAACTAATAATGGCAGATTATTACTATTTTTTTACTTTTTATTCCAAATCATCACTGTTAATATTATTTGCTCAACTATGAAATGATGATAATAATAGTACTTTCCTCAAGGTGCTTGTTGAGAGGATTCAATGATTAGAAATCTGTAAAGTACTGAGAATGCTGCCTAACACAGAGTAAGCGTAAGATTTTTATGATAATGCTACTACTAACAATTGTCATTGTTCAGTGGCTAAGTTGTGTCCAGATCCTTGTGACCCCATGGACTGCAGCACACCAGGCTCCCCTGTCTTCCACTATCACCCACTCTCTCTATTCATCTCATCCTCTTTATATGAGGATGAATTTAAAAGAGTCATTTCCAATGAGTCACCTCTTCGCATCAGGTAGGCAAAGTATTGGAGTTTCAGGTTTAGTACCAGTCCTTCCAATGAATATCTCAGGGTTGATTTCCTTTAGGATTGACTGGTTTGATTTCCTTGCTGTCCAAGGGACTCTCAAGTGTCTTCTCCAACAACACAGATCAAAAGCATCAGTTCTTCAGCACTCAGCCTTCTTTATGATCCTACTCTCACATCCATACATGGCTACTGGAAAAACCATAGCTTTGACTATACAGACATTCATTGGCAAAGTGATATCTATGCTTTTTAATACACTGTCTAGGTTTGTCATAGCTTTTCTTTCAAGGAGCAGCATCTTTTAATTTCAAGGCTGCAGTCACCATCCACAGTGATTTTGGAGCCCAAGAAAATAAAATCTGTCACTGTTTCTGCTTTTTCCTCTTCTATTTGCCATGAAGTGATGGGACTGGATGTCATGATCTTAGTTTTTTAATGTTGAGTTAAAAACCAGGTGGGTGCTGGTATAGCTGCCCCCCAGGTAACCTTAAGCCTTTGCAGAGGAGAGAGAGGTTAGTACCAGCCAGCATTAACCAGGATGGATGGAGTTCCTTGGACCTGCTTTCAAATCACAATCCTACCCCTTAGGCAGGTCATTTAGCCTCTTTCAGCTCATTTTATTCATTAATAAAATGGGGACAGTAATGTTCACTTGTCAGGGATGCAGAGGAAGTCCCAGTTCCATCACTTCATGGCAAATAGATGGGGAAACAATGGAAACAGTGACAGACTTTGTTTTTTTGGGGGCTCCCAGATTATTGTAGATGGTGACTGCAGCCATGAAATTAAAAGACACTTGCTCCTTGGAAGAAAAGTTATGACCAACCTAGACAGCGTATTAAAAAACAGTGACATTACTTTGCCAACAAAGGCCCATCTAGCCAAAGCTATGATTTTTCCATTGTCATGTATGGATGTGAGAGTTGGACTATAAAGAGAACTGAGAGCCAAAGAATTGATGCTTTGGTTGGAGAAGACTCTTGAGACATCCTTGGACTGCAAGGACATCCAACCAGTCCATCCTAAAGGAGATAAGCCCTGAATATTCATTAGAAGGACTGATGCTGAAGCTGAAACTCCAATCCTTTGGCCCCCTGATGTGAAGAACTGACTCATTGTAAAAGACCGTGATGCTGGGAAAGACTGAAGGCAGGAGGAGAAGGGGATGACAGAGAATGAGATGGCTGGATGGCATTACCAACCCAATGGACATGAGTTTGAGTAAACTCTGGGAGTTGGTGATGGACAGGGAGGCCTGGAGTGCTGCAGTCCATAGGGTCACAAAGAGTCAGAAGTCAGACACAACTGAGCAACTGAACTGAACTGAACTGATACTTTACATACGCATATTATTTTTGTGATTACAAAAATATGTGCATGGGCTGTTTACTTTAGATGGTGTGATCTGAAAAGACTTTTCTGAAGAGGTGACAAATGATTTGAAATTATGTGAAGGAAAAGGGCCCAGTCATCAGTAGAACACTCCAGAGAGAACAATGAACTTAGCGACTGAGCATGCACACAAGTCCATAATTCCCCTACACAGCAATGGAGGGAATAAAGAGAGGTCTAGGCTACTTTTCATGTCTTCATGCCCTCAAGGTCTTCATCCACTGCTTCACAGATGGTTTTAGTCACTAAGTTGTGTCCGACTCTTTGCAATCCCATAGACTGTAGCCCACCAGGTTCCTCTGTTCATGGGATTCTCCAGGCAAGAATACTGGTGTGGGTAGTCATTCCTTTCTCTAGGGGATCTTCCTGACCCAGGGATTGAACTCAAGTCTTCTGCATTGTGGTGGGCAGTTTCTTTACCATCTGAGCCACCAGGGAAGACCTTTTCAGGAGGACAATGCTCAAATATTCATTGATGTGAAGTGAACTGGTTGAAAAACCAAACAAACAAACTAACTAAAAACCACAAGCAGAGAGCCAGCACTTCTCTAAGGTTTCAAATTAGATACTGAACATTATCTAGCTCATCTGGACAACATGTGACTATTTAGCCACTGCTGGATATTCAGACAACTTCCAGAATTAACTAAATGCACCTGCATATTCCTTGGCACTTGTCTTCATCCTGTGTGCATTTTCCCTCTCCCCAGACCCTTGCACAACCAGCCCCTTTGTCTACTCCTGAATCATAGTTTTGCCTTTTTGATTTGTGTTTTGGTGTTCTTATCCGTACAATGGACTAAATTACTGGGTCTAGTTTTCTCACTTCTTTATGCAGTAAGGTTCTACACTGGAGGGTACACTCTTTGAGGTACTTTCAGATCCAGCAGTAAAGGCACAAGAGCCATTATCACAGTCAGCTTCTCGAGTAAAGTCCTGTCTTGTTCATAGCCAAGTTTGCTCTGTCTCCTGTTTATCACCATGCTATTGAGAATCAACAGAGGACATTGGAACTGCAGGGAACTAGAGCCAAATCTTCTGTTTTACCAAGGAGCACCACGCAGGCCAGAGAGAGGAAGACATTTGTCAAGTTCCTGCAGAGAGGCAGGCAGGGGTGGGTCTGCACACTAGACCCCAAGTGTGGGAGCTCACAGGTCAGTGCGCCCTGAATGACTTCCCATGACCTCTGCGCCTTTGCTCTGCAGACCCGGGCTCTGATAAGGTCAAAGATGCATTTCCTTCTCTCCCTTCATCCGCCTCGCCCTCCCTCCTGACTTTGGGTAAAGCCCCCTAGAGGTCCATTTGGACACACACACACACCACTCCCACAAGCATCCTTGGATGCCGCTTACATACCACGTACTGACTTGGGGCCTCACAGTCTGGAGACCAGCTGACAGGAAGAGAGGCAAGAAGACCGAAAACACTTTAAATGGCCTTGGAATTAAAGAAGTGAGAAGGGAGGCAGGAAACATTTGTGATGACCAACATCACAGAGAAGTGATAAAAATGAGGAGACCTTAACGCTTGCCTTCTGCTCCCCTGAGATCAAGGATATAAAGGCTTTTCATCTCACACGGCAGCCCCAGCTGTTTGGTGCTGGTGACCAGGCTGCAGAAAATTTCAAAGCAGCGCCTGGGCTCCACAGGCAAGAAGGCTAGGTAGAATCCTGTGTCTGCCCCAGGCTCCCGCTCGAGAAGCATTCACCCTTTCCTCTGAATATACAGAACATGCTATACTTCTACTTTGGAATTTATTTCATTTTCTCATGTCCAGTTTTTATTCATGGATCATGGGTCTGTCTTCCTCTTCACATTAGAACGTTCCTCTTAAGATGCAGATGGAAGAACAGCCTTGTGGACACAGCAAGGGAAAGAGAGGTGGCAGGTGAATTGAGAGAGTACCGCTGACACACATACAAAGCAATAACACTATCGTGTATAAAACAGGGGCAGGAAGCAGGTGTATAGCACGGGGAGCTCAGCTCGTTGGTCTGCGAGGACCTAGAGGGGTGGGATGGGAGGCTCAAAAGGGAGGGGCTACATGTATACTTATAGCTGATTCAAGCTGTTGTACTGCAGAAACCAACACAACATCATGAAGCAATTATCCTCCAATTAAAATAAGTTTTAAAAAAAGAACATCCCTCTTAAAGGTAGGCCCCCTGACTGTATGTTGTATCACATATGATACAATACAGTTATACAATACAGTTGCATTGTATCATATGTAACACATGATACAACAATATTGTATTGAATCACATATAATGTGCTTATGATGTTATTTATATGATGTTTTATTATGACATTAATTATATGATGTTAATTATTTAGTGAATATTATGGTTAGATATACTACAAGGTGCTTTAGCTTAATAGTAAGAACTCACCTGGGAGGATCAGACATAGGTTTGAATGCTAGCTCTGCCTTTATCAGTTCTCTGACTTCTACCTACTTATGCCTCAGTCCATTTATAAAATAATAACAATAGTGCATACTTTATAGGACTGCCACACAGATTTTAAACTGTTTATTACTTTAAAATGTGTAGTTAGTTCCTAGCATTAAAGGGCTCAATATATGCAGCAGCTATTAGTAATATCAGAGATCACCACCATCATCACCATCATCGTTTGTTGACAGTTATTATGCTGGTAACCAAAATTCCCAAATCCTCAATCAGTTCCTGTCTTTCCTTAGATAGGAGAGGGAGAGATGCAAAGGAATAAACTGAAGGAAAGAAAACAAACCCAGTGCTTCTTACTCTGTGGTTGTCGCACCAAACCACACGGTGGGCTTCTGTGCGCTGAAGGGTCCCTGAAAGCTTCTTTCCTGAGGCTCTCCCCTAACCTTGGCTCTGTGGATGCCAGCCCTCTGGAGACAAGAAAAGACTAACCTAAGGCAATGAAGGGGCTTCCCAGGTGGCTCACTGGTAAAGTATCCGCCTGCCAATGCAGGAGACACAGGAGACATGGGTTCAATCCCTGGATCAGGAAGATCCCCTAGAAAAAGAAATGGCAACCCACTCCAGTATTCTTGCCTGGAGAATCCCACTGACAGAGAAGTCCAGTGGGCCACAGCCCATGGGGGTCGCCAGGGGTCAGACACAACTTAGCAACTAAACAACAAACAACAAGGCAATGAAGGGGTGAGGGGAGAAGCTTTGCCTAATTCCTCAAATAAGGCAGTCCAAGCTTTCCACTCAAATCTTCAGGGTGAAAGAGGTCCATCCTACCCACACTCAAAGCTGCCCCAGGCTTGCCTATCATGTCAAAGAAACAAAGCCAGCAGCTGTGGCACCAAGGCCCACACTGGTCATGCGACCTCCTTACTTGCTTTGAGGGGAGGAGCAAGGGGAGTGGGTTATCCTAAACCAACATAAACCAGGTGGGAGAGTAGGTACTGGCGTGGCTGTAGTGGTGAGTAGGCATGTGGGTGCAAAGGTCACTAGCATGATGCTCTAACGTGTGTGTAGAAAGTATGGAGAAAAACAGAATCTGAAACACAGAAATGATTACTGGATGTAGTCAGTGGTAACAGAATGTGGAGCTGAAAATGACCGTGCTTGTATAGTACATGCCTATCCTCTCACAGCTGAGGAAACAAAATTCTTCACTTAAGAAGGGAAATAGCCCATCTACTTGGTTATTCACTTACTAGGCACGGACTGTACCACTTAATGCCAAGGACTATGCTATATGCTGTGTATACAAGCCGAGAAAAAGGGAAAGAAGCCCTGCCCTCACAAACGTACACCCTAAAAGAGGGACAGATAATCAACAAGCCAACAATCCATCAGATGCAGTGAAGTCTCTCGTGACCAACTTCTATTCAACCATGTCTCTGGATTGACCTGTATTCTCCATGATCTCTGTAAACCCCACTCCTTCTGGACAGTAGCCTCTTCTCTGATCAGTCCCTGTATTTCTGTTCACTTTAGCTTTGTTGAAGATAGACTAGGAATCCATTCCATTTGTTTCCAAACCTATTTATACTTCTGTGTTTTACTTAAATTTTTGCCATGTGACTAGAAGTTATGTAAAATTTGAGTGCAAAAAGAAAGTTGATTTACTTCTCTGGAAAGTCAGTTATATGCTTTTGAAAGGCTCAAAGATGAATCACTAGAAACATTACAATGCTAGGTGTAGGCAAGGAAACTATAAAAGATTGGCGGGGGGGACACAACAAAAATTCTGTGCTTACATTTATGTTATGTCTTCAAGTTCCCACTACATCAAAAGTTTGACAAATGCGTGTGCACTTAAGTGTTTTAAGTTAGAAGAAAATCCTCGTGATGAATCATTTTTTGTAATTCTCCATTTTAACCATCTTTTCCAAATAATCTAATAGCAGCCCCTTACTGTATCAGATGAAAGGATTTCTGCTGCAATTACAACTTGAGTAAAGTGCTGTGAGGGGAGCCAGCTGAGTGAGGTGACAGAGCACAGTGGATGACCTACTTAGGGCGGTCACTGAAAGATGCAAAGCAGCCAGCCAGACAAAAGTAGGAGAGAAGAGTTCTAGGTAGAAGGCACAGCCTAGCAGGGAGCCTTAGTATGCTGAAGAAGGTGCAACAGTGGATAGAGAAAGGGAGAGGATGAATGAAACTGTTCAGATTACCAGGGTTCAGTCAAAAGGCGGCCCCTGACAGGTCATGCAAGGCAATATAAACATTACTGACAGGGACTTCCCTGGTGGTCCAGTGGCTAAGATTCCACTCTCTCAGTGCAGGGGGCCCAGGTTTGATCTCTGTTCGGGGAACTAGATCCCATATGCTGCAACTAAGAGTTCACATGCTGCAACTAAAGATCCCACAGGCCACAACTAAGACCCAGCACAGTCAAATAAATAAATATTTAAAAATTACTGAACACATGCTGAGGACCCTCTCAAAGCTCAAGGGGACTATGTCAGGACCCCATTTCCATTTTCAAAAGAACATTCTGGCTGCTATGTGAAGAATGGAGGAGGGTGAGAAAAGAGAAAGAGAGCAAGATGGAGGCAGCGATGCAGGAAAGTGATAAAGCAAGCAGTAAATACAGCTATCCCTCAGTATCTGTGGAGGATTGATTCCAAGACCCTCCTCAGATACCAGAATCCCTGGATGTCCTTATGTAAAAATGGCACAGTTTCTGCATATAACCTATGTGCATCCTCCCATACACTTTAAAGCATCTATAGGTTACTTATAACACCTGATGCAAGTAAACTCTGTGAAACAGTTATAATGTAAGTGCTATGTAAACAGTTGTGGGCACACAGAAAATTCAAATTTGGCTTTTTGCAGCTTTCCCAATTCTTTTTTGTGAGTACTTTCAATCCATGGTTGGTTGGTCCGTGGACATGGAACCCACAGGTACGAGAACTGACTATGCATGGTGAACAGTGATGCAGCACTAGGCCGCTGGGGGCCGGGGGTATAGGAGATGCGTTCGTGGCATCTTTAGAAGGACGTATATCCATGTTTTCTCTTGTCAATCAATCAGCATGGCCAAACTTACAGCTAATTTTTGAAAGGTATTTATGATCCAATCTGGGGGGAGGGGGGAACCCAGAAGTCAAGTAAATTGGTTTTCTTCTCCTAGTTTGATACTTATTGACTGTGCTACTTAAAGCAAGACTCTGAACCCTTGGAAGCTCATCTGAATAAAGAGAATAATAATATCCTCTCCAGTCTCTATTATATTTAAGTTATGCAATTTGAATAAGATGATGTACTACATTGATGTGTATACTACCCTTTATAGTGAATCTAAGGACTTGGATAATCTTACAACTGGTAAGGCAGATTTTATTGCCTTCACTTCACAGGTGAGAAAACCCAAATATATTCAACAGTTACTGAGCATCTACTCTATCAAGACCAGGGCTAGGCCCTGAGACTTTAAAAACAAATTAGACCCAGCCCCACCCTGTAGAAGTTCACAGTCTGGTGAAGAGACAGACATGAAATTACAGAATATCAAGAGAAGTGCTAAGAAAGAAAGCATAGTAGAAGCTCAGAGGAGGAACTCATTTTTTTCTGGAAAGGTTGGAAGACTTCCTACTGGAGGCAACATCTAACTGGGGTCTTGAAGGAAGTGTAGGAGTTTTTCAGGTGCAGAGGGGCGTTTGTAAGGAATGTCTACAGAGGTATGAAGACCTAGCCGTGTGATTGTGGTCTCCAGCATTCAGTGGGCTGTTAAGAAATGAGGCTGGGGGTGGATCAGGGCCACTGAGGCTCTCCCACATGGAGCCCTGTGGGTGCATTACACCCAAGCAAAAAAAAAAAAAAAACAATCTAGTACAGTAGCTTCATGAGTATGTTTTCTCCAAATGCTCTCAGCAGTTCTGCATTGTATCTGTGTCTTTTATTCTCTCCTTCCTCACTTACTATTTTCCCCAGAATGAGTTTGAATCTCAGCCTCTCCCCTCCCACACACACTCCTGGATCTTAATTCGGGGCGGGGGGGCGGGAAGCATACAAAGAGAACACCCCTAGTCAGTAAGAACTGCTATTATTCTCAGAATTTCTTTTAGAAATCAAGGAATCTGGACTGTTTCTTAGCAGGAGCCATTTCATCCTACTTCATGGATGGACATCAAAACTATTTCATGTTCTGAGAAACCTTGAGAAGGGACTCAAATTTTGGAACAAAGGGAACTAAATACCAGGGAGTTGGTTTTGGAGGGGAGGCATCTCTGCAGAGGAGGAGGCTGGGCTTTTGCTAAAGAGTGTCAGTTGGAAATTGTCTAGGAGACCTGAGTTCTCATCCCTGGGCACAGCATGCTTTCATGCCTCAACATTCCCATCTGGAAAATGACAAATAAGAAAATGTGTAGTTTTAGAGGTGGAAGAGTGTTAGAGCTAAATGAATCTCACTTTTTTTAAACAAATGAGGACATGAACTCCAGAGAGGGGGAATAACTTGCTAAAGGTAATATAGAGAATGGGCAGTCTGTTTGGTCATTCACTCATCCATTCCATTCAGCAAATGTCTTGGTGAGTCCCCGGCGCCAAGTACCTTGCGAGATGCCAGGACTAAAGCAGGAGATGAAATAATCATGATCTCTGCTGTGTTGGGAGAAATGAAATGATGCCAATAAACAAAACGTTAAAGAGGATAATTAAAGACAGAGATAAGCTATGATGTAAATAAACACAGCACTGGTGTAGAGAATAAAAGGGCAAAAGCACAGAGAAAGCCTCTCTGAAGAAAGAACCTAAAGTGGAGACCTAAAGACTACAGACTCAGCCACTTGAAGAGGGTTTGGAAGAACTTTCTAGGGGAGAACTGCATGTGCTAAAGCCCCAGGGCAAAAAAAGTTTGGACTGTCCTGAAAGGTGAAAGAAAGACCAGTGTGTGGATAGACAAAAGGGACATGGCCTGGGTAGGAGATGTGGCAGGAGAGATAGTTTGCTGTTTAGCATTAAATTTGTGTCTGACTCTCTGCAACCCCATGGACTGTAGCTCACCAGACTCCTCTGTCCATGAGCTTTCCCAGACAAGAATACAGGAGTGGGTGCCGTTTCCTTCTCTTGGGGAACTTCTCTATCAGGGATAGAACCTGCATCTCCTGCATTGCAGGCAGATTCTTTATCACTGAGTCACCTGGGAAGCCCAAGGAGAGGTAGGCAGGGAGCTTAAAATTCAAAGTGCCCTTATTGGTAAATCCTTGATGGACCTTCACGTCCTTGTTGGACTCTACTGGTTGAGGGTTTGTTTAAAATTCACTATTCTCAGTATGCTTTTCTGAGACCTGGATTAGACGAGCAGGAGAGAAAATAAAATGTTGAGCTTTTCTTCTGTATCCACCTCTCCCCTTGCTTAGGGTTCAGCTCAAGAATTCAGCCAGGGGCAGAGTCAGGAGTGGATTCAGATATCAGGCAAGGTAGAATTTGATTCCTGGTGGAGTCATATAGTTTTGAGAGCTGGAACCTCTTGTTTCTATAGCCTTATTCCTCCTTCATTTTTGTCCTTCCCCTCCTCAGTAGATATACCCTCGCTAGAAAAATGAATTTCACTGATATAGGGCACCCTCAGGCAGTCATCTGCAGATTTTCAAGAAGGTTTGCCTTGATGGGCAGGTGCCAGTCAAGTTTGTGGTGTGCAGTGCATTGCAGGCTTGCCACTTGGCTTAGGAACACCTATTTATATGCATGATTTTCATTGAAAAAGAATAGCAAGTGAGAAAATATTTTTCCCACTCACCCAGGGAACACAATCAAGATCGTCGGAGGGTGGGTCTAGCTTCATTTCCGGAATGATTTACCTGGTGTTCCTTGCAGGGACTGTTCATTCATGAACCATCAGAGATGCTTTGTGATGCGGGGGGAGGTGGCACAGAGGGGTGACGGGGCCAGAGGCAGAGGCCGCTATGAGGCTGATCTCTCCGCTAACCCCTTCCCTTTGGCTAGTGTCTCACTCCCATTCCTTCTGCTCTAGTGGGTTTCTGTGCTAGTTCCCCAAGGCTGCATGGCAGCAGAGCTAGATAGATGTAATCTCTACCTGGACTTTTGAGTTAACCCTACCTCCTACCCACAAATGAGGCTGAGCGAGCACATGCTCTAGCGCTGGTCTGCAGCCTTGACCTTGGCCCCAGAACTCGACCCAAGAATGAGCCCTGACCTCATCCTCAAATCCAAGTCCCAACCTTGTCCAGCCCCTCCCCCAGCCCTGGACCAAGTGCTCTACCTCAGCCCCTCTGTGTGCCTGAGCCTTGGCCTTGAAGGGTGCAGCCACAGTGACGTGCGTCCCCTTTGAAGGAAGCCTCTGAAAGCCCCTGGCCTCTCGAGACCCAGGTCTCCCTTGCCAGAGCCACTGCAGAAGAACTACAAGATGTGGAAAGGAAGACACGGGTTCACACCTGTGTCCCTGGTTCCTCATCTGTATGTGGGCTCGAGGGTCATCAATCCTGCCTTACCTGCCCCAATGGGTAGTCTCAACAGGTAGTGGATGAGAGAGATTTAAAGCTCATATAATGCACTGTGAACTTTTACTACCCCTGCTCAAAATGTCAACATTTCAGCCTTCTTGCTGTCCGGTAGCAGAAGCCCACAGAGTAGGAGCTGGCCACAGACCAAATCTAGCATAATGTCTGCTTTTGTAAACAAAGGTTTACATGGTTAATAAAGTTTCACACTCATTTTATGTACCTATTGTCCTTGGCTGTTTCTGTGCTACCAAGCTTCATAGAACAGTTGCGGCAGAGACTGCAGGGCCCACCAAGCCTAAGATACTCTGTTCCTTTGCAGAAAAAGTTGCTGTCACCCGGCATAGAGGAGCAGAGCAATGGCTCTGAAGCTAGAATTCCTGTGTTTAAGAGGCTGAATCTTCTACTTGGTGGCTATGTGACCTTGGGCAAGTAAATTAGCCCCAGTTTTTTTATCTCCATAAAATGGCAATAAGAACTGAGTCCCTCTACACTAGTGAAATGGGAGTAAATGAGTAATTCGTAGAAAGCAGGTAGCAGAGTCCCTGGCGTACAGTAAGCGTTCAGTGTTGCCTGGTACTATTATCAGGGAAATGAGAGCTCTGGTTTGTGATGACAGACTTTCTGGGGACCAGAGTTAATATGGTTCAAGGCACAGGGGAGGGGAACCGACCTGGATTCATATCTCAACTCTGCCACTTATCACACGAATGACTTGTGAGAGATTAATTAACCTCCTTGAGCTTCAGCTTCTTCATGCATGAAATAGGACAAAAAAAAAATTATAAGGTTGTTGTGGGAAGTAAATGATAGTGCTTAGACCAGGATTTGGTGCATAGTAAACCCTCAATAGGGGACAGAACTATAATAATAAATAAGATGAAGAACAGTAATTTTCCCCAAGTAGGGACAGCCACCCAGAACAGATAGGTAGTGAGAAGTCTCCAGGATGCCACCATTTTCAGGAGGTTCTAGCTGTGGCTAGTGGTGACCTTGACATCAGGTTTTACATATTCCAAGCACATTTAAATTCTACAGACTTCAAAGTGGAGTCAGGCAGACAGACATCTTTTAGGAGACTTCTCTCTAGGTTAAAAGGCCCTCAAGACCAAGTACCTTTCAGCTCTAACAATCCTACAACAGTTTTTGGGTTAAGTTAGAGGCAAGGAGAACAGCACATATGTGTGTGTGTGATTATATGAACTATCTCTGAAAGCTCTTCTGCCCATAATACTAAATGGTTACCTGGTTTGCTATACAAGGGTGAAAAACGCCCTCGTTTTGAATCCTTTAGAAAACCTAAGGGTTGAGTCATATAATAGGATGTAAATCTTCTTGCCTGGGGAGCACTGGTTAAGGAGACTGACTGCTGCAGGTGGAATATATTAAGGGTGGCTGAGTTTTGGACACCAGCCTAGGAGAAGTTCTCTCATTCTCTATTGGCCTAAGATAACAGGGAGTGACACAGTTCAGTGGGCTGAAGCAGGGGGAGTTTGGACCAAGGGTAGGGGCATAATGGATATTCCCCAAGTTCATGGTTGCTAGATGGTCATCTTCATTTAGAAGACTGTGAAACAAAGCAATATCACCAAGCATTTATGGTTATTCCCTATCCAACTGTATACAGGACACATCACATTGAACATGCCGAGAAAAATCATAGGAGTTGAGAGGCTTCTACCTTCAAGAGAGCTTACACCTCAATTGTGGGTGAAAAATGTACCTATACAAAAAGTCATTTGATAATACAAAGAAAAGTCTACCCAATGTAAGAAATGCCATGGAAGCAAGATTAGGTCAATTGTCAAAAAGAGTACCAAGTAGTATAAGTGAATGATAGGCATTCATTCATTCAATCAGTCTTTAGTCTCTCATTTACCAGAAATACTGTGTAGTCATTGTGTGATGCCCTCTAAGGATTGTAAAGAATCAAATGAGCTTTATGAAAGCAGAGGCACCATCTATCTTATTCATCACTCTGTTGCACAGCGTCTAACCCATAGTAGAGAGGCAATAATGACTGAAACAGACAGACGTGGTGTTTAGATGATTGTGACATTTATGGAGCTCCTAATATGGTCTTAGACTTCGACTTGTATTATAAAATACTGGCAGATAGAAATGTAGTGGACATCAGTTGGTTTGATATGCCTGACATCCGTCTTCTCTCTGTCCACAACACATTCATTTTCCTTTGTCTGATACCTTCTTAGTAAGATGGTTACCTAATCTTAGGAAGATAATTAGCTAGTTTCTCTGCCTTCCTTTGACCAAGGGATGACTCCTACTCTGAAAAAGGCCTGTCTGGAGCCGTGTGGAGCAGTGATCACAAATGGCTGAAGCAACGGTGATATTCTGAAGACACCATCTATGAAATTCTCACACCTAGATTCCCCAATCTCATGCAATTTCCATCTGCCTAAGGTTCAGTCTTTGAGCTGGCAGTCCCCCCTCCTTTCTTTTATCTTCAGTTAGGATGCATTCATTTCTGTCCTTGCAATCAAAGAACTCAAACTAATAAAGCATGCGGGCTGCATAAAAATTGATGAGGCATATATTTCTGTGGACATTTAAGAGAGGAATGGAGACTTTTATAGACTACAGTTAGGAAAAGGGAAGCATGAGAGCTTCATGGAAGAGGTGGCATTTAAGCGGAACCTTTAAAGATTGGAAAGAATTTGTAGAGGGAAACGGCAGAAGTCTCAAACCCCATGAACTCACCGGTCCATGTTTGTAGCCCCCTACACTTAAGTCAGATTTCCTTTTCCCATTTTGCACTGGATCAGAACCAGCTTTCCCTCCACTGTGTCTCTTCTCCATTGCTTTTATCTATAGGATGTTAGAGCTGAGGGCTCAGTTAAAATCAGACCTAGACTATCTCTGAACAAGGTGATATTCTAGAGCTCAGCAGGTACCCGAGCCACACATGAAGCGCTGGGTGCCTTAGGGGAGCATTAAGGTTTACTCAGAAAGTTACATGTGTCCTCCTTCACCTCCATTGCTACTACTTTTCTCCTTTGGCCTGCACTGCATCTACCCTGGCCTTCTTTTTATTTCTCAATTTCACCAATATTTTCCTGAACCTTATTGCGAGCCTTTGCACTTCCTGTTCCTTCCACCTGAAACTGTTTCCCTGGCCCTCTGCCTGGCCAGCTCCTCCATATGATTCATTTTCTCAGCTCAAAGGTTACTACCACAGAGAGGGTCTCCTTCACCCTGTATGTAAGTAGCCCCATCAGTCACACTCCCGTCATCTCATATCATTGCCTTCCTAACACTTCTCAGATCCTAACGATCTTACTCACATGTACATCATCTCTCTCCCTTCTCTAGATCCTAAGCTCCATGATGGAAGGTTCTCAGTATTGTATTCCCCTGGCACCCCCACTGTCTGACATACACTGTGTAGTGCTCTGTAGTTATAGTACAGAAAAGGGATTGGGGGGGGGGGCGGTATTGTACCAGTAACATTTTTGAGCACATGCTAAGCAAGGTTTTGAGTCCTCTTCATGCCTTATTTCACTGAATCCTCACAGAAGCATTAGGTGGGGACACTTGTGATACCTCCTTTTACAAATGAGGAACCATGGAAATGTGGAATATCTTTCCAAGGTTACACAGCTGGTAGTTAGGTGAGTCAAGACTCAGACCACAATCCCAAACTATTTCTGAGTGGCAGAAGGAACACTGAATTCTGACTGGGTTCTTGCTCTGGTTCTAGCACTTTCTGTGTGGCTCTGGACAAGTCACTTGACTCTGGTAGACCTTGGTGTCTTCATCTCTAAGAGAAAATGGTTCTTCTTTTCTTGGTTCTGAGTAAGATCTTGGAAACTGTCTAGTTCCAATGGTGATGTAAATTCATTTCTTGTGGTTGGGGAATGAAGTTTCTTGGAAATGCCTCAGATATCATATTGAGAATACTGGGGTGGCCAAATTAGTGAGGTTTCAGCCCTCATATTGGACATGAGTAGCTCCATTTTCATCTGTTTTACATAATGGACTTGTGAATACAATTTCTTTTGAGAAAGGTTTTTGGAAGGGAGAGAGGAAGGAAGGAAAGGAGGAAGGGAGGGAGAAAGAGAAGAGAAGAGAGAGAGGGAGGGAGGGAAAAGGTAAAGGAGAAGGGGGGAAAAGAAATTTGACCATCACCCTGAAGAAGGGAAAGGCTACCCACTCCAGTATTCTGGCCTGGAGAATTCCATGGACTGTATAGTCTCTGGGGTTGCAAAGAGTCGGACACACTTCACTTTCATCTAAATCAGTTCCCATAGTTACTGGTCCCCCTTTCCATCTCTCTGTGTAATGTTCTTTCAGCTATATTCTGGAATGTTCATGTCACAAATCCCCTCCAATTTACCTGATAAATAAGCATTGATTGTACTTCCTTTTACAGTTGCTTAATATCTATGAGCTCTTTAATCAGGCAGTCCCTTATCTATTACCAAGCTTCTAAAGCATGTGGGGAGACATGGCTTAGCACTTGGCTGCATGAATAGATTTGCACACACTCTCACTTTCTGGGGGCATAACTGCATAAATACGAAGGCCTCATACACATGTGCCGGAGGCATCGGTACCACCTGTCTGGCTCACATTTGAGTGTCAGCGAGGGCCAATATTCCTAAGTGGCAGTGGAATAAAATTTTCCTAAGGAGCTTCCCGCAGGACTCATTTCACCTGCTGTATAATTTAGATCATCTCATCAGTCACCATTATAATCTTGTTTTTCTCTAAATAAGAAGACAGTCGGGGGAGGGGGGCGTTGTGTGGGAGAAGAGGTGTGAGACTGGCTGCCTGGCCAGTGCTGGCAGACACATGGTAAAGAGCAGAGAGAACCCAGCAGGGGAAAGGCTTGCTTAAAAATAACTCAGGCCAGTAGATAAACTGTGGGAAGCAATGATTCAGTGTCACGGGCCATCCAAACATGCAGGTGTCTGAGAAGGCCCATGGGCTTATTTTCTCTCCTGTATTCCCTTCTTGGCTGGGCATCTTACCTCCTAGAGGCACCCGTGTGGTCTGACCTCAGGCTGTGTTTTCACACACCCCACTGTTCCTCCTGAAGTCTCAAGTTAGTGACCCACAAACTGAATCTGCTACCAGGCATGCTTCTATAACCTGCACAATCTGCCAATGACGCTCCAAAACCGAGTGACAGCTGCCCTCCGGAGCTGATCCATGACATCCCCACGGACCGCAGCCCCCAGTGAGCCGCTTCACTCCTCTGTGGCTCAGCTGGCCCCTGAGAGGGCGTGTGAGTTTGTGACTTCTGGCTAGAAGAGGGTTTTCATATGGTGTTTCCAGGGCTCCTGAGGGTTCTGTGAGGCTATCTTAGGAACTGACCTTGAGGTGAAGATGAGACTCAACAGGAAAGTACCCAGCCTCCTTCCTCCTCACTGTTGATAAAACAACTCTTCTCTGTGATTCTGTATTTTCACTGGTAAAATGGCAAACAACCTCTAGTATTGTTGTGAGGTTTAAAAGAGATTGATACAGGGACTTCTCTGGTGGTCTAGTGGTTAAGAATCTGTCTTACAATGCAGGGGACGTGGGTTCCATCCCTGGTCAGGGAACTAAGAGCCCACGTGCCATGGAATAACCAAGGCGCCCCAACTGCTGAGCTCGTGGGCCACAACTAGAGTCCATGTACACCCATAAAAGTTCCAGCACAATTCAGCAAAGGTCCCAGCTGCCACAACTATGACCCGACAACAAATGAAGACCGAAACATGTAGAACTCGAAACACACTATTTAGACAACACATAGGAAACAAAATAAACGAGAAGCTACTGCAGTTCTTCTATCAAGTTTCTGTATTGTAAACTTCACTAGAAGGAAGGATGCCATGGCTCACAATGAAAAGCCAAAGGACCTCTCTCTCCTGGGCAAACCCACAGACAAAAAGGCGCAGTGATTCACTCCTGGATGCCTGAGACGCCCCTAACAGGGACTGGGCAGAAGGATTTGTCATTTTGGTTTTGAGGGTCTGACAGGCAGCGAGAGGAGTCAACCTGCCAGAATAAGGAGTTTTAGCCACGTGAGATGGACTCATGCTTACCAGGCCTAGCTTGGCCAACTCCAGCACTTAGCAGCCTGTAGAAACCCTGCTAAGAGTCAGAATGTGCATCGCAACATTTGATGGGAATATATGCTTTTAAAAAAAGGCACATACTTGTCAATAGGACCAGACAAAAACACAAGGATGCTAAGACAGTGATGAAAGCCAGGGCCAAGCAGACAACTAGAAGCTTCTGTTATTTTTGTTTATATGTTTGACACAAACAACATCAAAGTCCATGGAGCTTTAAGAGCCTCTGATATACATAGCACTAGACACCCTTGGGTTACAGTAGGAGGTATTATATTTTTAAGGGTTTTTTTTAATACTCAAACATCCTTTCAAATCAGCTTCAATTAATTTTTCTTGCTATTTATTAACAGTGTAGCATAAATTCTCAGAATTTAGAATTTGGGAGACTAAATTCCACCTAAATTGCATATATCTGCATGCATACACAAGTAGCTTTGGTTTTTTTCCCTTAATTTGTTCAATATTTATATTAATGTATACTAACAACAATTAAAAAAAAAAAAAAAAAAACAATGAAATGTGGCCAAATACAGTTAGTTGTAAGTAGCTCAATCATCTGACCAGAGTAATGTAACCAGATGGAGAGCTATCTTTCTTAGATGAAAAGGAAAGTGGAGGCAGACAGTAGCTCATGGTTCAGTGAAATGAGGATCTGCTATTGTGTGGCTGCCCCGGCGTTTACTCCTATGCACAAGGTGGCAGCTCCCAGGTGCCGTGTCCAGGTTCAAGCAGGAAGACGGGGAGGAAGTACTGCAGCCCGTTCTGCCTCTCTGGATCAGGAAAACAAAAGCTGAGCAATATACTTCCCACCCTAAGCAGACGTCTCCTATCCACCTCATTAGTCAGAACAGTGGCCTGTGATCACTTCTAGTAGCACTGAAGGTAGGAAAGACAAGAATAAGGTTTTTCAGCCTCTAAAATGGGGAGGGTGAGAATGGACGTTGATGAGTGAGCCAACAGCATGGGCCACGGTGCCTATGCTGGGCTGTACTATGTCGCTCAGTCATGTCCGACTCTTTGTGACCTCAGACTCTTTGTGACCTCAGACTCTTCGTGACCTGGACTGTAGCCCGCCAGGCTCCTCTGTTCATGAAGATTCTCCAGGCAAGAATACTGGAGTGGGTTGCCATGCCCTCAAGCTGAAGTTTTCTACACCAATTCCACAAACAGACAAAATAATCTGTCATTAGCACTTTCAATGATGTATACCAGGAAATGCTACTGATTGGCTTTCAAGATTCTTCCCTCCTCCCTTTAAAATATTTATATGAGAAATTGTCTTTGTGTAGCCTATTTTAACTTTGAAAGTTAAAACTCAGTTGAGCTGTGATCACAAGAAATAATTTTTTTAAATCTGGTTAATGGTAAGATAGAAATGCCATCATGAATTGCATTTGCAGGCCTATGTCTTGTGCCCAAAATACCTATTTTTAATAGATATTTTAGATTTCTTTTTTCATAGATAAGAACATTTTCAGAAGGGATATATGAAGAAAGAAAGAACAAAAATCACCCCAGGCAAAATTTATCTTCAGTTTCCACAACTTTCATTTCTATAACTTTCCACCCATTTGTGTCCCCTATTTGTGTCATTTATTTATTCAACAGATATTACTAATTGCCTGTAAGGTACAGCACAGGATGCTGAGGATATAAAGATATGTTGATGATGGCGTATGAGGGTATGGGAGTCATTGCTTCAGGGAGCTGGCAAGTACAGTGAGGTAACACAGATGTTAAATAAACAATTGTGAATGTACAAACTGTGGTGCACTATGAATAAAATGAAACTGCTGCGGCAACAGATAATAGAGGAAGTGGAATTAAAGGGGACTTACTTAGGGTGTCCTGAGAAAGCTTCTCCGAGGCGCAGAGAGGTAAGGAAGAGCTAGGCTGACACAGAACTGTATCATTAGAGAAGCAGGCAGAGGCCAGATCTCACAGAGACTCGGGGCCATAGCATAGATTGAAAGTTTTACTCTAAATACATAGGAAGGCCCCGGGGAGTTTTAAGTAAGAGAAGGATTGATTTACATGCTATAATGCTACTCTGGGGAGCTATGAGGAAAATGAATTAAAGAAGAAAAAAGTCAAGAGGGGAAGCAGAGGGACTGAGCAGCAGGCTCTCACAGCTGTCTAGGGGCAATTACAGTGATGGAAATTATGATGGTCATGGAGATGGATTAGCGGTCTACTCTGAAACTAGAAATGACAGCACTGGCTGATAGATTGGATATCTGAAGGGGAGGAGAGGAAGAGTCAGTGGTGCCTCCAAGAGAAAGGGGGCACTTGGAAAACATGGCACCACACTTCCAGGGACCTTTAGGTCTGGCTCTGATCAAGAGAAGGATCTAATTCATCTACCCCATTTACACAGGAGTAAACTGAGGCCCCAAAGCGGGAAGGGATTTTCTCTAAGGTCCCCAAGGCAACGCCTCTGGCCTGTTGCTGCCCACCCTCCAGTGTCCTCCCAGGCTCCACCGCCTGCAAATGGACTGAGAGTGAGCCTTTCAACTCTTTATTCCCATGGCCCTCTCCCCTCCCCATTGGCTTCCACTTTCCTGGGATCAGATGACCTAGTAAGAAAAAGGAGAAGGGTGTGGAAGGTCCTAGCGGAAGAGAGGAAAATAGGAAATGATGATTCCAGCTTTCAGAACTCTTACTCCTGATCTTGGAATGTGACAGAATGCATGATAATTATCTTCACCTAGGGAAGATAATCACTCTCAGCAAGAAGAATTCTAAAGCAGGGGAGTGGTGGCACTTTGGAGATCTCCAGGTACTACCACTCTGCTTCCCCCCAACCCTGGTTAATGTGCTTGCTGAGGGCCCTGAGACTGATTCACCATGGGAACAGAGTAGCCAATGAACAGAGCCTAAACTGATAACCAATGACAGTCTGACTTTCGCATTCACACACAAATCCACAGCAACCAGGACTATAGTGCACACAGGGGTGATGAGGAATCTCCCCCTTCCACCTCTTGTTCTCCCCACTTCCCTCCCAGAGACAGTCATGCAAACCCCTTCCTCTGGCCAATACTCGTGTCACTGAAGTGTTGCGGGGGAGAAAAGGGGGCAAATATTCAAGGAAGTTGATGGAAGCAGCCTGAATTTATAAAATATTTCATCTTCCCAGGCGGTGCTAGTGGTAAAGAATCTGCCTGTCAATGTAGGAGATGTGGGTTCAATCCCTAGATCAGGAAGATCCCCTGGAGTAGGAAATGGCAACCCATTCCAGTACTCTTGCCTGGAAAATTCCATGGACAGAGGAGCCTGGCGGGCCACAGTCCGTGGGATTGCAAACAGTCAGACATGACTGAGCACACACACAATCCTAATCGTCTTTAGAAAACATAAGCCTCATTTAGGACACAGACTCGGTGCTGTAAGGAAGGATGTGTGCACAGCGATGATGCAAGAAATGTGTGTTTGATGCTCTTAGGACTAGGTATGAGGGTTTCTGCTGGGACTCCTGCATCACAATCACCTGGGATGCCTGTCAAAACATGGATTTCCAGGCCCCACCCTAAGTCTGAGGAACTGGAAATTCTGCATCTAGAGAGAGGAATACACATTTCACAAGCCCTCCTCATCCCCCAGGGCAGGTGGGCATTAAAATTGGAAAGCCACTGAGCTAGGATGTTGTTTAGTTAAGTCAGTTTGAAGTGTAAGAAGTGAGGTCCATGGTTCAGCCAGAAATCACGCTAGTCAACTGCCACAATCGCTGAGCCCAGCATCTGCCTGCCCTGCATGTGTTATCTGCCAAAGGAGTGAGACCCTGGGCATGGCCACTGAAGGCAGAGGCCTTGCAGGGACCCTGCTCCCTCCACAGGCCAGGCTCCTGGGAGGAGCTCCTATAGGACTCACCAGAGTACATCTCCCCGGGTAACAGGAGCTGCAGCTGTGACAGGGTGATCTGGGCAGAGACAGTGATCCTCCATCACTGGGGACTCCAGCTCCATGCCTCCTTCCTTTCCAACTTTAACCCTCTGCTACCCAGTGGCGAGACCCAGAGCCAAGCTCTGACAGTGATCAGTTTCTCAGACCGTGGAGAAGCACAGGAGTAGAACTTTCAGAGCCTGCACAAGCCACATACAAGTGTTCAAATGAAGGCAGTGACAGGAGGGTAAAAGCTTCGCTGGACATGCAAATGAAAAGCACCATTTTCTGCCCCTCAGCCAGCAGTTCTGGCCATCAGCAATGGGCAAGTCAAATCTCTAGACTGTCATGGATGTCCAGGGTTTGAACAGTTTAATTGAAGGAGAAAGGTGTTTGGTTTTGTTGTTTTCCTCCAAAATCACAATAGGAAAACACTCAGAAAGTGTTTCCCTAGCTGAAAAGGATGTTTAGGACAATTTCTCTCCTGAAATGTTTCTTTAGCACCTGTTACATTCAGACATGGTTCAGGTTGCTACAAGAGACATCACCAAACAAAGCAGACAAAACCCCCATCCTCCTAGAGCTTAGCTTCCAGTGAGAGGAGGCAGGCAGTAAAAAAAAAAAAAAAAAAAAATGTAATCACACCCCCATCCCAATTCCATAGATGAAGATTCTGGCTTACAGGGAAGGGGAAGGGACTCAGAAGAGATATTTAGCATAAGCTTCCCTGGTGGCTGAGACAGTAAAGAGTCTGCGTGCAGTGCAGGAGACCCAGGTTAGATCCCTGGGTCTGGAAGATCCCCTGGAGAAGGAAATGGGAACCTACTCCAGTATTCTTGCCTGGAGAATTCCATGGATGAAGGAGCCTGGTGGGCTACAGTTCATGGGATCGCCAAGAGTTGGACATGACTGACTAACACATACACAAAAACAGGGGTCAGCTGGGGGTTGTGTTGACCTGGGCAAGCCTGCATCAGCTAAAAGTGGACCACTCCCACTCAGCCCTGGACAGTCACTTCCAGCAGAGCTCTGCAGATGAAGCCAAAGTTCACCTGGATTCAGCTTATGGGCCAGCAGTTGGCCACCCCTGGAAGAATGATGGGGAGTATAAAACACCACTGTACCTTTAATGCATTTAGACACACTCAGAATATCATATTCATAGATTTTTTAAAAGGAATTCTCCTCTCTCTCAGCCCTCATTTTTGGTTCCAAGGATAAAAATCTGATTGCTGTGTTTTTCTTTCTTGTCACGTACCTTGGAAAATCCAGGCTGTGAATGGGACTACATTAAAACAAAGTCCTCACAGCTCTATATGCAGAAAGACTTGCCTATCTCTTCCTGAGATCTACATTTTCCTGGAGAGAACCCCTGTTTCTTTTTAATTCCCCTCCGGAAATACAGCACCCTGAGATCCAGAGACCCAATCGTTCACCTGGAAAGAAGTCCTGAGTTCTAAAAAGAGAACAATGAAAGCATCATTAATTGAATTGATGGAGAATGTGTGCTCAGAGTCCTGTGGGGACCCCCATGGTTTGAGTATGACTTAAGGACCACCATCCACCTGTGGCAAATGAATGCTTCTACCCAAGTGTGTTCAAGCAAGATCATAGGTGAATGAAGCCCAAGGTTGCTAGCAGAAAATAGCGCGTTCCTCTAGCACAGAAACAAGAGATCTACGTGATGACAGTCACCATGTGAATCTGGTGGCTTAGGAAAGAGGACCTTAAAATGAGGAGACACAGTAGCTGCTGGGAGCAGAATGGAGCCCTTTCCAAGGGGGTAATCAGGAGCAGCTGTGTCACAGGAGGTGTGCCCACAGGATTGGAGGAGGTGATAAAAGATCTTAGAAAAAAGCTCAGTCTACTAGCCCACTGGGTGAGTCACTTCCCACCCCTCTCACTTTCCCCTCTTCAAAATGGGAGAAGGATGGTACCTGGCATGTCTCCAGCCCCCATCTCAGACTGGTGTCCCTTTGATTCCCAGGTCCAGACAAGGCTCTAGCCAGGCCAGGTTGTGCATCAATCTGTTCCCTCAGCTCCGAGCTGCCTTTACAGTCTTGCCATTCCCTCTATTTGGAGCAGCTTCTATCATCCTTCTTGCTCAATGACCCTCTCTTTTGCAAATACTGACGTCCCATTGGTCCCCTCCTAACCCCAGTTCTCCCGGGAAGCTATGCATTGCAGGAACAGAACTTGATCTCTGGAACTGGCCCGCTTCCAGCTGAATCCTAGCTCTGCCACTTACTGGCCATGTCAGCGTAGGAAAATAACTTCTCTGTGCCTCAGTTCCTTCTTCTGGAAGGTGGAGATAGTAAGAACACTGACTTCAAGGGTATTCTCTGAGTATTAAATGACATCATGTGTGGAAAGCTCTTCCTTTGCACAGAGGTGATGAACACAGTAAATGCTATTGACATAGTTGTTGCTATTGCCAAATTGTCATCTGAACCTCTCTGGCGGCATCGTCTATCTTCAATCCTGAGCTACTGTTGCCCAATTCTGTTCCTTATCAAAACACAAACCGGAAAACCTATCCTTGCCACTCATCCAGAACCTGACACAGGGGTTAGGCATTCTTAATACTCAACACGTGCTTGTTGAATGGATATAGGCACTTTCACAAGCAGCCTTCTAAGGACCATGTCACATTTTTCACTTAATGGAGAGAAAGCAACTCAAGAGAGAATTTCTGGTGGTCACTAACCTGTGTAATATGGGGAAAGTCAGTCCTAGGATCTCAATAGATGTGAGGAAAAGCAGGAAGAATGGGAGAAAAGGAAATGAAATAGACCAATCCAGAAAACAAAGTTCCCTGTCTACTATGTATCAGGCACTCTCTTAAGTGTCATGTGATGTTGCCTCTAATTATCATGACAACCACTGTTCAGGGATATCAACCCCATTTTATAGATGAGAAAACTGAGGCAGACAACAATTAACTCCCTTATTCATGGTTTTCTAGCAGAGCTGGGATTATAACCTGTGTCTTTTGGATTCAAAGACTCGTGATTTATTTTTGAGATACCATTGTCTTCCAAGATCAGAAATCTTTTGATGGTCCCTCAGGGCTCCCTATGGATTGTCAGATTTCATGGAAATAAAAAACATCCTTTTTCTTCTGTGGGGTTCTCTAGCTTTAAAAATATATATACAGACTTTTCTGGCTTTGAGTTTTTCCATTAATATTCCTTACAGTATCTTTTCCTTAAAAGTCACCTCCTGGGGAAGAAGAGGGGGCCCCCTGGGAGTGCACTCCGCCCCACCCAGAGCGTGTGCAGCCCGACCAGCTGGTGAGGGAGATGGTGGAACAGACAAGAGCAAAGATGAAACTCGTGCCACTTTGGAGGAGCCAGTCTCTTGGTTTCAGCTGGGAGGTGACTGTGGGCATAGGGTGGATGCCAGAGTCAGAGCCAAACGCTGGAGAGGGCATGTTTTTCCCTGTGGTATTTTAGACTTGCATGGAGGAAGGACAAGGCAAAAAGGATTACAAATGGCCTTAAAATTATGGTCCATCTGGAGTCGACACATTATCCTCTAGAAACAGTTGTGCACATGTGGCAAGAGGTATGTATAAGAATTTTCATTGCTCGAGTGGGTTCCAGTGTCCTGTCGACGGTTGCTCAGCGGCTAGTTGCAATTTTGGTGCTCTCACAGAAGGTGAGCACACACCCTTCTGATCCACCATCTTGAATCAATCTCCTCTCACTGTTGTTTTAAAAAGCTGGAAGTAGCCTGCTGCCCATCAGCCGAAGACAGTGATGGTTCATCATCCAGGGGCAGACAATGCAGCTATTAGGGTGGATGAACAAGGATGCCTGTGCTACTCTGAAAAGATCTTCAGGACTGCATAGCAGGGGAATAATGGGTTTTGGTCCCACTGATCCAAAATTGTAGGCTCTTTTCACTGCATCCTGCTGCCTCTTTGGAACACGGGGAACTAGGGGAATGTGTCTCTGAGGACTAAACTCTGGTATGCAGAGCTCATGCTAGATTTTCTTCTGAGAAATGAAACATTAGTGTGGGTTGTAGTACAAACAGCCTCTGGGAAGCGCTGGACTGTGCCTTGAAAATGAGCTAAGATTTTCCACAAAAGCAGAGAGAAATGAAGACGAAAGTCTCTGGTGGGGGAATCACTGTGAGCAGAGGCACTGAAGCGGGCATGTGTTGAGCCGGGGGACCTTTCAATCACGCTCATCGCTAGGGACTCATTAGCCAAGGGTTCAGAGCTCACAAGATTTAATGACGCATTCAATACCATGACTTTGGGGGCCTGATAAGCTATTGTATAGCCAATAGAGTGTCACCCAAGAAACAGAAAGTCTAAAGTGGGCAGTGCTGGGCCAGTTCTTCGGTTGCTGCAGGAAGTAACTCCCTACTCCCCATGGAGCACCTTTACTGATTGGTGTTAAGTCTTGGTCCACTGTGGACGAAACCATGTCAGCGAGGGTCTAATTTCTGAATCAGAGGACCTTGGCTCTTAAGAAATCCCTGCCACTGCTGCTGCCAGGTAATTCATCTCCCGAGCAGCAGACAGAAGGGGCTGTCAGGCAGAAAGATGCCTTCCCTTCTGTGCAAGTCTGGCTGGGTACTCAGCTGGTATCCATCTCCCCTCTTTCATGCCCTGTTCTCTGTGGCAGTACCCATTCTGAGAATGGGGAGAGAGAATGAAGAGGGAGTTTATCTTGCTTTGTTTCTGGTTACTGTAGGTATGTTTTCCTACAGATTCAAGTGAGGATTCATCAATCAAATGTTTTCGTTGAGGACCATTAGGATATAAACTTTGCCTTAGGCACAGTGGTAGGCATTATGGCCAGTGTGAAAAAGAAAGAAACCAGAGTACAGACTTCGGACTTTGCAAAAATCAAGATACACAAGGAAAAAAGATGGATAATAAAGCAAAATGTTCATCTGAATAATTCCCAAGTGCAGGATTTATAGTCAACAGATAGAAAAGAAAATCACTGAGACCCAAAATAGTCTGGGTTAGCTTTGAAGAAAAAGAGGGACTTGGACTGGTCCCAAGGGATGAAGGTGAACTTCTAGAAGGAGCTTCGGCTAAGACGTGGTTTGTGGCAGGAGAGCCCAAGCAAAGCAGAGTAGGACTGTGTTTCAAGACCAAGTATCCTGTTAATTACTCAGACCTGGGTTTTGATCTTTGGTGTTGTTGTTTAGTCGCTAAGTCACATCCAACTCTTTTGTGACCCCATGGACTGTAGCCCCTCAGGCTTCTCTGTCCATGGGATTTACCAGGCAAGAATACTAGAGTGGGTTGCCATTTCCTTCTCCAGGGGATCTTCTCAACCCAGGGATGGAACACACATCTCCTGCTTTGCACACAGACACTTTATACTGAGCCATGATCTTAGTTCATCAGTTCTTAGCTAGTAAGGCTTGAGCCAGTAACTTAACTGCCAAGTCTGTTTCCTCTTTAAAAAAAGAGGCCATTAAATAAAGATGTGGTACATACATATAATGGAATATTACCCAACCATAAAAAGGAATGAAATAGTGCCACTTGCAGCAACATAAATGCAACTAGAGATTATCATACTAAGTGAAGTAAGTTAAAAAGAGAAAGAAAAATAGCATATGATGTCACTTACATGTGGAATCTAAAATATCATACAAATGAGTCTATCTATGAAACAGAATTACGGACATAGAGAACAGACTTGTGGTTGCCATGGGGAGCAGTTGGGAAAGGGATGGAGTGAGAAGTTGGGATTAGCAGATGTAAACTTTGAACAGAGATGGATAAACAACAAGGTCCTACTGTATAGCACAGAGAACGATGTTCAGTATCCTGTGATAAACCTTAATGGGAAAGAATATAACAAAAATATTGTGTATATATATGTGTGTGTATATATATACGTATATATGCATATATGTATGTATAACTGAATCACTTTGCTATACCACAGTAATTAACACATTGTAAGTAAACTATACTTCAATTAAAATTTTTTTAATTTTAAAAAGAGGCCACTAATACAAATATCATGGGATCTTATAAGAGTACATGAACAAAGAGAAGCTAAAGCATGTTGCCTAATACCTGGCATACACCAGGAGTTCAAACATTTTTAATTTTCTTTCCCTTCTTTTGTGTTACCACTTTCCTTTTTTCAGCTTTGTCCCTGGCCTCCCACTAATCATTTACTCTCTGCTAAGAGCTTCCAGCGCTTGCTGACATGCAGTTCTTTATGTGCTCCTGGCCCAGCACTGGCCAGAGGGACGTCTGGAGGCTGTTCCCACGGAGAGAGGGAAGGCTGCCAGGTGCAGTTACGACTCGAGCACGCTGGCAGCATCACTCCATCCCAGGGCTACTCCATGGTTCAAGCCTCAGGAACTGCATCTGAGCTCCTGCCTGCTTCCCTGGCAAAACTCATCACCGGGGCAGTGACTCTTCCTGCTGGACCACACTGCCCACCAGTCCCCTCCTGATCTCCCGGGTACCTGGTTTTGTTCCTTAGCAGTCAGCATTATGATGGTTTCCTCTGTATCCCAGAGTGACAGACACTGGTTTTGCAGGACTTGCAACTATGTGAGGCTTTTTCAAGAGAGTAATTAAGAACCTCATGAGCTCTGGAGTGAGACCTATGCTTAATTCTGCTTCTTACACTAATTTGCTGTGTGATCCTGGGCAACTAGCTTTGCAACTCCGAGCCTCTGTTACTGTATAACAAGCCTGGATTTGTGGCACAAAACAGCAGCTTTTTTATTCTGCTCGTAGATTCCCTGGGTCAGGAAACTTGGATACAGGCACAGTGGGACAAGGGTCAAAAGTCACATTGTAAGAAGAACATGTGGAATGGGAGAGGTTGCAGTGGTGGTATTTGGAAAAAGCAATCAGCTGCACCTTAAATATAAAGTAAAGATAATACTTTTGGAATAAGTATGAAGGTTAAAGAAAATAAGGAATTTAAAATGCTTAGTATGGTGCCTGACATGTAATAAGTGCTCAGTAAAAGACACAATCATTCACATTCATATTCTCTCTCCTCCCCTTCCTCCTTCCCTCTCCCCTCATCCCTCACTCTCACCTCCCCCCAAGTAGAGGTACACACACACACATGTGACACTTCTGGATAGTGCTTATTAACGTGTTGTCTGTGCTTATTAATTGTTTGTGTCTATAAGAGATGCTAGTAATTATTTAAGTTAATGAATCTATAGATTAGATCCCTAATGAATCTATAGAATAGAGCCTCAAAAGTCAGGTTGTTTCTTATCTAATTACCTTATTTTTATACTTTGGAAAACCAATGTTAATAATCCTTACTTGGATGAAGCATTCTTGTTGAAAAGAACTCAAGTGACCCTTAGCAAACAATAAGCAATTTTTCAAAAGACTGAGATTAGATTTCAACACCTTTCGGGATTTATAAGGATTTGAATTTCATCATCACCCCTGGAGTTAAATGAAAAGGCACAGAAGGTGCACAAAAGCTTGATACGTTCTCATTTTGCAGATCTGAACACTGAATTGAGCCAGGTCACTTACTGTCTTCGACTTTTTTAAGACTATGCAGATTGTTCCTCCTTCCCAAAGCCAAGGAGCCTCATATTTAGGCAGTTATTTGCTCTGTGAATCAGCAAGCAGAACAATCAGAATTCACAAACTTGAGTTACTGTATTTCTGCATCTCTGCACTAAGAAGTAAGGAAGGACCAAGGGAACAGAACAGAAGGCGCGTGGTTTGTTTCTCCTCACCAAGGCTGTGCAGGGATCTTGGCTGGACAAGGATGGAACTTAGAAGACAACGATGCCAAGTGACTTTGGGCAAATGACTTACCTCCTTAGACCTCAGATTTCACAAACTCAGTGATCTGACATTCTATTGGGTTGGCCAAAAAGCTCATTCAGGTTTTTCTGTATGATATTAGGAAAACCCAAACGAACTTTTTGGCCAACTGAATACAATGGAACATGCTTACTGAGCCTCTGTGGTCCATTCTCTCCTTATTATGGTGGAGATTGCACAGAAATAAGAAATGCCAGGTCTTGGTTTACATGATGTTCACAGTCTAACTGAGGAGATAAGACTAACACACAAGCAGCAATGTGTTACTTACAGTGTGAACTCACAAAGCTCAGGTGTATCTTGAACACTAAGTACCATCCACAGGTGACCCAAAGGGACAGATGCATGCTGGCAGAAGGTCAGTCTTCTTCCATCCATCTGGCTAGAGAGGAAGAAAGGGCACGCATGTTATTAAAACATAAGTCCATCTATCAGGTTTCCCCACAAAGCCAATGTTCTTACATTTCACCATATCTTCCACATCAAAACTCAAAGATAGAAAAGGAATTTTCCTACGTATATAGAGAAGATTCATAGTTAATTTTTTTTAACTTCAACTCCCTTTTAAGTCAATGAACTCTTCCCTCTTAAATTTAATATACCATGCTGAGCAAAGGAAGATGTTAATTAGAATCTGGCTTTCCCCATATCCTCCCCGTTTGACACACAACAGATTTAATTTTTCAGTTTCGTTGAAGTATAACACACATGTAAGTGCATCAGTCAAAAATGGTTTGCCTTGGAAACAGAGAACATTCTGTAATTTTTGAGACTGCACCCAAGTACTGCATTTCAGACTTTTTTGTTGACTATGAGGGCTACTCCATTTTTTCTAAGGGATTCTTGCCCACAGTAGTGGATATAATGGTCATCTGAATTAAATTCACCCATTTCAGTCCATTATAGTTCACTGATTCCTAAAATCTCAATGTTCACTCTTGCCATCTCCTGTTTGACCACTTTCATTTTACCTTGATTCATGGATCTAACATTCCAGGTACCTATGCAATGTTGCTCTTTACAGCATCAGACTTTGCTTCCATCACCAGTCACATCCACAACTGGGCATTGTTTTCACTCTGGCTTCATCTCTTCATTCTTTTTGGCGTTATTTCCCCACTCTTCTCCAGTAGAATATTAGGCACCTACTGACCTGGGGAGTTCATCTTTCACTGTCATATCTTTTTGCTTTTTCATACTGTTCATGGGGTTCTCAAGGCCAGAGTATGGAAGTGGTTTGCCATTCTCTTCTCCAGTGGACCACATTCTGTCAGAACTCTCCACCATGACCCGACCGTCTTGTATGCAAGTCAAGAAGCAACAGTCAGAACTGGACATGGAAAAACGGACTGGCTCCAAACTGGGAAAGAAGTACACCAAGGCTGCATATTGTCATCCTGCCTTTTTAACTTATATGCAGACTACGTCATGCGAAATGCCGGGCTGGATGAAGCAAAAGCTGGAATCAAGATTGCTGGAAGAAATATCAATAACCTCGGATATGCAGATGACACCACCCTTATAACAGAAAGTGAAGAAAAACTAAAGAGCCTCTTGATGAAAGTGAAAGAGGAGGGTGAAAAAATTGGCTTAAAACTCAATATTCAAAAAAAAAACCTCAACATTCAAAAAACTAAGATCATGGTCCCATCACTCCATGGCAAATAGATGGGAAAACAATGGAAACCATGACAGACTTTCTTTTCATGGGCTCCAGAATCACTGCAGATGGTGACTGCAGCCATGAAATTAAAAGATGCTTACTCCTTGGAAGAAAAGCTATGACCAACCTAGACAGCATATTAAAAAGCAGAGACATTACTTTGCTAACAAAGGTCCATCTAGTCAAAGCTATGGTTTTTCAGTAGTCATGTGTAGATGTGAGAGTTGGACCATAAAGAAAGCTGAACGCTGAAGAATTGATGCTTTTGAACTGTGATGTTGGAAAAACTCTTGAGAGTCCCTTGGACTGCAAGGAGATCCAGCCAGTTCATCCTAAAGGAAATCAACGCTGAATATTCATTGGAAGGACTGATGCTGGAGCTGAAACTCCAATACTTTGGCCACCTGATGCAAAGAACTGACTCATTGGAAAAGACCCTGATGCTGGGAAAGATTGAAGGAAGAGAAGAAGGGGATGATAGAGGATGAGATGATTGGATGTCATCACTGACTCAGTGGACATGAGTTTGAGCAAGCTCCGGGAGATGGTGATGGACAGGGAAGCCTGGCGTGCTGCAGTCCGTGGGGCCACAAAGAATGAGACATCACTCAGCAACTGAACTGCACTGATAGACTCTATAACAATTGAATCTATAGAGATAAAACTTAATTTTTCAGATTACATTATTTCACAAAGAATTTCAAAAGAAGGATAAGATATGAGTAGAAGCTTTATCAGATGGTGAACACTGAGCAAACAAAAAAATAGTCAAAATATGGAATGCTTTACAGATGTTTAGTAAAAAACAAAAACAATGCACTTTTTAATAAGTTATCTGGAAAAAGTAACTAAATTAATACAACTTCAGAAAAATTAAATGTATTGAGGCTATTTAACTTTTCAAATGATTACACTGCTATATTGTAATCTCATAGATTAATCTCATTAGAGACTATATCCATTCCCTTAATTAAAAAAAAAGTAACTCTATAATGCAGTATATGGCTATGAGGCTAATTAATTCACTTTAATAGTTTTTATATATTCTATTTTATAGCTATAACAAAATATTTCTCCTCCATTAAGGCCATTTCTTCTCCATTAAGACTAACATTGTTATATATCACATGTAGATAAAAACTTTTGTTTCTAGCTTTAAATCTAAAAGCATGAGATTATAATACCATCTATTCCACAGAAATAAAAGTAACTGCCAACACCATTTATTTTGCTGCTGTGTCAGAATAAACAGCATTTAAATAATATCTTACCTTGGGAAGCGACCAATCATGATAGCTACAGTACACACAACACCAAACAGCAGCCCAACGTTGGCAGCAAAACATACTGTGAATAAGTATGTACTGACCCATATGCCCTTGAAGAGAACAGGAGACAGAGTGTATGGGTCCTTTCGTATGCTCATCTTCCTCCTGATTGCTAAGTCCTCACAGTCTTGCTCTACAACATCCCTGTGATGAAATCTCTCAGCAAGAATACATCATTTAAGGAGTAGTAGACAAAAGCCCAGGGAAGGTGACAAGATGGCAGAGGACTAGGTGGATGTGGAGTACATCTCTCTCCACAATGCATCAGGAATACATCTGCAGGTGGGGATCCCACAGAGCACCAGCTGAGGACTGGCAGGAGTCCCTGACCACTGGGAAGGAATATACAGATCGACACAAAACAGGAGGACAGGGAATCCTGGCGTGCAGAAGTCCATGGGGTCACAAAGAGTTGGATACAATTTAGTGACTGAACAACAAAAGAGGAAGAAGAGAGAAAGGGCCTGAGAAAAAATTCTGTAGCAATTATAGTTGAAAACTTCTCTAACATGGGAAAGGAAATGGCCAAACAAGTTTAAGAAGCACAGAGAGTTTCATATAAGACAAACTCAGGGAGAAACACATCGAGACACTTATTAATCAAGCTAACAAAAATTACACCCAAAGAAAACAATAGTAAAAGCAAGAAGGGGAAAAGCAACAGGTAAAATAAAGAGAAACTATATAAGGTTAATAGCTGATCTCTCAGCAGAAACTCTGCAGGCCAAAAGGGAGTGGCAAGATATACCTAAAGTTATGAAAGGAGAAAACTTACAATCAAGATTACTCTACCCAGCAAGGATCACATTCAGATTTGAGGCGGAAACCTAAAGCTTTACAGACAAGCAAAAGTCAATTCAGCACCACCAAATCAGCTATACAACAAATGCTAAAGGGACTTCTAACGGCAGGAAACCCAAGAGAAGGAAAAGACCTACAAAAATAAACTCAGGACAATTAAGGAAATGCCCAAAGAAACATATACACCAATAAGTACTTTAAGTGTAAATGGGTTAAATGCTTCAACCAAAAGACATAGACTAGCTGAATGGATACAGAAATAAGACCCTTATATATGCTCTCTAAAAGAGACCCACTTCAGATCTAGGGGCACATACAGATTGAAAGTGAGAGGATAGAAAATTGTATTTCAGGCAAATGGAAATCAAAAGAAACCCAGGGTAGCAATTTGCATATCAGACAAATAGACTTTATAAGCAATTCACATATCAGACAACTAGACCTTAAAATAAAAAACATTACAAGAGGTAAAGAAGGATGATACATAATAATCAAGCTATCAATCCAAGAAGAAAACAGAACATTGTAAATAGTCATGCACCCAACATAGGAGCACCTCAACACATAAGGCAAACATTAACAGACATAAAAGGGAAATCAAGAGCAACACAATAATAGTAGGGGACTTTCCCACCAATTGACAGGTCTTCCGGGCAGAAAATTAATAAGGAAACACAAGCTTCAAATTACACATTAGATCAGATGAACCTAATGGATATCTTCAGAGCATTCCAGCCAATGCACTGGAATACACTTTCTCTTCAAGTGCACATGGAACATTCTCAGGATAGGTCACATCTTGGGTCACAAATCAAGCTTTACTAAATCTAAGAAAATTGAAATTGTAACAGGTATCTTCTCTGACCACAATGCTATAACAGTTGATATTAATAATAGGAAAGAAACTGTAAAAAAGCACAAACACATGGAGATTTAAACAATATACTTCTTAATAGCCAATAGGTTACTAAAAAGATTTCTTAAATACCTTTAGACAAATGACACTGAAAACACGATGACCCAAAAAACCTATTGGGAAGTTCTAAGAGGGAAGAATATAGCAATGCAATCCTATCTCAAGAAATAGGAAAAAATATCAAATAGACGACATAATGCAACTGGGAAAAGAACAAAAAACAAACAAAAAACACAGCAAGTAAGTAGGAGTAAATAAATCATAAGATGAGAAAAGAAATAAATAAAAAAGAAATGAAAGAAAAATGCCAAAGATCAATAAAACTAAAAACTTGTTCTTTGAGAAGAAAAACAAAATTCATAAACCATTAGACAGACTCATCAAGATAAAAAGAAGGAAGACTCAAATGAACAAAATTAGAAATGAAAAATGAGAGATTGCAACAGACAATGCAGAAATACAAAGGATCATAAGAGACTACCACGAGCAACTATATGCCAATAAAATGTACAACCTAGGAAAAAATGGACAAATTCTTAGAAAATTACAACCTCTAAGACTGAACAAGGAATAAACAGAAATACAAACAGATCACTCTCAAGCATGTAAATCAAAATTGTGATAAAAAAAGAAATCTCCCAAAAACAAAACCCAGGGCTACATGGCTTCACAGGTGAATTCTATCAAATGTTTAGAGAAGAGTTAATGCTGTTGCTCCTTAAATTCTTCCCAAAAAATTGCTGAGGAAGGGACACTAATGAACTCATTCTAGAAGGCCACCATTACCCTGATGCCAAAACTGGAAAAGACATCACAAAAAAGGAAAATTACAGGTCAATATCAAAGGTAAACATAGATGAAAAATTTCTGAACAAAATTCCAGCAAACAGAATCCAACAACACATTAAAAACATCATGCACCATGATTAATTAGAGTTTAATCCTACAAATACTTCAATATATGCAAATCAACCAATGTTACATATCATATTAACAAATTGAAAGATAAAAATCATATGATATTCTCAATAGATGCAGAAGAAGCTTTTTACAATATTCAGCACCCATTTGTGATAACACTTCTTCAGAAAATAGGCATAGACAGAACCTATGTCAACCTAATAAAGGCCATATGTGAGAAACCCACAGAAAATATTATTCTCAATGGTGAAAAGCTGAAAGAATTTTCTCTAAGATCAGGAACAAGTCGAGAATGCCCACTGTCACCATTATTTTTCAATATAGCTTTGGAAGTCCTAGCCATGGCAATCAGAGAAGAAAAAGAAATAAAAGGAATCTAGATGAAAAAAGAAGTAAAATTCTCACTGTTTACAGACGATATGGTACTATACATAGTAAGTCCTAAAGATGCTACCAGAAAATTACTAGAGGTTATCAATGAATTTAATAAAGTCACAGGATACAAAATCAATACACAGAAATACCTTGCATTCTTATATACGAACAATGATAAATCGGAAAGAAAAATTAAGGAATTAATTCCATTCACTATTGCAACACATAAAATGAAATAAAAGACCAAGGAATATACCAAGGAGACAAAAGATCTGTATGCAGAAAATTAAGACACTGGTGAAAAAAATCAGAGATGACACAAACAGATGGAGAGAGATACCATGTTCTTAGACTGGGAGAATAAATATTGTGAAAATGACTATACTAACCAAAGTAATTCAGATTCAGTGCAAACTCTATCAAATTAACATTGACATTTCTCACAGCACTAGAACAATAAAATTTACAATGTCTATGGAAACATAAAAGACTCCAAATAGCCAGAGCAATCCTGAGGAAGAACAATGGAGCTGGAGGAATCAATTTTCCTGACATTAGACTGCACTCTACAGCTACAGTGATCAAGACAATATGGTACTCACATGTCCGACTACCTCTCAGGATCCTTCTTTCTGGCATACATCTTGGCTGAGCAATGCGCGTGCCACCAGGAAACACCAGGAAGGAGTCAGAATAATTGACCAAAGAGATCCTGGAAAGTAATACTATCACCATAAGACCTAAGACTGTGAGCCACGTGGCCGAGCAGTTCCCCTGGATTCCTTTACCCTACTGCTCTCCACTCAGGCATCCCTTCCTAATAAAGTCCCTTGCTTTGTCAGAAAGAATGAATAAACAAAAGAGCATGATCCTGACACAAAAACAGAAACACAGGCTGATGGAGAAACAACAGCCTCTTCCAGAAGCCATGCTGGGAATGCTGGACAAGTGTACGTACATGTAAAAAAATGAAATTGGAACACTTCCTAATACCGTACACAAAAATAAACTCAAAATGCGTTAAAGACCTAAATGTAAGACCAAAAGTTTATACAACTCTTAGAGGAAAACATAGGCAGAACACTCTTCGACATAAATCATAGCAAGATCCTCTTTGAGCCACTTCCTAAAGTAATGAAAACAAAAATAAGCATAAACAAATGGGACTAATTTAACTTAAAAGCCTTTGCACAGCAAAGGAAATCATAAACAAGATGAAAAGACAATCCTCAGAATGGGAGAAAATAGTTGGAAATGAAATAGCTGACAAAGGATTAATCTCCAAAACATATAAGCAGCTCATGCAGCAAGCTCAATATCAGAAAAACAAACAATCCAATCTAAAAATGGGCAGAAAACTTAAACAGACATTTCTCTGAAAAAGACATACAGCTGGCCAGCAAACACAGGGGAAAAAATGCTCAATATCACTCATTATTAGAGAAATGCAAATCAAAAGTATAATGAGGTATTACCTTACACTAGTCAGAAATGCCATAATAAAAAAATCTACAAAAAATAAATGTTGGAGAGGATGTGGAAAAAAGGCAAACTTCTTTCACTGTTAGTGGGAAAGTAAATTGATAGGGCCCCTATGGAGACATTATGAAGATTTCTTTACAAACTAGGAATAAAAACACTACAAGACCCAGATATACATTAATATATGCAAGGTAGGTATCTAGTGGGAAGTTTCTGGATAACACAGGAAGTTCAAACTTGTGCCCTCTGACAACCAGGGGCGGTGGGATGGGTTGGAGAGTGGGAAGAAGATTCAATAAAGAGGGGACATATGTATCCTTATAGCTGATTCACATTGTTGTATGGCAGAAAGCAACACAGCATTCTAAAGCAATTATCCTCCAATTAAAAATAAATTATATATATTTTTACAAATTAAAATATATATATGTGTGTGTGTGTGTTAGTCACTCAGTTGTGTCCAACTCTTTGGGACTCCATGGACTGTAGCCTGCCAGGCTTCTATGTCCATGGGATTCTCCAGGCAAGAATGCTGGAGTGGCTTGCCACTGCCTTCTCCAGGGGATCTTCCAGACCCAGGGATCAAATGCTGGTCTCCTGCATCGTAGGCAGATTCTTTACTATTTGAGCTACAGGGAGGTATATATATATATATATATATATATATATATATATATATATATATATACACATACACATACCACATAACCAACCTGTTTCACTACTGGGTAATTACCTGAGAGAAATAAAAATATATGTTCACACAAACACACACACAAAGTCCAGAAAAACAGAAACAAATCCACACTCCATCAGACTCCCTGTGGTAGAGGTTAATGGAAAGGCAAAGTGACAAAGTTCAGTCTTTTATATAGAGATGTTGCCAACCGCTAATTCAATCCTCACAAAGAATTTATTTAAAATCTGTAAATTGTTGGTTTATGTGTTTGGTTCAAAAGCATGCCATAATTTTCCACTATTTTCTCATTTAATGTAATAATATTGCAAATAAAACTGTGAATAGTTTTGGTCATTTTCAATAGCTTTCTCTTTTCTAGGACTGCTATTAAAAGAACTAAGGTAGCTTACTACTAATGATGCATAAGGCTCTCTAGTTTACTTATTAGGGTACAGTTGGTTTACAATGGTGTGTGTTTCTGCTGCACCACAAAGTGAATCAGCCTGTGAGTATACATCACTTTGCCAACAAAGGTCCGTCTGGTCAAGGCTATGGTTTTTCCAGTGGTCATGTATGGATGTGAGAGTTGGCCTATAAAGAAAGCTGAGCACGAAGCATTGATGCTTTTGAACTGTGGTGTTGGACAAGACTCTTGAGAGTCCCTTGGACAACAAGGAGATCCAACCAGTCCATCCTAAAGGAGATCAGGCCTGAATACTCATTTGGAAGGACTGATGCTGAAGCTGAAACTTCAATACTTTGGCCACCTGATGCAAAGAACTGACTCATTGGAAAAGACCCTGATGCTGGGAAAGATTGTAGGTGAAAGGAGAAGGGGGCGACTGAGGATGAGATGGTTGGATGGCATCACCGACTCAATAGATATGAGCTTGAGTAAGCTCTGGAAGTTGATGATGGACAGGGAGGCCTGACGTGCTGCAGTCCATGGGGTCGCAGAGAGTCAGACAGGACTGAGAGACTGAACTGAGCTGAACTGAACTTTTACATGTATCCCCACCCTCTTGGATCTCCATCCCACCCGCCTAGATCACCACAGTGCCCTGAGCTGAGCACCCTGCACTACGCAGCGGTTCCCACTGGCCTCACACACAGTAGGGTATACATGTCAGCCTCACAATCCATCTTACCCCACCGCCTGCACCATCGTCCACATGTCCAGCCTCTGCATCTGCATCTCTGTTCCTGCCCTGAAGATAGGTTGATCTGCACCATTTTTCTACATTCCACATACATACATTATTCTATGATATTTGCTTTTCTCTTTCTGCATATTTCACTCCTTATGGCAGTCTCTAGGTCAATCCATATCTCTACAGATGACCCATTTTTGTTCCTTTTTATAGCTGAATGATATTTCATTGCATAAATATATATATATATGTATACATATATATAGTTTTTCATTTGCTAAGTCATGTCCAACTCTGCGACCCCTTGGATGACAGCATGCCAAGCTTCCCTGTCCTTCACTATCTCCCTGAGTTTACTCAAACTAATGTTAGTTTGAGTTAGTGATGCCATCTCATCCTCTGACACTTCCTAGAGATCTCTCCCCTTCCATTAAGATAATGTCCTCCCCCTTATGTGATTAATGAGTTTCTTATCAATACCTTTATCATGGGATTATCAATAGCTTGTTAAATAACTTTGCATCTTCTCAGTTTTTCTATTTTCATGTGCCACTTCATATATATCACCTTAAAAAAGTCTTGTTCCTTCATCAGCCTGGTTAATTTTGGCCTCTTGGACTGCCCAAAAAACATTGTTCCTTCAAGTCTCAGTCCACATTTCAGCTCTGCTGTAACTCTACTGTATTAACCCAGTCCAAACTAAATGTTTCAGCTTCTACTTTTCTCCACTGCCAAGTTCTTACTTTTGCTTCTGTTATGTTGTATCATGCCTCACGTAACAGTTAATGTGTCTGTGTCTGCACGCTGCACAGATATCAGTGTCTGAAGACGATAAGTACTTCTTTATTCATCTCTGCATTTTCACATAACACCTAGTACTGTACCTTGGTAGGAGCTCAGTAATATTGAGATATAAGAGGAGTATTATTAAATTAGGCTCCAGGATAAATAATCCTCCAAAGTCTCTCAGAGTAAAGAATTTGAAAGAGGAGTACATAGATAATTGCATTTCAATATGGTAAATGCCATAATAGAGCTAAGCAGAGTCTACTCATGAAATAGCTCACCCATCTATGGGAGGGAGAGAATACTGAATGTTCTCACATAGACACATTTCTCTAGAACAAGCATACTAAAAACTGATGTTAGTGGAATCCGTATTTTATAGTATAATTTAATCTGTTCCTTTGTGTTATGTTGTTAACCGCTCAGTCGTGTCTGACTCTTTGCAGCTCCATGGACTGTAGCCCACCAGGCTCCTTTGTCCATGGAATTCTCCAGGTCAGAATACTGGAGTGGGTTGCCATCCCCTTGTCCAGGGGGTCTTCCCAATCCAGGGGTCGAACTCTGGTCTCTCGCACTGCAGGCAGATTCTTTACCAGCTGAGCCACCAGAGGAATGTGTTCCTAGTGATATACTATTAACATAATATTCTTCTCAATGTAACTCATTTAAAAAAGCAATTCATGAGACTCTGCATTTAGAATGAATATGGTCACCATTTGGAGAAGGACATGGCAACCCACTCTAGTATTCTTGCCTGGGAAATCCCATGAACAGAAGAGCCTAGGGAGCTACGGTCCATGGGACTGTAAAGACTTGGACATGACTGAGCGACTGAGAACATGGTCACTATTAGTATGCTTATCCTATGTCAATGAAGCACATGTTTCTTAGAAATCAATGCTGGCTTTTCATATATGTTATATATAGTCATATTTCTACTAGCTGTTTCTTGATGATCTTAACTTCTATAATCAATTCATAATGGAAACTGGGAATTCACAAACCATTCAAGTGATAACATTTTTTTAAAAAGGTCTTAAACAGCACATCAGTCAAAACTTGATACAATTCCATTTCTGTTCTTATAAAAAATGTTTTAAGACTTTGAAAAAAATTATAGTTTGTAAATAAGTAAAAACTGTTTGTAAAATGTAAGACTTAAATGGCTAAAACTATCTTCTGCAAATGGAACTATTAAAGCTTATTTTGTAACATGTGTTTAAGCCAAGAGAGCAATTTTAGATTAAACTTCTACTTACCCAGTCAATTTTATCCACATTCCAGTATTTTTTTAAATCTTGAAACTGTATTAGCATTCCCTTCAGTCCCACAACAATAATACTTGCAAAAACACACTACAAATAAAAAATAAGCTGATAAAGATGCAAGATAAAGACTTTAATCTAAATTTAAAAGAATCAAGGTATGTTATGTCTTTGTTTTCTAAATACTTACTAGAGAATAGTTACCATTTAGAAGACTAAAGTAATATTCATTTTGTTTAGAACTAACCTATTATTGTACTTTAAGAACATAATATCAGTTCTAGAAAAGTCACAGGGTAAATGTTATTCCATTCTTAAAAAAAGGAGGAAATAAAAAGAAAAGTAGTGAATTATAAGGGTGAATGTGATAAGACTGAATGTCCTGCTAACTTTATAATAATTATTCATTGCCATTTGTTTGCAACTTATTGCAAAATTCAGTGTATCATGTATTTCTTTAATCATCTTGAATATAAATTATCTGGTTGCATCAGAATATATTTATAAGTCTCTTGAGAAATAAACTTGATTATTGGAAGATCCTCTCATGAAAATGATTTATTCTAATTACATGAATGAAGAATTAGAACAAGAACTGTCTCTGGATCCCTGAAGACCAGCATCTTGCTATAGTGTCCCAGGCCTGCGAAAAGCAAGGCAGATACCCACACTAATGTTCTGAGTCACTTTGTATAAAGATGTATCAAGGGTGGCAAGAAATATTTTGTTCCCTACTCTCTTGCCCAGCATGCATTTTCTAAGAGTCTAAATTTTATAAACTTCTTCCAAAGTCTATTTCTCATAACAAAGATTGCTTAATTCTACCTTCCAACTGAACACAGAATAAATCTAATTAAATGAAAACAGCCGTGGTACCCTCCCGTACCTTACCCATCAGATGTGGGCTCTTTCTATCTCTCCTCCATACAACCATTACTTATGCCACATAACTTCTCAGAGTTAGGATCACTGAGGTTGTTCTTCAAAGAAATGCTTAAAATGGAATGATTCTCTTTAATGTTAAAGTTTAAAATTAAATAATAAAAAGTACTGCTTACCATGGGCAGCCAGTAAAGCAGGGGCCCTATCGCATAGATGACTACCAGGACAAAAATGCAAGATATTAGACAAGCCACCTGCAAAACACAAGACAGCAAAAAGAGAAATCCTTCAATTTTTTGTTATTCCAAAGTTATAGGGGGGAAAGATAATCTTAGTTCTTCTTGATAAGAAGAAACAAAATGTTGGCACGGGATTGTTAAATTATACAGACTGTCGTTATCTATATTGTGTAGTTGAAGCAACCCAAACGTGACAGGTGACAAACTAGTGCGATGAAATTCAGTCAGCACTGAGAGAAAAGCCATTCTACACAAAGAAACAGGACACCGTCAACTATTATCACACATCACAATTTTCTGTTGTTTAATGGTGAAAATGACATTTCAATTGTACTTAAGCCTACTGTTGTTCACCTGACCTCCCTTCTCATTTCTTAGTTATGTGGGTAATAACTGAATACACACAGCTTTAGGGATTTTCTGGGCTGATGACAAATTTCCATGGAAGCCTTTGCTCTCTTCTTAGGAGTCCTTCGTTAGTATGAAACAGTTATATGGGATTATGGAAGCAGTCTCTGCAGTGAAGCAAACAATTTTATTAATCCTAAAAATCATTAATATTGTGTTTTAACCAACTCAATATGTTGACAAAAGGCAATTCAAAACAGCTCACTTCTAACTAAGCTCCACTTGATGGAGAATCAGTTTCACATAAACAAACGTTCACATCTTAATAGAAACATTTAGCCAAACTGTCAGCCTACCAAGAGAAAAGAGGCTTTCCCAGGACCAAAAAAATACCTAAAATATCATAATGGAGGAATCAAAGGAAACTGGAGTGGTTAAAAATAAATATATAGACAAATAATCAATAGTAAGGTCTCAGAGCAACTTGAGTTCTCAGACACTGCTAGTGGGACTTAAGATATGGTGCAGCCACTTCCAAAAATGTTTGGCAGTTTCTCATGAAGTAATGTCCGACCTAAAACTACTTAAGAGAAATGAAAACTTATGCTTATCAACATACATGTAAATATTTATAGCAGCTGTATTCATAAACACTAAAACTGTAAATAATTAAATTGTTTACCAATTGGTGAATAGATAAATTTTGGTACATCCTTATAGTAGAATACTATTCAATAATAAAAAGACTATTCACACATGTAACAGCATGGATTAAACTCAAAATCATAAAACTAAGAGAAAGAAACTGATACAAGTTCCTTCCATATTTAGTGGAACTCCTCTACAGCATTATATAGCATATAAAAGGGAAAAATCCTTCTGTGGGAAATAAGTCATTAGGGAACTAGAGGTTGTTAGGGAAGTTCTAATACACTAAACTGCCGCTAAACTGATCATTTAGGAGTAATTGGTGATTTTACATGAGTTTTTAAATGACAAAATATTATGCCTGTCATTCCACTAGACTGAAAAAAGCTTGTTGTCAGAAGGCAAGTTATAGAATTCATTCAGATATCCCCATAAGTGATTCAGTATATCCGTGTTCACGTGGAAAGAAAAAGGCACCAATTGTTAAACTGCACTTCATGTCAGAAGACAATGGCATGCAGTGTCGCCGAGAGACCTTTATCAAACACTTACAAAGTTACCTTAGTCTTATTTGCAGCTATGAACTTGAGACAGCTAGACTCTAAATTCCTTTGAAGGATTTGAGGGACATAAAGGCAAAGTGACTTTCCCAAGGTCACAGAGCTAAGAAATAGAAGGAATATGGATTATGAACTGAATTAGATCCATAAAGTCAAATATATTTCAAGTTTCTAGATACCTTAAATACACTAAAGCTGTTAGAGAAGCTACAACCTAATTAAATAATTCTTTTTAAAAACAGTAAACGTCAACTACCTTCAAGATTTTCTCTAAAGATTACTTATTTTTTATTTACACAGCTTTTTGTAAATACTTTAACAATAGTGTGCTCACTGAACTATAATTTCAGTCTTATTGTTAAAATAAGAGTTAAATGGATCTTACTTTCAAAGGATGACAAACAACGGGTGAAAAAAACTATTTGTTTACCTTAGATAGTAAGTCATATAATGAAACAGACTATGTAATCAAATAGCTTATGTCAGCTCTTTAATGCATTTCATCTTTGTTGATGCCCTAGATCAAAAGACAAGGGCATCTAATTAGATAAGAAATCCTTATCAGTTATGCCCAGGGTACTACTCCTCGGGCATAGAAATCAATAATATAATAGTTTCCACTCTCAAAACTCAAAATATGACACTCTTTGTCTCCATAAGTAAGAGACCCAGGTACTGAAGTTTGAATTTGGAAAACGCCTTTAAAAGCATTCAGTCCACTGGAAAGACCCAGAGGGAGCGGGTAGAGAGGGAGGTGGGAGGGGGGATCGGGATGGGGAATACATGTAAATCCATGGCTAATTCAAGTCAATGTATGACAAAAACCACTACAATATTGTAAAATAGTTAGCCTCCAACTAATAAAAATAAATGAAAAAATAAAATAAAAGCATCAAAAAAAAAAAAAAAAGCATTCAGTCCAAGCCACTGTTCCGTAGATAACCAACTCAGTCACTATACACTGAGGTTAAACTAAGATGAGATATTTGCAATGCTATAACAGACTTCTCTGACTTTGGACTTCTGTAATAACACAGTTACACTATGTTTTCAAGTATTACCCACATTCTGAACATCCATAACTTTGTATATGAAGTGCTACTTTCTTATATACCTCTGACTTACCTAGAAAAAAATTTAAAGGCAAATTACAACCAGAAGGGAGATAAACTTGTTTCCTTTATTAAACTCATCTGTGCCATGATATAGTCATTATGTACCTATAATGTAAAAAAAAAGAACATTTCGGGTAGAGTGTCACAAGGGCCTACACACACACAAAAGTATGCATCCTTGGTGCTTCAGTGGGTTCCTGAGTATACTTCCTATAAGCAGAAAATGTGGCTCAGTTCAGACCATTTTGCTACCTGTATTTTGAGTCTGCAAGAGTTTGTTTTTCTAAAATACCAAATGCATTCCTTTTTTTCATCACGCTATCACAATCACCGATTCACACTCTTGTGTGTATATATCTTTTGCACGTGAAAGTATCAGCCCAAGAGCAGACATGGTTAGAAAGAGGTCGGCCATACTTTGTGGTCATATTGAAAGGCAGGCATGGTCAGAAACATGGTGGGCAGTGACAGTTCTGGTTTGCTTTAGGGGTCCCATGGATGTGGAACTTTGAGTGCTACAGCCACGATGGCTCTGGGTAAACTGAGATGGATTGTCACCCGAAGTAGGTTCAGTTCAGTTCAGTTCAGTCACTCAGTTGTGTCTGACTCTTTGTGACCCCATGAACCGCAGCAAACCAGGCTTCCCTGAATTTCTTTAAAAAAGGGATGGGAGGAAAACTTAGTTGGGGGATGGGGAAAGCTAGTGAGCAGCACGTTTAATATATTTTCAGTATTTCAACATCGCCACAATAGAGCTGACAAATGAGCCAATATGTCAGAATCTGGGCAACTGGGCACTGAAACGCCTTGTGAGCCATAAGAATGAAGTCTGGGTATTAATATTTTTATTATTATTATTATACGTTAATTTGTGTTTCTAAGGAAAGAGCCTGGCGTAGTGGGAAAGCTCAGAGTATTTCCCTGACTTTAGTTCTCATCAGTCATAGGGCCTTGGGCAAAGTACCCAGCCTCTCCTGTTTCTTTGTCTCTTAAAATGGGATGAAGACGGCATTTACCCCATAGGGTTGTTGTGGGGACCAATGGGGAGCGCAGGTATAATTTCACCTGGAAGATACTTAATATTGATAAATGGCTCTTACTATATAACATACTCATATTTTCCAGAGCACGAAGCTACGGAAAAACCAGACCAAAGAATTTCGCTGGGCGGGGCACGGGGCTACTTTAGGATGCGCCGCCTAGGTTCTAGGCTTGGAACTGCACAAACCGAAGCACGCCTCCAAGGATCTCACAGGTGCCCCGGCACAGCACGTGGCAGGCGGCGACGAGTGACTGACGCATGCGCAGCTTGCTCTGCTCCCTCTGCGCCCCTCCCCGAATCCGTGGAAACGCATGGCTTGTCACTGGTCCGTTGCAAAATGACAATTACCACCAAGCGCAAGAGAGCAAAGTGAAAATACTGCCAACACCTTTGATGGTGTCATCAGTAGAACCAAACCTGAGAAAAGAATCAGTGAACCAGAAAATACATTTCTAGAAGTTACCCAATCATAAGCACAAAGAGAAAAATAGGGACACAGGAGGGGAAAAACAGAACAGAGCATCTAAGAACCATGGGAGCAACATCAAATATCTTAATATACACACAATTGGAATCTTGAAAGGGGAAGAGAGTCTGGTCAGAAGAAACATGTAAGGAATCAATGGCCAGTTTTTTTTTTAATTAATGAAAGACATCAAAACACAGATTCAAGAAACTCGAAGAACAGTAAGCAGGATACACTACTCTTCTCCTCTCCCCAAATATTCAAACTTCAGAATACTAAAACTAAGAAAATATTGATGGCAGCCAGAAGGGGAGAAGTCTGCATTCAAATGGGTATATCTATCCTTGTCTCCTTTGCATTTAGCAAAAAAGGCAGCTTTTTGCTAAGCTTCTTTTCTCAGCTATTTGTATGGACTCATTTTGCCTTTTTGCATTTCTTTTTCTAGGGGATGGTCTTTGTCACTGCCTCCTATACAATGTCATGAACCTCCATCCACAGTTCATCAGGCACTCTTGTCTATCAGATCTAATCCCTTGAATCTATTTGTCACTTCCACTGTATGATTGTAAGGGATTTGATTTAGGTCGTACCTGAATGGTCTAGTGGTTTTCCCTACTTTCTTCAATTTAAGTCTGAATTTGGCAATAAGAAGTTCATGATCTGAGCCACAGTCAGCTCCCTGTCTTGTTTTTGCTAACTGTATAGAGCTTCTCCATCTTTGGCTGCAAAGAATATAATCAGTCTGATTTTGGTATTGACCATCTGGTGATGTCCCTGTGTAGAGTCTTCTCTTGTGTTGTTGGAAGAGGGTGTTTGCTATGACCAGTACATTCTCTTGGCAAAATTCTGTTAGCCTTTGACCTGCTTCATTTTGTACTCCAAGGCCAAATTTGCCTGTTACTCCAGGTATCTCTCGACCTCCTACTTTTGTATTCCAGTCCCCTATAATGAAAAGGACATCTTTTTGGGATGTTAGTTCTAGAAAGTCTTATAGGTCTTCATAGAACCATTAAACTTCAGCTTCTTCAGCATTACTGGTCAAGGCATAGACTTGGATTACTGTGATATTGAATGGTTTGCCTTGGAAACGAACGGAGATCATTCTCTGTCATTTTTCTAACAGAAGCAGAAAATATTAAGAAGAGGTGGCAAGAATACACAGAAAAGCTTACAAAAAAGATCTTCATGACCCAGATAACCATGATGGTGTGACCACTCACCTAGAGCCAGACATCCTGGAATGTGAAGTCAAGTGGGCCTTAGGGAGCATCTCTATGAACAAAGCTAGTGGAGGTAATGGAATTTCAGTTGAGCTATTTTAAATCCTAAAAGATGATGCTGTGAAGTGCTGCACTCAAAATGCCAGCAAATCTGGAAAATTCAGCAGTGGCCATAGGACTGGAAAAGATCAGTTTTCATTCCAATTCCAGAGAAAGGCAATGCCAAAGAATGTTCAAACTACCACACAATTGCACTCATCTCGCACACTAACAAAGTAATGCTCAAAATTCTCCAAGCCAGGCTTCAACAGTACGTGAACTGTGAACTTCCAGATGTTCAAGCTGGATTTAGAAAAAGCAGAGGAACCAAAGACCAAATTGCCAACATCTCCTGGATCATCGAAAAAGCAAGAGAGTTCCAGAAAAAAACATCTATTTCTGCCTTATTGACTATGACAAAGCCTTTGTGTGGATCACAACAAACTGTGAAAATTTCTTAAAGAGATGGGAATACCAGACCACCTGACCTGCCTCCTGAGACATCTGTATGCAGGTCAAGAAGTAGCAGTTACAACTGCACATGGAACAACAGGCTGGTCCAAATTGGGAAAGGAGTACGTCAAGGCTGTATATTGTCACCCTGCTTATTTAACTTAGATGCAGAGTATGTCATGCAAAATGCTGGGCTGGATGAAGCACAAACTGGAATCAAGATTACCAGGAGAAATATAAATAATCTCAGATATGCAGATGACACGACCCTTATGGCAGAAAGTGAAGAACTAAAGAGCCTCTTGATGAAAGTGAAAGAGGAGAGTGAAAAAGTTGGCTTAAAACTCAACATTCCTAAAACTAAGATCTTGGCATCCATTCCCATCACTTCACGGCAAATAGATGGGGAAACAATGGAAACAGTGAAAGACTTTATTTTGGGGGGCTCCAAAATCACTGCAGATGGTGACTGCAGCCATGAAATTAAAAGACACTTGCTTCTTGGAAGAAAAGTTATGACCAACCTAGACAGCATATTAAAAAGCAGAGACAGTACTTTAGCAACAAAGGCCCATCTAGTCAAAGCTATGGTTTTTCCAGTAGTCATGTATGGATGTGAAAGTTGGACTATAAAGAAAGCTGAGTGCTGAAGAATTGATGCGTTTGAACTGTGGTGTTGGAGAAGACTCTTGAGAGTCCCTTGGATTGCAAGGAGGTCCAACCAGTCCATCCTAAAGGAAATCAGTCCTGAATATTCATTGGAAGGGCTGATGCTGAAGCTGAAACTCCAATACTTTGGCCACCTGATGAAAAGAACCAACACATGGAAAAGACCCTGATGCTGAGAAAGACTGAAGGCAGGAGGAGAAGGGGACGACAGAGGATGAGGTGGTTGGATGGCATCACCGAGGCAATGGACTTGAGTTTGAGTAATTTCTGGGAGTTGGTGATGGACAGGGAAGCCTGACGTGCTGCAGTCCATGGAGTTGCAAAGAGTCAGACACGACTGAGCAACTGAACTGAACTGAAATGAAGAAGGGGAGAAAATACATTACCTACAGAGGCGCTGAGATAAGAATTATAGTCAACTTATCTTCATAAGTAATGAATACAAGAAGACAATGGGGAAAATCTTTAAAATGATGAAAGACAAAGCCTGTCAACCCCAGATTCTTCAAAAAGTCCTTCAAAACTGGAATAAACTGCCATGAAATAGTTAGGGAAATTGAAACCTGCCTGAATATTTTATGATATTAAGAAAATATTGCTAATTTTTCATGGGTAACTCTGCTCATTTTTTAGGATTTTTAAATCCTTACCTTCAGTGGTTTATGGTCACTATCTTTTACACACACATGCTAATATTTTATGGACGATATCATGTACATGATTTTCAGGTGGGAGTGGCAGTGTATAGAGGACATAAGATGGAACCAGAGTTGATATTATAAAAGGTGGGAGATGATTACATTGGGGTTCATTATACAACAGCCCTCCAATTTTAAACAGGTTTTAAATTTTTACAATTAAAAAAAAAGAGTTCATGAATAAATGAAGGAGAAATTGAGATTTTTATCAGACAAATGAAACCTGAGGGAATTTACTGTCCATAGAGTCTCTGAGTAGTGATCAAGGAGATTCTTCATGGAAAGAATGGATCAGTCAGAAAATGCATTTACAGGCTTGTTAGAAATGAAATGAATGAGATAAAATAAAATCTACTTTTTTCTTTAGTTTTAATTGATCTAAACAGTGTGTCTGTTAGTCTTATCCGACTCTGCAACCCCATGGACTGTAGCCCGTCCGTCAGGAGACTAAAGGCTCCTCTCTCCATGGGATTTTTCAGGCAAGAATACTGGAGTGGGTAGCCGTTCCCTTCTCCAGGGGATCTTCCCAACCCAGGGATTGAACCCAGGTCTCCCGCATTGCAGGCGGATTCTTTACCATCTGAACCACCAGGGAAGCCCTGATCTAAACTAGGAGTCAGCAAATGTTTTCTTAGAGAGAAAGATAGTAAATATTTTAGGTATTGTGAGCCAGATGTTCTTTGTTCAACTAGCTGACTCTGCACTCAACTCTGCCCTTGTAAATATGTAAATATGTAAATCAGCATGAAAGCAGCACCAAATGTAAATAAATGGGTTGTGTGGCAAGAAACCCTTATTTATAAATCAAGCCACTGGTCATGGCTTACTGACCCCAGTTCTGAAAGATAACTGCCTAAGAGAAAAATAATAACAAGGTATTGTGTGCATATAGAATCTGCAAAAGAAAAACAGAACAGAAAAAAGTGAGAGGGGGGATTGGGACTGTTATCAGATCTTTACAGTACACATGAAATTGAATAACAGTATTTGACTCAGTTCCCTTAAAAACATACGTTGTAAACCCTGGGGAAAGAACTAGTACTTTTTTAAAGAGACATAAATAGTAAGACAACAGAGAGGATAAAATGGAATCATAAAATGTGTCCAATTAAATGCAGAAAAGCAGAAAGAGAGGGAAAGAGAAACAAAGTAGAAGGGGAACAAATAGAAAATAGCTGTCAAAGTGGCAGATTTTAATCCATTTTAGTAATCACTTTAAACGTGAATAGTCTAAACACAGCAGGTAAAAGACAGAGATTGTCAGAGTCGATCTTAAAAAAAGCGAAACCCAACTCTATTCTGACAAGGTTTCAATATAAAGATGTGGACACTTTCAAGAGAAAGGATGGTGAAAGGTAGCAGCAATCACTAAACAAAGGAGGCTGAAGCAGGTAAATGAACATCGCACAAAGCAGATTCAGAACAAGGGCGATAATCAGAGATGAAGAGGGACATTACCTAACAATAAAGGGCCCCGTTCAAAGGCAGACGTGCCTAATGACAGAACTTCACAATTCAGGAGGCAGGACTGATGGGACTGAGAGGAGAAATCCACAATTCAAGTCCAGACATCAACCCTCCTCTCCGCATAATTGATAGAACAAGCAGACAGAAAATCAGTAGGGATGTGTGAGACCAGACGGCACTGTCCGCAACCTGGCCTAACTGACACTGATTGAACTCTCTATCAGCAACCTCAGAGCACACATTCCTCTCCAGCACCCACGGAACACTCACCAAGACTGGCCTGGTCCTGGGCCATAAAACCAACCTTGATACATTTAAAAGAATAGAAATCATACAGAACTGGTCCTCAGATCATAATGGAGTTAAACTAAAAATCCAGAACAACAGATCCACGCTGCAGAGCCAACAGCCTGTGGCAAGACCCGGGGGGAAGGTCCCGATTCAGACTCCAGGCTTTGGGGGGGGGGCAGAGAGCAGGAAAGGGCTCTTGGTGGGTCCAGGCTGCAGTGTTGGTGGCCTGATGTGGGAGCGCACGATAAGGCAGACCCTGTGTACTGGGAGGCAACAGTGTGGAGTTTGCGACGAGGCACAGCCGGAGAGAGGCGGGCCCACCAAGTCACAGGGTGGCTGGGCCCAGCAAAACCCTAGTAAGCCGGAAGTGATATGCACACCATACCTGGGACAAGCGTGGGAAGCTGAAGCACCAACGCCCGGAGTCAGCCCAAGACTCAGGGACAGGAATGCAGAGAGAGACAGAGGCCAACAAAAGCCAGCCAACCACCTGCCCCTCTCCTTCCGAAAAGTGAGACCTAGGTGGGCTTCCCAGAGGAGGAGAGGTGAGCAGGACCCCAGTCCTGCCTGTCTAAGGACTGTCCCCCTGCTTGCAGCCCCCCGCGTCCCCGGCCCCAGGCCTCCTGCTCTGGTCTGACTCCACCCCTGTCCCAGTTCAGGTAGCCTTTCACTCACTTTCTCCCACCCCTCCTACTCACCAAGGGGCTGCCCACCTCAGAGCCTTTGCACCTCCTTTCCCCTCGACTGCACAAGCTTCCCGTAGAACCTTGGTCCAAGCATCCCCTGACTTGCCCCAAGTTTAAATCTGGTCACTGCTAACTTCTCTCTGAACCCTAGCACCACCGTGCCCTACGCATTTGGCAGACATGGAGAAGCAGTAAGACAGGCAGGTAAACACACAGCCCCACCTGCGGGCAGCCCGAGCTCGAATCCTGGCTCTTCCGCTGGCTGCTGTGTGACCTTGGGCCAGTCTCTTAGCCTCTCGGTGCCCTGATCTCCTGGTGTGTAGGCTGTGGGAAGGGATGAGGAAAGTATCTAATGAGTTCACACAGGTCCAGTACTCCTGGGACGGGGCCTCTGTGGGGGACACGACCTTGTCATTGGTGTCTTCCTCCATCATCAGACACCGTGCCTCCAAGGGGAAGGTCGGCTCACCACTGTCTTCAGAGCTGGCCCATAGGGTGCCCCAGGAAGGAAGGAGGATGGGAAGGAATAAAGGCCGGCCCAGGGGTGACGGGAAGAGACTGGTAGGCGGGCAGAGGCCCTGCCGCCCGTGCCCCACCTCTCCATCCCCACCCCTGCTCCAGCCTCTGGTCAGTGTCCAACACCAACATGCTTCCTGGCAAAACCCATTTAAATTCCTCTTGCAGCGCTGCAGGGTGCAGTGTGCAGGCCCTATTAAAATCTAATTAGCCAAATGGATAAATAATCACACTCAAGCTTAACTCTTTCCTGCAATCACGAAGCACGCTCCTTGGAACCAGGTGGGCGGCAGGGCCTCTGACCTAGTTTGAGCGGCTGTCCTGCCTGAACCTGGCGGGTCACCGAGCTGGCAGTGAGTCCGGAGACACACTGTCATTTTCCCCGAGATGGTGTCAGTGTGACGAGCAGCAGGCCTGACCTTGACCGCTCCAGCCTCGTCATAGAGGACGAGTCACACGCAGAACCGCGAGCACCTCACTGCTCTGTCCACTCATCCACTCGGGGACATGCCTGTAGACCAGGGGTCTGAGGCTGACCTCGGCTAAGGAAAGACACGTGTGGCTTTGCCTTCTAGAAACCCTTGATCTGATGGGGGAGACAGGCAGGTAAACAACTAATTAGGATACAGGAAAAATGAAGCATCTGAGCACAGGGAGTGAGAACTGAACCCTGTCTGTGGGCATCACAACAGGTGGACGTGTTAGCATGGTTTTAGAGGGTGAATGGGAGTTTGCCAGGTGGAGCATAAAGCCATTCAAGAAAATGGAACAAGGAAAAAATTAGAAACAAAAAAGAAAATGGAAGAAGAGTGCACAAGCTCAGGAAAGTAATATCCTTCCCACTGTGTTCTCTATATTCGTGGAAAAACCTCAAGCAACTTGGCACTGCTGGAGACAGAGGCGCAAGAGGGGTGGGCACAGGCCAAGCTGGAGTCCATCTCCGGACTCCCATGGGGGCAGACCGCTGGGAAGGATGTCAGCATAGGGTGAACAGGCCACAGGACATGCAGTGGGGAGGCTGCTCAGAAGGTCCAGTCAAGGCTGACCACACAGGCCAGTGGGGTCAGTCCACGCAGACTTACTGGCCTGTTGGATGCTAGGCTGAGAGAAAGGATGGGGGAGGCGAGCCGGTCTCTATGTGCCCTGTGTCCAGTTCCACCTGAGGACCAGGAACTCCATGCCTGGGCTGTTGGAGGGGAGGCTCCCAGCGTGTCTCCTGTCGAGGTGCCCACGGGGTCCCCTGGAAGAGGCCTGCCAGGGGCGCAGAGGCAGACGGGGGCTCGCAGGCAGACAGAAGAGGTTGGCTGCTGCAGAGAGGGTGTAAGGAGAGAGGACAAACACCCCTGAACCCCCACCCCAGAGGCAGAGGGGAACACACAGGTCCCCAGGCACCAAACTCTCGGGCATCCCCTCCTGTAATCCTCCTGAGGCTGATGCTCTTTTATGAGCCCGCGAGAGTTGGAGAACCAGGAGAGGGTGGAGTCTCAGCCCCCAGCCCTGGACCCTCACCCAGCCAGGGTTCTCATGCAGCCCTTCTGCCTCACTGCTTGGACTCTGTTTATGCCACCTCCTCCAGGAAGTCTTCCAGGTGCTCTCTGACTGCTCAACTGCCTCCTCTGAATTCCTTGGGCAGGCAGGGGAGCTCCTGCCATCCTGGGCCCCGACACACAACACAGCCTGACTGAGGGTGACGCTGTCCAGCATTTACAGAGAAAGCAGGAAAAGGAGTGAATGAAGAGCAGTGAGAGCAAGCCCCACCAGTCCTGGTCTCCAGAGAGGACGGTCAGCACTAAGCAAAGGCTGCCCAGCCCGTCCTAGCCAGTGGGAGACCGCTGAGTAACTCCCGGCAGGCAGGCAGCCAGGGAGCAGCGGCCGGTACCTCCTCCCTGACCTCCACCCCCAGCCAGCACCTCTCGGGAGCCCAGCCCACCGTGCGAGTCCACGCAGGGCCCTTCTCCCCATCGCTCCAGATACTTGTCCTTGTTGGTCCCTTTCCAGCCCACAGGCCATCATCTAATGGGCTTAAGGTGGATTTTTTTTTTTTGTACAATTATGCTTTGGCAAAATGTACACCATGACTTGTGTCCATATTTTAAATTTCCATAAATAGCCTCATTTGTTGGCTCATCCACTTCTCTCTGTGCTCTGTCCCCAGGGGTCAACTAACACCCGCCCTCCACCGGCTGCCGAGTGCCACAGGGGCTGCCCCAACCCCCACCTCCCCTGTGACCGGCACCCGCGTGGCCTCCAGCTCCCCCGACAGGCAGGCGCTCAGCCCACCACGCACCCAGGAGCGGATGTGATCAAGCCGAAGCCACGCGTGCCCCTGAAGGCCCGGGGGTTCCTCCCGACTGCAGCCCGCCCTCCCAGCTCTTCCTCTTGCCTCATCCTCCCCCCACGTCCCTGCCCAGAGCAGACACCAGGTGCAAGTCCTTGTCACACAGAAAAATTTAGTTAAGTTCTCCCAACAGGGCCCAGGACATCTCCAGGGGACAGGCCAAGGCTCGGGAAGCTGCTGTCCCAGGGCCCTTGGGAGAGAAGCTATTTTACTCCAAACATGAAAGGAGTGATGTCATCCTGGCTGAGCATCTCCAGGTGGGGGTGGGGGTCGTGCCTGTGTGTGAGTAAGCATGTGTGCACGATGCACACGTACATGTGTGTGCACACATGTATGGGTCATCCTACGGATAGAAACACATCAGTGCCTCTTCCCACCTGCAAGGCCACCCACCTGTGTCTCTAAGCAGCGTGGCCTGAAACCTGACAGGGGGCCCTCTGAAACCTGACAGGGGGCCCAGAGCTGACAGGGGGTCTGCTTTGGCCCTAAGGGGGGCCCCGGGCTGATTCAGGGAGCAGAGCACAGAGCTCCGAGCCCCCAAGGTCTTCACCCTCCACTCACGTGACTGGTCAGGCCCTTCACCTGCCTGGGCCTCTGGGCCGTGTCTCAGCCTCCCCATCAGCAGATCTGGTCAAAGTGGAAATTACCCAAGTGCCCGACATCAGAATGCCGCAGAGGCTGACCCCGGGCCCGGCAGCACTGCCCACGGAGCCCACAGATATGCCTGACACAGCACCATGGCGTTAATGCAGGGAGAGAGGGGAGGGGAAAGAAAAAAGGGGATACGACAGACTGACCGAGAGGGTGTCCACAGCAGCATCTTCCACAAGAGCCGAGAAGTGCAGGCAACCCACATGTTCATGCACGATGACTAGACTAGAGAATGTGGTATGTGAGTCACAATGGGATGTTACTCAGCCTCAAAAAGAAGGAAATCCTGCTTTTGCATCAGCATGGATGGGCCTTGAGAACTTCATGCTGAGTGAGAAAAGTTAGTCAGTTCAGTCTCTCAGTCGTGTCCGACTCTTTGTGACCCCATGGACTGCAGCACACCAGGCCTCCCTGTCCATCACCAACTCTGGGAGCTTGCTCAAACTCATGTCCATCAAGTCGGTGATACCATCCAACCATCTCATCCTCTGTCATCTCCTTCTCCTCCTGCCTTCAATCTTTCCCAGCATCAGGGTCTTTTCCAATGAGTCAGTTCTTCGCATCAGGTGGCCAAAGTATTGGAGTTTCAGCATCAGTCCTTCCAATGAATATTCAGGACTGATTTCCTTTAGTATTGACTGGAGTCTTTTAGGATTTCCTTTAGGATTGACTTTAAGATTGAGAGAAGTCAGAGACGAACAAATACTACTTAGATGTGGAATCTGAAAAACACGAACCCACAGGAGCAGGGGGCAGGCTGCCGGTCACTGGGGCTGGGGTGAGGTGGGGGCCAGGGAGGTGGTCAAGGCACCAGGTCCTAGTGTGGAATGAGCGAGTCTGGGCTCTAATGCACAGATGACTGCAGCTGGAAATACTGTATCCTGTGCTTGAAAGTCGCTGAGAGAGCAGATCCTCTGTTCTTACCAAAGCAAAAGAGAAAAAAAAGGAAGTGGTGAGACCCTGTCAGGCGATGGGTGAGCTAATTAGCTTGGTTGTGTGACCATTTCACAATGTTTAAATGTGTCGTGCGACCCTAAGTATACACCCGTTTTATTTGTCTATTAGACCTCCATAAAGCTGGGGAGAAAAGAAGGGGGAGAGAAAGAAAGGGGGAGGAGAGGAGCCAGGATAGAGCGCTCAGGGCCAGGGGTGGGGCAAACCCACCGATGACAAGTCGAGAGAGGAGAGGGAAGAGCAGATGCTCTGCCCGGCGCACCTGGAAGGCTCCTCCTGCAGCTGATGTGATCTGAGGGCGGGGGTGCCCGAGGGGGAGCAGGACTGAGCAAGACGGGGGAGGGAGGGGACCCACCGGGAGGGGACCCACCCATGCATCCGCTCAGCTCTGAGGGTCTCCGGGGTATGATCTGTCATCAGTAGTGTCCCTTAATGAAGCTGTAATTGGTCCTTTAAAGATATTTATGGACTTCAAGTATCTGTAATCAGATGTGTCTCACAGTTGTAAGGTTATTAATTTTTAATAATTAAGGGATGCTTAATGACACAGGACTAACCGGAAGCATCTCTTTGAGACACGTGACTTAATATCTCCTTAAGCACCCACATCTCTTGCCCACCCAGGCCCCTGGCACAGGACAAGCAGGCTGTGTCTGTGTTGTGGGGTGACTCTGTGAGGCCATGGGGTGTCTGAAATGAAATAAGCCCCATGAGACCCACAACCCCCTGCCCTTCAGCACATCACCCAGGCCCTCAAGGTGAGTTCATGAGATGGAACCAGATCCCTCTGGGGCTGCCTGGAGCTGGGGCCCAGGCCTCCACCGCTTCAGCTAGTTCAGACCGCATCTGAGATGAGGAAACAGAGGCACAGAGAAAGGACGTGACTTCACCCACAGCGGCCAGGCCAGGAGGGCCAGTGCTGGGACCCCGGCTACGCCTGAGTCCAGAGCTGTGCTGACCACTGGGCATACACTGCTCCCTTATGAGTGGGCTGGTGATCAGGAGACCGTGTGCCATCAGGGCAAGAGGAGGCCAGCCAGGGCAAGAGGCTAACCCCAAGGAACTGACTATTTTTAAAATTTGAATTCTTACTTATAGTCAAATGCACTTGGAATAAAATTCAAAAGGAAGAAAAGTCCACTGTGAAGGTCGAAACACTAAACACTGCACAAGAGCTGGAGACCCTGAGTCTAACCGGGCAGCATCCAGCCACTCGCCCTGCTGGGCCAGGCAGTCGTTAATCACTTACTGATCCGCTCCGCCATGCAGACAGATTCTCCAGGCCGGGCTCTGTTTTGTGCCCAGATGTGAGCAAGAAGTGGGGAGAGCTACGCTCACTCCCACAATGGGGCAAGAAGGAGGCCCCGAGGGTGTGCGGTCTGGGCCTGGAAGGGCGATGCGGACTTCCCCGCCAGAGGCCCGGTTCTCCCACAGCCCCATCACCGGAGGTCCGCGACCGATGTCCCCTGTCCTGTTGCCTTTCCCTCCCTGGCAGAGGCCCAGGACTGGCTCTGCCCACAAGATACCTGGGTCATCTGGATCTGAGCTGGGCAGGGAGGGGAGGGACAGGTCAATGAGAATAAAACAACCCCTGAGGCGAGACAGCTGCTGCCTTCAGCGTCAAGGCCAGCGCACGGCGCCTGCCCCACTTGCCGCTCCCACGCCGACTGCAGGCTGGCCCTCCAGCCGAGGCACAGGCTCTGCACTTTGAGTCAGTCCACCAGGCTTTGCAAAGGCTAGTGGGAGGCCAGGACCCAGTGGTGAAAGCGCTGCTTGTATCCGCGGGGGCACGCACCCTAGCAGTTAGGAGCCTGGGCTTACTCTTGACCTGGGACGGACCAGAGTCCTGGGATGCCCACTGCCTCTGGATGCCGAGGACCAGCCGCAGCCCTACCCAGGTCACTGGGATGCTTTGGGATCTGACACCGTAGCACAGATAGCAGGTGAGGCAGAAACAGGGCAGACGAGAGAAATGGAGAGACGGCACAGGTCCCTGCCGGCCAGCTTGTGGGGGAGGCTGCGCCCGGCGTCCACTCTCGGCTCCTCCCCAGTTTTCAGCAGGGTACCTGCTGCCCAGGAAGAGGGTGTGTCGTCTCCCTGTGTGTCTCAGAGCGCTCCTGTGAACTAGCTCACGTCCTCAGATGGGAGCACATGTCGTGCCCTTGAAGGAAGGGACAGACCTGCCCCTCTGCCCGTGTCTCTCCCACGTTGAACGGCGGGCGTGCCCAGTGAGAGCTGAGCCTGGACGTGCCCCGTGCCCTGCTCCCCGGGCTTCCTTGGCTCACTTCTGCTGCACTTACACGTGTTCAAGTCACTCGAAATTCAGATTCTCCATCATGTACAAAGGAACCCATAACTTAACAAATACACGGTCTAAACGCAGTTTTTTGTAAAAATTGTAAAAAATGTTGCCACGTTCTGCAAATGCGGTCCACTACCTACTATGATCACTTCATTTTAGAAAAACAAGCACCACAGTGACCCAAGGCATCGTACATGCATGTAGTCTTCCAGCTCCCCAAATACCCATGCGCTGTGATTCTGCAGGTCCCTGATGACAGGTAGAGAAGTCCAGGCGCTGTTCATGGCTGATCTGCTTGTAGCCAAGTGCAGTGTAATTCCTCACCACCCATTCATGCAAAGACTCATTTATAAAACCGTTCTTTTGGACCAGATGATCTATAATGCCTCAGATTTCTATATGAGTCTATCATTAGGAAAACAGGCCTGACTTTATTTCCTGCTCCATACACCTACACTCACTAAACCAGTTTACTGTGCTTGGGTTCCATTTGTTTCTTTTCAGGAAGCACAGGCTCTGGGAACAAACTGACTGGGCTGTGTGGCCTCAGGCAGCTTCCTTAACTTCTCTGTGCTCTCTATATAAACTGAGAATACTCTCTATTAGACCTCTTGAAATTCTCTGGAGCACAAATAGAAGCGACAAAGCTAAAGTGGACTTGAAACTGCACCTGATGGCACTCTCATTATCAGTATGACTAGGGGCAGGAGTCATAGGAGCTGCTCCTTCAGTAACTCCCTAAAAGGTCAACAAGTTCCTGTGCTAGGTGATGAAAGGTATGAACATGAATCAGACATTGATCTCACAGAAAGATGAACACTCAGGCAAGTAGAGAATAGAACAAATATGAAAATAGCACACTTGGACACGTGCTCCAGAAAGCGAGATGCCGTGGGCACTCGGGAGGAGGGGATCAATGTTGGATCAGATGACTGGGAAAGTCAGCCTGCAGGTTTATTGAATATGAGTGTGGGCAAAAAACGATAGGGAGAAGCTGGATACTTGAGGCTGGCTCTTGAAACCCTACCCCTCGTTGATGTGGGCGTTTGGGGTTTGTTACTGTCTTATGTCAGCTGCACGCTCTAACCTTCAGAGGAAGCCTGGCAACCACTCCTACGTGGACCTCAGACCACACTCAGGAAGCCGTGGGGACTCTGATAATCATAAAGGCAAAGATTGGAGGGTCTATTTGAAAGGTGAATTGTAAATAAAACTAGATCATGGAAAATTCTTTGTGAGTTTTCTTTTTATCTATTACATGCTGTTACTCTTTTTTCACCTCTCACTGGGCTAGGTAAAGAAATGGGTCCAAGGATCTGGTGAGCTATGTGTAATCTCCACCCACTGCACCCAAAACTGTTGACCAAGCATTAAAGGACTCAGGACACTGTGTAGAGTTCTTTGCAGGGAAGAGAAAATGGTCCTGGCTCTTTGACCCCATGACCTCACATTCCAGCGTGCAGACACACAGGAGGGGCTTCAGGATGCCGAGGGAAGGTACTTCTTGGCAGGAGGCCCCGCGGGGCTGCCCTACAACCACAGGTCGAGAGCCACCCACTCTGAGTGATCAGGGCTCACAGTGGCCCCAGGCGGGAGAGAAGTCGTAACACAGACCCAGTGCCAGGGAAAGCAGATGGTTTCAGCACCATGGAGAGCTCATGGAGACACTTTCCTGGAGCCAGACTTTAGCTTCGGCTTTCTGCCCCCTCCTGCCCCGAACTGTCCAGGAATTACAGCGGTTTGGATGAGTCTGACCTGGAAACCTGTCAGAGTCCTGGACATAGAGACTGGACGAAGGTCATGACTCATTCTCCAGTCCTAGGGGGGCGTCCGTGCCCTGAGCTCTCCAGGGATGGGTGTTCTGGGGTCTTATTCTAAAGACACTGGTTAAGGGGTTCTGGGATACTCTCAAGCAGAGCTCATCAGGTAAGGCCTGAGTTCTTACTGAAGATATAGCATGGGTCTCCCCTCAACCCCACCCCCACCCAATCCCAGGGCTTCATATCACAGTCTTCATGGTTCCTCCTGGGAAGTCTTTCAGCCCAGCCACCCTTGGGACCCCAGCCATAGCCAAGGGTCAGAATCGGAAGGACACCGAGTCCATCACCCAGAATCTGCCACATGTGCTGCTCAGCAAGAGTGTGACTGAGAACATTTGGATTTTTCCCTTTCAACCAGTTGGCTAAATGCCTCTTAGCTCCCTCCAGAGTCAATAAAACCAAATCAGGCAGCCACCTCCTCAGCCCTGGCAGATGCTGGTTGTCTTTGGAGCAGCAATCCATCTGTCTTGACGCCATCCCTATGCTTCTCTGTGGACAGGTGCTGACCCTCCGCTTCAGACTGCAGGGTGCCTGGTGGGCAGAGACCAGGGGGTCTCCAACCTCTGTAAGACTGTGCAGCCCCCTGGAGGCTATGGTCTCCCTGGGAGGCTAGGCTCTCAGAAGAAAGAATCTTGCCTTTCTGCCCCAACCAGGGAACCATGAAGACTAGAGATCACATCTCCCACATCTGAGCAGCAGGTGGAGAGGCAGAGGGTCCCCCATCTGACCGTAAGATTTGGCAGGTGGTATGTCCTGCATCTGACCAGCAGTTGAGGAGATATATCACTCCCATCTGAGCATAAGGCCAGGGGCTATGGATCAGAGGCTCTATCCCCTCCATCTGTCCAGCAGATCAGGAACCGCCTCCTCCATCAGATGCCCTGAGATCAGGAGCTGTGTCTTCGTGACCAAGCTCGGTACCTCCTTCTCAGTGGAGGACAGCTCACACAGTTTCCTCTGTCAGAGCCCAGGCTCTCTCCACAGAGGGTGACGGAGGGTGTGTCCCTGACCACCAGGTGGATGTGCTGGTCTCTGATCACTCTGTTGGCCAGGAGCTTGGGATGTCTGCTCTCAGAGGACTCATCTGAACAAATGAGCAACCCACACAGCTGAGCAAACAGAAGGAGACCATGATGCTTCTCTTTTAAAGAAGAAAACATCGCTCACAAGATGAGCAGGAAATAGTGTCATTTATTTTAGTCTTGGTGCAATGGCAAATAAGTCAATTTCTCACCCTAGGTGCTCTGGGGAAAAAAAAAAAAAACAGAGATGGATGTATGTTTGCTATGAAAGGAGGGTGTTCCGGTTTTCCTCTTGAAGACACAGATGGGACGTGGGCAGAGCCCCCGCTGCGGGCCCCTGTCCCACACCCTGCTCCTTGGTCCCATGGGCAGAGCACTTTCCAAGCTGACTTAGAGCAAAGCTGCTCTTTCCTGAACTCTCTCGGTGGGCAAAGTGAAGCTCAGAGCAAATGTTTTGGAAAATTATTCTGATCCCAACTTACAGCATGACCTTGAGTCTATAACTTCATCTTTTAGAAGCCAGCGATATCACCTGTCAGAGTGGGACCAGGTTAGATGCCTGAGGTCTCATCACCATCTGAAGAAGGGGACACTGCCGAACGCATCTCAGGGCTGGGGCTCCGCGGTCCCCAGGACTCAGCTCTCTGCCATCATGACAACTGGATGCATGTGCTGGCCACTTGGCACTTTATAGAGCTCTTCACATTGTCTGTGATGAGAGCCCAGGATGAGAGCCCCTGCCCGGGCTGGCCCTGGGTACCGGGTCTCTGCACCCTGCCCACCGCGTCCCCTCGCCTTCCCTCACGGACGTGCGCCTGCAAGTCCCCAGAGGTCATTGAGCCTGAGGTTGTGGCCTCTGCGGGCCTGGAGGGGAGATTCAAAGGCTGTGCTCTACTTCCTCACCTCATTCCCTGCTAGTATAAAGATATTACAGTATCGATTCCTGAAACCACACGGATTCAGGGCCCATTCATCACTGCCTGCGGCTGGAAAGGAGGCAATTATTGGAGTCATCGGCTGTCCTCAGGCCACTGCTTCAGGCAAAAGCGGGAGTCACAGACGCCCCGGGCCCCTCCCAGGAGCAGGTGGCTGGGAGAAGAGCAGGCGGCTGCGGGCCGGGCACCGTGCTGTGTGCAGCCCATGCTTCTGATTCCACCAGCCCGACGCTCATATGAGGGGCCGGCTCCGCACTCACAGATGCCAAACTGTGGCCTGAGAGGAGGACCGCACCACAGCCGCCCGTCCCATCAGTCCCCCGCTGGCCCTCCCGGCTGCCGCCACGCTCCCTCCCCTCGGACCTGTGAGCCCGCCCAGCGTGTCCCTGCCTCCAGGCCGTTCCTTGCTCTGGGGGGCCCTTCCACCCGTCCTCCAGGGCCCTCCTCTCCAGCCCCAGGCCTCAGCAGGAAGGTCCGTCTTCTGGGCGCCCTTCACCACCACCCGTCCCCGGGTCCTCTGCCACCATCACTGTCCCTGCATTTCCTCCTGACAGTTCACTTGCCGGGGGTGACTCCTCATTGTCTGTCTCCCCACAGTGCTGCCTGCATGAGGGCAGGGCCCACAGCCTGGCCTCAGCTGTCACTCACCTGGCCCTGCGCCTGGAGTGTGGGAGTGACTCCACAAACACCAGAGACCAGACAGACCCACCTGTGCCCTGGCTGGGCCTTGGTGGGAATTGACTTCTCACGTAGCACTTGGAGGCGAGCTGAGCAGGCAGGCTTCACAGGATCCAGGGAGAGTCCCCTGGAGCCTCCCTTCTCGTGGCTCTGCTACCCAGGTCCTCCCAGAGTCCACATCTGGCTGGAGGAAGGAAAACTTGTGTCCCAGACCCCAAGTGAAGCACATCCCGTCTGCTCATACCCGCTGCCCAGAGCGTGGTCACCTGGCCATAAAGTGAAGTGAAGTCGCTCAGCCATGTCCAACTCCTGTGACCCCGTGGACTGTAGCTCACCAGCCTCCTCTGTCCACGGGATTCTCTAGGCAAGAGCACTGGAGTGGGTTGCCATTCCCTTCTCCAGGGGTCTTCCTGGCTCAGGGATAAAACCTGGGTCTCCCGCATTGTAGGCAGATGCTTTACCGTCTGAGCCACCAAGGAAGTCAGCCTGGCCATACCTGGCACCAAAAGCAGCTGGGGATCTAATTGTGCCCCAGAAAGAGAGGAAGCGGGTTGCTGGTGAATGGGCAGCTCTCTGTGCTACAGGGCATCTTTTACCAGCGGTGTGTGGCTGGTGCTGGGTCAAAAGAGAAAAAATCGGGTCAGCGGGTTGTTGTTTTCTTTTTATTTTCATCTAAATTGTACAGAACTAGTCCCCTGAAGTCAGGACATCCAGGACAAGCACTGGTCAGAATACACATGTGCTTTTCATGCAGTCTCCCATAGGACATTGATCAGAAATCTGGTGATGTACAAGAGGATGGGCAACCACAGGGCATCTCTGGCCACACAGTGTAAACTCCCCATGCCCTGCCTCCTGCTTCCTCCCAGGGGCAGGGCAAGCTCCCAGCGCCCTCTGCTGCCTGCCAATTTCCTCACTGTCCTGCTGCCGTGGGAACTGCGTGTTGAGATGCGACTGTCCTCTTCAGCAGCCCCCTGGGGCAGCCATTAAAGAAAGGCATTATCTAAAGCACTGAGCTGGGGTAAGGAGAGCGGGTGAGCAAGAAGCATAATCAGTTGTTTCTAATTAAAATGGAAATAATACAGAACATTACCACGGATGATGGGTGAGTTCTGCAGGCTCCATTTATGGCTGAAGGCTGCTTTATGTAACTTAGAACCAGAGAAATGAAGCTGCTGATTCATGGTTCCCAGAGGGCCATGGCACCAGTTCCGTCCAGGCTTTCTCCTTCCTCGAGTGCTCCCTGACATCACCTGCCGCTGGACTGGCCATCTGCTGATGGGTGCACACCCTGGGGCACTCTGTCAAGGACCAGAGTCCACCCGTGGAGCCTGCTTCAAGAGCGAGGCCTCTGCCCACAGTACCTGTGACGACGGGTCACAGAGCAGCTCCGTCACCTGGGCAGGCGGTTCCCTTCTCCAGACTTTTCCTCCCCACTCGCCAGGCTCAGAGAGGGAATGCAGAGCTCACATTCCTGCTCCCGGGAGGAGAGGAAACCCTCCGCTTCTAAAACCTCGCGATCCTGTGATTTCACTGCTCAAGCAGGTCTAGGGCCTGGGCTCCCCTTACACTGGATCCAGATCTAATCACACGGCTAGTTTTTTCCAATGTGGGTGCCCCCCAGGCTATCACAGGAGAGTACATAGCAGGTGTGAGTTTGGTGTCTTACGACGCAAATAGGCACGTTCTCGAGCCTGGGTAAATTACTCACTAATACTTGTGAGAGAAGAACTAGTGACTCAACACTTATCAGGCACCTCCTCTGGGCCAGAGTTGTGCTAAGGCCCTGGCAGTTTTTATTATCACTTTATTCATTTGACCCCCAACAGCTCTCCCAGGTGGGCGTGCTTGTTATTCCATGTTAAAGATGAAGACACAGAGGATTAGAAACGGGAAGTCGGGAGGCCACGTGGATGCAAGTTTGCAGCCCAGGGTGGTGGAACCCCAAGCCACGTTCCTAACAATCCCAGAGGCTGCAGGTGTCCTTGCCTCCAGCCACCAAGGCAGTACCCTGGGGACAGCTTAGCAGAGATGACAAGGGGAGTGCGGGGAGGCCCAGGAGGGCCAAGAGGAGGGGGCGGTTTGACAGGGCATGGAGGGACCCCTCCTGGAGATAGCCCACTCTGCAGCCCAGGCCGGCGGTTTCTCCCATAATGCCAAGGGGTCCTGGGGAACCATGTCTCTCCCCTCAGTGGTGAACTAGGTGCTTGGCACACACGCTGAAGCTTCTGATGAGGAAGGTGGATGCCTAGGGTCCCCAGCAGGTCCTGGGACCAGCCTCTGTGAGCCCTGGGTTTCCGGCCCAGCCTCTGAGCCGATGGAGCAGCCTCTTTATTCGCCCTTCAAAGGCCATGCATGTCTCATTTGCTTTCCTCCCGGCCCCGAGGACATGTCATGAGTGTGTTAGCACTCCCACTTTCCACGAGGACTCCCAGGCTCCTCCGAGAAGTTTAGTGATGGGATGGACATCCGTGCCATGGGGCACCCTCAGGTCTCCCCAGAGTCTGGCCAGCTTGGGCTCTTTGCGCTATTGTTCATGAGCAAATATTGGGCCATCAGAGAAGTACAGAGGACAAGCCCACCCCAGACTGAGCCAATCAGAGAACTGGCTGCCTTGGGTCAGTGGCCTGACCACCAGGAGAAGGGCCTGGCTCCCCGAGGAGCATAGAGCTGGGCGGCTCATCTTGTGGATGAAGGACAACAGATTCGATTAAGAGTCCTGCAACCAACTTAGAATTGATTTGGATATAAATAGATGGCGTGAAACTCATCCCAGTACCGCAGGGGCCCAGCTCCTCCCTCGGGGTCACACTGAAAGACAGTCATTTCTAAACCCGGTTAGTTCTGTGACTCCTGACGCCCAAGACACAGCTGGGCCGGGTCTCAGGACAGAGAGACTCAGCTAGACTTGGTCGCATGTCCCTTCCCTGTCTCTCTCTCTGTCTTTTATCTATCATCTGTCTGTCTGCCATTCTATTTATTTATCATCTATCTAGCTATCAACCTGTCTCCTTCTCTCCCCCTCTGTCAATCTGTCATCTATCTGTCTGTCTATCTGTCAGTCTATTATCTACCTGCTATCTGTCTATCTCTCTATTATCTGTCTTTTTTTTATTATTATTTTTTTTTTCCAGTGGGTTTTGTCATACATTGATATGAATCAGCCATGGATTTACATGTATTCCCAATCCCAATCCCCCCTCCCACCTCCCTCTCCACCCGATTCCTCTGGGTCTTCCCAGTGCACCAGGCCGGAGCACTTGTCTCATGCATCCCACCTGGGCTGGTGATCTGTTTCACCATAGATAGTATACATGCTGTTCTTTTGAAATATCCCACCCTCACATTCTCCCACAAAGTTCAAAAGTCTGTTCTGTATTTCTGTGTCTCTTTTTCTGTTTTGCATATAGGGTTATCGTTATCACCTTTCTAGATTCCATATATATGTGTTAGTATGCTGTAATGTTCTTTATCTTTCTGGCTTACTTCACTCTGTATAATGGGCTCCAGCTTCATCCATCTCATTAGGACTGGTTCAAATGAATTCTTTTTAATGGCTGAGTAACATTCCATGGTGTATATGTACCACAGCTTCCTTATCCATTCATCTGCTGATGGGCATCTAGGTTGCTTCCATGTCCTGGCTATTATAAACAGACAAAGGATTAATCTCAAAAATATACAAGCAACTCCTGCAGCTCAATTCCAGAAAAATAAATGACCCAATCAAAAAATGGGGCAAAGAGCTAAACAGACATTTCTCCAAAGAAGACATACAGATGGCTAACAAACACATGAAAAGATGCTCAACATCACTCATTATTAGAGAAATGCAAATCAAAACCACAATGAGGTACCATTACACGCCAGTCAGGATGGCTGCTATCCAAAAGTCTACAAGCAATAAATGCTGGAGAGGGTGTGGAGAAAAGGAACCCTCTTACACTGTTGGTGGGAATGCAAACTAGTACAGCCGCTATGGAAAACAGTGTGGAGATTTCTCAAAAAACTGGAAATAGAACTGCCATATGACCCAGCAATCCCACTTCTGGGCATACACACTGAGGAAACCAGATCTGAAAGAGACATGTGCACCCCAATGTTCATCGCAGCACTGTCTATTATCTGTCTTGTCCGCACATCATGTAAACTTTCTTTCCCAGTCTCACTCCAAGGGGGAGGATACTTAATTATTCATGAGCTGCCAAGGCCTCTGGACCCATTGATTTTGTTTCTGGTTCCCCCTTGGATCCGGTACACGGATTCTGGTTTGAGCGCATTAAGTCTCTTGAATAATTAATATGGTAATTTAACCTGAGCAGAATGAACAAAGGTTACCTTCTGCTTAGAGAGTGGGAAAAAGAATTTCCCTGAGGCAGTTTTCCCAGATCCTTTCATATCACTCCAGCCCTTGAGAAGGAGCATCTGTCCTGCAGAAGGAAACTTCTAGCTGTTCCTCCCGGTCCCTTCCTGAAGGGAGGCAAACGGTGCCTCGCCCACTGCACGGGGAATCGTGGCAGCCAGCTTCCCGCTGGCTCCGTGGGGTGACGAGGACCCATGTCCGAGTTTCTTGGACCTGATGGCCGGGTCCTTCTCCAGAGGCCTCGCCCCTGCCTGCCTCCCGCGCCGTTGCATGTGGGACTGGGAGAGTCTCTGGGCTGAGCGTCCCCTGGGGACCCCTGGTGGACCCTGCACTGCAGGCCCCATGCCATCTGAGTTCTTGGAAGGCTGGTGCATTTGTCCCCGGGTCGCACAGGGAGAGAGCAGCTCCCAGACATGGAGACAGAATGAAAATCGCAACTCTGAGAGCCAGGAAGAAAGTCGAGAGAAACCGGTTAGGAAGCGGCATTGAAAGCCCCACATGGGATTTGGGGAACATCTTTCAGATCCCGGGGGTGCGTCATGAGGCTGTGTCTTTTCCACGGTCCAAGCAGCACCAGTCTGTCCCAGCAGGGGCCCACACTGGTCTCCAGGGCAGCAAGAATCTGCATTTCCAGAGCCCCCATCCCCACCCCATCAATGCCAGTGGTGTACAGGGCGTAGATCCCCAGCCCTCCATGTGGCATGAAGTCCTCCGAGAAATTCCCTCCATAACGCGGCATCACCTGGGAACTCACAGCTCTGGCAGCCCTGGCATCTTGTCACCTTCGTCACAGACTGGCCTCCAGGGATGCCCCTTCCTGGTGCCCATGGCCTGCCACACTCTCCCCTCCTCCAGGGAAGCTGCCCCAATGTCCAGCTCACCTCTATGGCCCTGCTCCCGCTCTCGAGATGCCTCCTGTATGTTTCACGGGCTGCGCTAGGCACATCATAGAATGGTCACCTGATTCGTCTCCTGACACCACTCCACTGCACACCCAGGAGCATTTTCTCTCCCTACTCTTGGTATTACTTAGCTCTGACCTAGAGTAAATTTTTGAGTGATTAAATGATGGTGGGTAAATGCCAGTAAGAAGCATTAAGGAGCGAGGGGGCCTGGGGTCTGGGTGGGACCCCTCTGTTCTCCTGCTGAAGACCACCCCGCCGAGCACCGTGGCCTGGCAGACCTGGAGGATGTGGGACCAGCCGCTGAGGCAGCAGGGATGCCTGGGGCCTGCCCAGTCCCGGTCAGCAGCTGTGCGCAACGGGGAGGCTGCAGTTGCAGCCTGTGTACTGATTTCCTGGCACTGTCATAACAAAATATCACCACTGGGACAGCTTGAAGCAACAGAAATTTATTCTCTCACAGTCAGAGGCCAGAAATCTGAAATCAGGGTGTCAGCAAGTTGGGCTCCGACAGAGGGCTCCAGGGGAGGGTGTTTCCCTGCCCAGCCCCCAGCCACTGGCGTGGACAGGATCCTCAGCACCCTTGGGGTGTGGAGGCCTCCTTCCGGCCTTCCCCTGGTCTGCAGTGGCCGCCTCCCTGTGCCTGTCTGTCCCGATCACCCTCGTCTGACCATGGCAGGGTCACATCAGGTGGTGGCCGCCCCGCCCCCGTGACCTCATCTTAACTTGGTCATCTGCAGAGACCTGCTTCCAAATATAGTCACCCTCGCAGGTACACGGGGTTAGGACTTGGATGTTTCGGGAAGGGGGACACACTTCAACCACTACACCCATGGTAGAGATGAAGAAACCAAGGCTCAGAGCATCCAGAAAATTTTCCAAAGGCTGTGCCGTTTATGAGTGGCCAGCCTGTACTCGGTCAAGCCTCGCCCACTGCCCGGGCCTTTGTGCCCTGTCCTCCCCCTGGGACCACCAGCATCTCTGCATTTCTCCAGGGCCTGTCAACCATGTCATTGCTGATAGGAGATGAGCAGAAGCCTGTCTGCAGCCTCAACTCTCTTACATTTTAGCTCTGTGCTCAGCATCCCACCAGTTAGATTTACTCTCCTGTTTCTCCAGGCAGGAGGACTGGGGCAGGAGGTCTGCAGACACCAGTGACCAGCCTTGTGGGTCCCTTGGGGAGGCGAGTCTGAGAGGATGACTTGGAGTTGAGGTTGGGAAGGTGTCTGGGGCCTGAGTCCCCAAGTTCTTCATTCAAATAGAATGAATTCTATTTCCTCTCTGTCCCCACCAGAGGAAAACAGAACCCTGATCCCCGCAAGCTTGATGCGCCTGAACTCAGGCCACTGAGCATCACCCGTCACTTCCAAGGAAAGCTGGAGTCCATGGCTATCTCAGGGCATGTGGACTTAGTAACCGGCCCAGCCCCCAACCGCATCCCCTGCATTTGCCGCAAACATGTTTCATATGCTAATACGATAAATGCATGTGTGTTTTTTAATTGGCACCAGTTATTCCTCATCCTGCATAAAGAAAAAAAGATGATTAGACGTATCTCTGGAGAAAATGCCCCGTGTTGCCTGTCTGAACTTCTGTACGCGTGTGCACTTAGAGTCCGCGAAGCAGCAGCGTTAGGCGGACCGGACGGAGTCATGGCTGCCGCCCCGTTTCCACAGGCGAGGACATGGCGGGTCAGAGAAGCTGATTAAATCGTGCTGAGGAACGGAGCCCAAGTCCTAACCGCACACTGACATGCTTTCTACAGCATCGTTTGTCTCCCATCTGAGGTCAATTCCAAGGGCAGCCCAAGTGACCAAAAACCCATACCCACTTATGGCGTACACATACACACCCAACTTCTCCCTTCATTAATGTACATCCACTGAGCCTGTGCTTCAGGAAAGCCTCAGATGTTTGAGAATCTCACCTCCTCGTCTCCAATAGCTTCAGCCAAGCACAACTGCCTATGTGTCTGGTCATGGAAGAGCCAACAATCTTGGTTCCAGCTCATGAAACAGAGGACAATACAGCCAAAATGTGTGCTTCCCCTAATAAACCACCGAATAAATGGTGGGGATGGGCCTGAAATATGGTGGTCAAGTGCCAGCTGCTCACGGGTCCCTGGGATCTGATCTCCGTCACTCACCCAGAGCCCCTGACATCAGACTGAACGCTTGGGCCGGGGCCAGGGTGACGCCTGCACCTAGGAGAGGGCCTTCATTTCGGGAAAGGGCTTCAGGCACCGTGATTTATTTCAGAATTCCTCCCAATTCTGACTTAGGACCCACCAAAATCAGGGATGCACTGAGAATGACCTTGAATCTCGGTGGAACTGAGACTGTGTCATGCGTGCTCACACGTGTTCTATGCTCACAGTGGAAGGGGCTGACTACTGATTTCTGTCTGGGGCACCAAAAAGAGCACTGGGGTAAGGGAAAAAAAATGATCCGATCTGGATGTTAATCCATACACACACACACACACGCATCCTGGTCTATCTGATGAAGAAACAAACTAGCTCACCTTTTAGTTCAGCCTCTACTTAACAGTCACTCCAGTGTTCTTGCCTTGAGAATCCCAGGGACAGGGGCGCCTGGTGGGCTGCCGTCTATGGGGTCGCAGAGAGTCAGACACGACCGAAGTGACTTAGCAGCAGCAGCTACTTAACAGTGTGACATTCTTGGTTTCTTAACCAATCAACCAATAGGTCAACCAATCAGCAAACACCTTCACTGACACCTTCTCTGCACCGGGAGCCCTGCCAGCCTCCAGTACCTGAAACCAAGTCCCATTCTGAAGGCTCTCAGCACTGGGGAAGCTGAAGGGCAGGACTTAAAGCTATTTCCTAGAACACAGTTCCTGTGGGCACCCAGCCTCCTGGGTTGCACACAGTAGGTTTTCAGTAAGCACTGATTTGTTGGGGGTAGGGGTGCTTTGCTGCCTGGAGTCTCTGATGGCCTTCCAGCTGCAGCGTCAGCTGAGGCAGAGTGGTGTAGGTGCTTGGTCAGCCCGGGACCTCCCAGGCCCCAGCTCCTGTCTCCAGTGCTTGCTGACGCTTCCTCCACGGTGTCAGAAGACACTTGGTAAGTGTTAGCAGGACGATGAAAGCTGCTTCTGAACCAGCTCATTTTTCTGAGCCCCGAAGCATCTGGGGCCTGGACGGGGAGTTGTCAGAGGTAATGCATGGATCATTCCCGGAATGAGGGGCCTGGGAAAGATGTTTTAAAATTGGAATCACGGGGTTTTTATTTATTTATCTCCTTATGCCCTGCCTTGTTCAAAAAGGATTTAAGACAGCTTATGAAGATTCATAAACTGGAACAAAGAAATATGAATGAGGGTCTGGGAGAGGGAAGCAGGGTCTCCCGGGCCAGGAGGAGCCTGTGCCTCACAGGCGCCCCGCCGCCCTCTGCCTCCCTGAGCCTTGCCCTCCGGGGACACTGCCAGGACCCCGCTCACCGGTCAGGACCGCTCCACCATGCTGGGGAAGCTGATGCACTGCCTGTGAGCGCCACATCACTCACGTTCCTGAGTGTGCACACACGTGCGCCCATCACACACATACACTGTGAACACAAGCTTGCTTACGCACACACATGCACACACGGACATGCATATTCGTATGCATATATCACACACAACATGCAGGTACACCTACACACTCACACCGACAGACATACACATGCCACTCATACACACGTGCACACACAACACACACACATACAACACATATGCACACACACACAAGCACGTCCCACAGAAGGACAAAGCCTCCGGAGAGGGCTGTGTGCTTTCTGCGCAGAGAACCCCGGTCGAGCAGAGAAGCCCTGAGATCTGGAGGCCCACAGGCCCAGCCAGGCGGGTGGTCTTGAGCTGGGAGGCTTGGCTGCGGTCTCCTGGGAGAAGGACCTTGTCCTCTCACACACCCACCCCAGGAGACAGATGAACCGTCTGCCTTTCATGGCTGTTCTAATTTGAGAGACCCCGATCGAGCCTGATGCTCCCCACCGGACCTGCTTCCATCCCTGTTCACACCCACTCACTGTGGTGGACAGAACGCCCCCCAAGGTATGCCCATGCCCTAAACCCCAGAAACTGTGGGTGGGACCTTGTTCAGAAAAGAGGTCTTTTCAGATGTAGTTAAGGGTCTCAAAATGAGACAATCTTAAACTGAGGGCCGACTCCTGTTACAATGGTTGCTGTCCTCGGAAGACACGGAGGAGAGGCGGACCCAGAGGGACACCCCGGGAGTGGGGAGGCCACGTGAAGACAGAAGCACAGACTGTAGTGATGCTGCCACAGCCGAGAAACCCCGGGGACCACCAGAAGCTGGGAGAGGCGGGAAGGCCCTTCCTTGGGAGCCTTTCGGGGAGGGGGTCTGGTACAGCTTGCTGTCAGGCCTCTGGAGCTGGCAGAGAATGAATTTCTGTTGTTTTAAGCTGTCTAGTTTGTGCCAATTTGTTTGGTGGCCACAGGGAATGAATGCACTTACTCTGTTATTTGTAAAATGCAATAAACCCTCATAACCCCCTCAGCAACACAGCCACGGCAGCCACCCATGCTTAACCCTTTGTCCTGTATCCCGTGCCCCTGCTCCCCCATCCAGGTGATTTTCATCTCCAATTTGTAATTTTTGCCAATTTAACAGGCACCATCACATCCTCCAGAACTTGGACCTGCCTCCCCTGATGGCCAGTGACCAAAGTCACTTCCTGGTCCTCACTGGCCAAGGGGGTCTCCTCTGGGCGGAGGTGCAAGCTGTGTCTCTGTATTCAGGACATTGACCTTTCCTTGGTTATGTTTGCAGCAAGATAACTTGTCCCAGTTTGTAACTAGTCTCTTGGTTTCTTCTGATGAGCAAAATTTCACATAGGATGCAGGATTCCAATGAAAAAAATGAATGAGAGAATGAATGAATGAATGAGTGAGTAGCTGTTTTCAGTCCTGGCTTTTCCACCCATGGCACTGAGGTCCCTGCAGTCCAATGGGACCCAGCTTCCTTACTGTTAGCACAAGGACCTGAGTCTTATTCCTGGCCCAGCCTTCCCCACCTGGCTCTCTGATGCCACAGAATCTGCTGCACCACTGGGGGAGAGCCTTGAGGATTACTAGGAGCTTCTTAGACAAAGCAATTTCTAAGCCTCTTTAAATCCTTTCTGAAACATGCTGGCATATAAATAAATAAACAGTTCCAAAGCAATTTCCATCTGCCCTCCCCAAGCTGGGACTCTTCCAAGCTGCTGGCCAAGAGTTCCTGAAACCGCCTCGAGCCCCAGGGCTGGCCCGAGGGCCTGCACGAGGCACCTGTCCCCCCCGGCCCAGCAGCACCCTCTCTGAACGCCAGCCTCTCTGCAGCCGGGAGCAGCTGGACTCTGCAGACAAGTAATCTCTTTACGGGCTGTTTCATTGTGAATCGTCACCAGACAACTATTAATCTTCAATCATACTTTTATCAAGTGTTTATTTTTTTTTCCTGTCTCTCTCCCCAAGACTGGGAATATCCATATAGCAGCTGTCACGGGTCGTTACCAACTGCATCTTCCCCGCTATTACAGCGAAATAAAGCCAGATAGCGAGAGACTGGAGGCGCCGTCCGATCAACAGCTTATCTGGGGATCCAAGGGCTGCCAGCGAGATGATATTGCTCTGTCACATCTGGGCATGTGTCCCCCTGTGAACAAAGGACGCTGCAAATGGACGCTGTCGCCCCACGGCGGCCCGTGCCCAGCACCAGACCATGACCGTCCCAGCCCAGGGGTGCGGGTCCCTCCAGGGACAGGTGGCAGACGGGGAACTGGAGGGCCAGGGAGTGGGACAGCCTCTGCATTACCATTTAGACGGAGCAGGAAACGGAGACCGTCATTCCTTGCTCAGAAGCTGGCGCAGGCATCACCAGAGCCCAGCCCAGGGCACGGAGCACCAGCGCCATCAGCCCGTGTGAGAGGGAGCGGATGGGGGCAGAGACAGCTGCAGCGAGGATGGCCGGTCCTGCCGGCCAGAGTGACCACAGGCAGTGAATGCCCGGCTGGCACCGACCCCTAGGGCCGCCACCAAATTCCTAAGCCTGTGCAGCTCTAGACAACAGAGGTCTGCTCCCTCGGGGCCTGGAGGCCGGAAGTCCAGAGCCAGGGCTCCTTCTGGGGGCCCAGGGGGAGGACCGGTCCAGCTCCCAGGGGCGGCAGGACGCCCCCGACCCTCCTAGGGCGGCAGCACATTGCACCAGTCTCTGCCTCATCGGCACGTGTCGCCGGCTCCCTGCCTGCCTGTCCAAGTTTCATCTTCTCAGGTCCTTGCATTAGGTCCTCCCCGACTCCAGGAGGACCTCCCCTTCCTCTGATTGATTACGGCTGCAAAGTTGATATTTCCAAATAAGGTCACACTCACAGTTGCTGGGGGTTACGACCTCTACAGATGTTTCTGGGCTACACGAGTCAGCCGAGGCCTGGAACCGCCGGCCGTCCGCTGGGTACTGATCCTGGTGGGGAGGGGTCCTTCCCCGGGGCCCCTCCACTGGATGGTCTACAGCCTAGCGCAGGCAGCACCTCTCCAGGGTCTTTCCCAGCAAGGAGAGGCCATCCTGGGCAGCCTGCCCCTCCACACCCACTGTCCTTCACTGAATCTCCCTCTGTGTTCCTTCAGGGTCACACCAGGGGACGGGCATCCAGACCCCCACCGTCAGTCTGGAGAGGGAAGCAGACCTTCTCAATCCACACCCTGGGAGCCACAGACTAATCCGTGACGTCACCGCTGTCCACAGGGACGCCTCATCTGAGGCCAAGCCCAGCCCTTGGACGGCCAGGCCGCGGCTCTCGTGGAGGGAGGGGTGGAGGGAGGGGGACAGAGAGGAAGGCGGGGGTGGCCGAAGGGGGGGGGGGAGGTAGAGCTGCGCCACGGGGTGGAGCCTTCATCCCCCTCTGTTGACCTCCAGATGTGAGCAGCGTGTTCGGGGCTTGAGCCAGACACCCAGAGAGAAGGTCGGAGACAAAACTGAACCGAAGCACGCCCACCTGACACTGGCCCGTCCGGAGGGAGCGCTCCCTGCCTGCCACCTCGAGCCCATGTGGGGAGGCCCCTCTCTGGGGCCGGTCCTTCTGCAAACAGAAGAGCCTGCTGGGCTCAGGGGCCCTTCCAAAGGCCCCCACCCTCCTGGGAAGGGACTGGAGAAGGCGGAGGTCAGGAAGGGACTGACCCTCTGCTTTCTGCGTCTCCCCTGCAGCCCAGATGCAGCCTCAGAACCTTTCTCAACCCCCGGCTCTGGGCATTGTTGACCAACTGGCCCACAGGCACGGTCCACCTGCCAGCCTGAGCCATCCAGTGAGAGCGCTGAGGCGCGAACAGCAGGCAGCTGAGGCGGGATCCGCTCCGAGGGGACTCTGTGTGCTGAGAGCCAGGGTGGCCCCACCCCAGGACTCAAGCTCAGGGCAGGCAGCGGGAGCCAGGCGTGCAGAGCCCCGCAGGAGCCACGCTGCTGAGGGAGGGGTCCTGTGTTTCAGGGACAGGCTGGCAGTGTCATTGGGATGAGACGGGAGGTGTGCATGGGCCTGATGGGCCCAGACAGAGGGGCTCCCAGAAGGCTCGTGGGAGCCCCTCCCGGCCACCGGCCAGCAGAACGCTGTTTGCTCCTTTCTCAGCAACCAGGCACAGTGGTCCCTGCCCCCCCGCCCCCCGCCACTCCCTCCCGGAGGATCTCGGCCAGTGAGAGTTCAGTTCACTCACTCAGTCGTGTCTGACTCTTTGTGACCCCATGGACCGCAGCACGCCAGGTCTCCCTGTCCACCACCAACTCCCAGAGCTTGCTCAAACTCATGTCCATCGAGTCGGTGATGCCATTCAACCATCTCGCCCTCTGTCGTCCGCTTCTCCTCTTGCCTTCAATCTTTCCCAACATCAGGGTCTTTTCCAATGAGTCAGTTCTTCACATCAGGTGGTCAAAGTATTGGAGTTTCAGCTTCACCATCAGTCCTTTCAATGAATATTCAGGACTGATTTCCTTTAGGATGGACTGGTTGGATCTCCTTGCAGTCCTAGGGACTCTCAAGAGTTTTCTCCAACACCACAGTTCAAAAGCATCAATTCTTTGGTGCTCAGCTTTCTTTATGGTCCAGCTCTCACATCCATACATGACCACTGGAAAAACCATAGCCTTGACTAGATGGACCTTTGTCAGCCAGTGACACACAAAGGCCAACGCACGGCTGCTCCAGACTGGACACGCTCCCTCCACACCCTCGCTGCTGCCAACACCTTCGAACTTTAATTAACACAATGACAAGCAGCCCCAATGAAATCAAACATTGAAGGGTCTGACCACTCATAGCCAGCTAGCCTCCGGCTCCCTAGACGCCGTCGGCAGGAAAGGCAGGCGCTGGGAAAGCCCACGGGACGAGGCTGGAGGGTGCCGAGGGGGAGGAGTCTGGTTGCCAGTGGCCCCAAGCGCCACCCTCTGCCCTGGTCCTCTGCAGCCAGTGGCTTGGGGCCAAGGGGCAAGTCCTCATGGTAGCTCTTCCAGAAAGCGGGGGAGGTCCGACACCCACGGGGCTGCTGTGGGTGGGAACTTGCTTGTTAGGATTAAAAAACACAGGTTATTTAAACTGTTACTTCTCATAATTCACCGAATATTATTACAGGTCAGGATGATCCCTCTGTTAACATATTGAGTACATCCATTAGTGTTGTAGAAAACTTCATATATAATTCAGTAAGAATTCGAAGTATACCTAAGCAGACCGTCGGGCTGTGGGAGGTTTCCGTCGTGCACCTGCAGCCGCGAGGTCCTTCCAAGCAGGCTCGGTGACGTGTGTCCTGCTTAGTCCCCTGACTGTCCGGCCTTACAAGCATGACGCTCTGTCTGCTTGGAGAGAGACCCTGGGCTCAGCTCGGGGAGTGGGAAGCCAAGGCCGTCCAGGCAGAGAAAGGAGGTGGTCCTGGCTCAAAAAGGTGCAAATGGGCTTCACACTCACGTGGGCGCCGAGCCTGCCTGTCCCCTGGGATGCCCACTGCCTTCCCCAGGGACCGTGAGCACCCACGCAGACAGCTCTCCCTCCACCTCCCGGGGTACCTGTCCCAGCTCCGGGGTGCCACCCCCTTGGTGCCACCCTGCACGAGTTCCTCCGCGGGGACCCACTACCTTGGGATCAGGGTGCAGCTGGTTGCCCCCAGAAGACAGCGAATGCCGGGGACACACAGTAGGTCCTCGGAGAGGAAGCTGACCACCTGAGCCACCCAGACACCAAGCAGGGGTGGGGCCCCCGGGCGAGGCCCGGCCGCAGCCAGGGACAGGCCCAGGGCCCGCGTGAGGCGGGGAGCTCACAGCTGGGCAGGTGGCCCCGTTCAGACCGAGGCCTCACCAGGTCCAAGCCCCGAGTCACAGCTTGGGAGCCAGCCTGCCAGGCCAAGCATTCCCCACTGGCAGTCTGGAGGCAAATCGTGGGGCTGCCCGCCACCCCACACCATCTCCCTCCCTCCTTCCCCCTCCCTCCTTCTCTGTCTCTCAGCAACATATTCACAAGTCTTAAGTAACTTTCCTGACAGCATTTCCATGATTTAAAAACAATACGCCTAGGACACTAATCCCAAACACAAAGGGACACGATTATGAAGAAACTTAGACCTCAAATTACAGTGGGGAGGTGAAAACCTGCCTCTGAGTGGAAGATCTTTGACTTCTCTTGTGGGAAGAGATGTGGTTATCTCTAATAAGTGATAGACCCCCAAAAATACTCACCCTTTCCTCATCTATGCTGGCTCTAGGAATTGCAGGATCCACAATGTACATCCATCCACCCACCCGTCCACCCAACCACACTAATGTATTCATCCATATGTGCCTCATCACCAGCCAATCTGTCCATCTAGGCATCATCACCCACCCATTCATCCATCTACCCATTAATCCATCCATCCCCCCATCCGTCTATCTATTCCTCTCCCCACGCATTGCCTGCCTTCCCATCCTTTCACCCCAGCATGCCTCCATGCCTGTATCTGTCCATCATCTGTCTCTCCAACCATTTGTCCATTAATCTTCCATCATCCACCACCCATTTTTCCATTCCAGCCTTCCAACTTTCATCATCATCATCAGCCACCCATCCACCCATGCATCCACCCATCCACTCATCCATCCTTCCATCCACTCACCATTCATCCATCCATCCACCAATCCAGCCATCCACTCAACCATCATCCATCCACCCATCCACCCATCCATTCACCCATCCACCCGTCCACTCACCTTTCATCCATCTACCATTCATCCATCCAGCTATCCACCCATCCAGCCCGCCAGCGAGCCAGCCACCTAACCATCCACTATCCACTGAGTGAATACTAATTAAGCCCCCTAATATGCCCCAATGTACCAGGTACTGAGGATAAAGAAAGGTTAAAAAGTAGTGGCCCCTGCTCTCTGAGCACACTGTTTTCCTATTTATCTGTCAAATTAAAATAAACACATGTGCCTGATGAAGTCATCCACTGCCAGGCCCAGGTCTTCCTGTCCAGCCTCATCATTTAACAGCAACTTTATGGCCAGTCTGTCCCACAACAAAACTGGATCACTCACTGTCCCCCAAAGTCCTGCTGCCCCTCTTACTTCAGAGACACTGCTCACACTGTCTTCTCTCTGTGATGCCCTTTCTCCTATCATCTTTCTCCACCAACCTTCTAGCCCCACACCAATGCCTTATTTAACACCCCCTCCTCCAGGAAGTCTTCCCTGATTCCCTCATTAAGACGAGCTGGCTTCCTTCTCTGACAGCAATGGTAGAGACCACTGCCTGCCTCTGCCCTACAGAACGCTTGGTTCTTGTGTGAGCTGGAGGGTGTGGCTGGGACAAGTCAGAGGACAGCTGGGAGCATTTTCTCTTCTTTTGGGAGACTTCTCCTTTATCTCTCCTTCTGGAATGTTTATTTCAACACAAATCAAGTAGTGCTCAAGAGCAACTTCCATGCCTTGACTGCGCTGTGGCGTCTTCCCTCCAGGTGTGCGGGGATCTCCGGGCCGCCAGTGCTCCAGAACCTGCCGGGCGGGCTGCAGTCACTGCCCAGCGTCCTCTTGTGGGGACAGCATGTCAGCCAACCTTCAAAGCCTCTGGGGCCCCAAGAGCCTCAGACACAGGGCAAGCCCTCAAGTCTGTGTGACAGCGTGGGACAGTCTGCCCTGGGGTCCCTGGCCTGATTGGGATGCCCACCCCTGGAATCACAACCCCAGCTTCTCCAGATGTACGAGCCCCTCCTCCACCCCGTCTGGAGCCTGCTCCTCCCCCCATGCTCATATGCCCAGGACCAGGGCTCTTTAACGTTTTCTGTGAAGGTCCACAGAGGAAATGCTCCCACTTGTGCAAGCCTTCCTTCGCCGTAACCGTTCAGTTCTGCTCCTACAGCCCCAGGGCAGCCATGGAAGACGGGCAAGCACGGGGTGCGACTGTGGCCTGGGACACCTTCATCCACGGGGCCCAGGAGGCCAGGCCCGCCCTCCACACACCCACCGGGCAGCTGGCAGAGAGGGCAGGGCCCCCCACCTGCTCCTGCCAGAAGTCTCTGCTCACGTGAGGGTCTCCATCTGGCACTCCGAGCTCTGGTCATTGAGGACCGTGCCTGAGTGTCTGTCGTCTCAGCCAAAGCTGCCCAGCATTTAGGGAGAGCTGGCATCACGACCCTGGTCCTTCCTCAGGAGACTCGGCCTCAGGGAGTCACCTCGTCTGGGTGCTCAAGGGTGCGGGGATGGCGCCTGCTGCTGAGTGGCAGACCCTGCGGGTGGAGTCAGGCTGCCACAGGGCCTGGTGCCCATTGCCCGCCTCGCCACCACAGGTCAGGCTCTGGGGACAAAAGGGGCCTTGAAGGAGATCACACACTCACATGCTGCCCATTTCACAATGGACAGCAGAGACCAGAGCTGTTCCCTGAGCCCAGAGCACACAGCGGTGGGGGCGGCCAGAGGCACACCCCGTCCCCAGGCAGGTGGACGCAGCATCTCCCTCCCACCTGGGTTTGAGCAAGCAGGCGCCTTGCTCAGGACACCCTCCCCACCAGCCCACATTGTCTCAGCGACCCCTGACCCCACCGGTTGCTGCCCCTCGTGCTCACAGAGAGTGAGGACGCACAACTGCATCCGACCCCCCAGCCCCCGAGCTCCACTGGATAAGCCTGAGTGTGCATCCTCTGTGAGCCCTGTCCAGCCTGCAGTGACACATGTGGATCTCAGTGACCACGTGGACACTTGGTGACCACGTGTGGATGCTTGGTGACCACGTGGACGCTCGGTGGCCACGTGTGCTGAGCTGACCCGCTGTCCACTCCTGCTGCCATCAAGACACCCTGGTACCAGCTTTGTGGTATTACCACCACCTACAGCCACTTGCTGGACTTCTCTGTTGATTTTCTGTGCCCCTCCCCCATCGGACATCCAGCTCCAGGAGGGCAGGGACCCTTGTGTCTCCAGCACCGTAGATGTCAAAGGTCGTGAAGGGAATGACAGTCCACAGGGTGGTGACACACACTTAGCAACTGTGTGCGGCCCCATCCTCACTGGGCGCTGTTCATACGTCCAGTCCCTTCGGCTCATCCTTCAGCCTGACGAGACCCTGATTTAATGGCCCTGTGGCTGGACTGAGTTGACCTGCAGGGGCGGGCAGTTCTGGTGGAGAAGGGACAGTGGAGGGGCACCGCTGGGTCCTGTCTCTGCAAACCCCTGTTTAACGGACACGCAGGGGCGGCTCTTCCCGGCTGGAACACGGCCTCCCACATCCTGAGCGGAGGGTCAGCAGTGCGGCTCTGCCTGCCAGGCGGGAGCCCCCCGGACAAGCCCGGGTGCATCTCGCGGGTGCTCTGCGCATCTGACTGGCCCCACACACGTCTGCATTTACTGCAGCCAGAGAGAGAAGCACAGAATCCCAGCGCAGGTGGGAGCGGGCCACCTGCTTCAGCCCATCGCAGAGCAGCTGGAGGCCTGGGAGCGTGACGCCCCTACCGTGTGGGTGCCTCCCCTCAGGCCCCTGGGTCCTGGTTTCCTCAGCCACGAGGGCGGCTGCCCAGGCCATATCCTTGTGAGGGTGGAGGCTGGAGGAGCCATCTGCAAACTCCAAGCTGGAGGCTGGTGAGGCAGCGGCTGGCCAAGAGCTCAGGAGGTCTGAGCCGCTTCCAGACTCAGGCTCAGACAGAATCGAATTAAATTTTGGGCTTCCCTGGCAGCTCAGATGATAAAGAATCTGCCTACAGCACGGGAGACCTAGGTTCAATCCCTGGGTTGGGAAGATCCCCTGGAGAAGGAAATGGTAACCCACTCCAGTATTCTTGCCTGGACAATTTCACGGACAGAGAAGCCTGGCGGGCTACAGTCCATGGGGTCACAAACAGTCAGACACGACTGAGTGACTAACACACTTCCCCACAAAGCTACACTCATACTGTTACCTTTATGAACAATGACAGTCGGGCTCAGAAAGGGTGAAGTATTTTCTCAGGAGTATAAAAGCCTGTGTGTGAGTTAGGTCTCTGCTGCGGTAATGTCTGTCACAAACCACCCTCCTAGCCAGCGGTTTAGGAGGAGCCCTCCTTTTCCTGGCCCTCGGGGCTGCAGGCAGGCTGGGGCACCGCCCCTGGCCCATGTGTGGTCAGCCGGCTCCGTGCCTCTGGGACCCGTGTCTGCTGGGCACACCTTCCCACAGCAGATGTTAGCCCAGGGGCCAAGCCTGCGTCCTGTCTGCTAACATCCGCTGGCCAAAGCCATCCCATGGCCAAGCCAGCAGCAAAAATCAGATAAACTCGCTCCTGCGCTCGTTTGGAGCAGGGCAAACTGGGCGTGATTCCAAACACAGGCAGCAAAAGAACGGGATGAGCGGCTGATTCCACGCTGATGACACAGCCAGTCCACCTCCCCGCCACTTGGTTCCAAGGACCTTTTGTCCCCTGACCTGAGGGCCCTGGGAATGCACTGGGCTTGACCTCCGCTCTCCTGATGCCCAGGGTCCACTCTGCCACATCCAGAAGGACCCCAGGGGCCAGTGTCGCCATCCATTCCCACACTGTCCACCTTGGCTGGTGAGGATGGTGCCCTCTTCTCTGACGCCAGGCCCACCTGGTCCAGCCCTGCCTCAGCCCACCTCACAACCACACCTGGCCAGGCCCATGGGGTGGGAGCCAAGAAGGAGGAACCGGCTGACCTGCATTAAGAGGGAAGATGTCCCCCAGCCCCACTCACAGTGCTCTTGGCACTGAACCGGCTCCTAACAGGCATTTTTAGAAAAAAGGAAAAATACAGAAACAGGTCCAGAAAAGGAATCCTCAGCTAAATGCACAGGGCAGAGCAGGTCTTCTGGCTCCCAGGGCCCTTTGCATCCTGCACGAGTTTCTCCCAAGGCTCTCTCCTCGCTGTTCTGAGGCCTTGGAGGCTCTACTGTGCAGGTGTGTGGTTGTGTGTGTATGCATGATGCATGTGTGACTGTGATGCCAGCATGCAATGCATGTGTGTGTGTGACGTGTGTGTGCACAGGTAGTGCAGAGAGAGGGGGTCAGGGGTGCATTTGCATCTGAACAGTCAGAAGTCCCCTGCAGAGATGATTTAAGGGGGTGGCAGTGCCAGGGCTCAGCTAAACAAAGGGCTGGCGGATAGTTCCGTGTTCCATCTGAATGCCTACTGAGCTATGAAATTAAGTCAAACGCTTCTACTCAGCTGGACTGATTACTGGCACTGAGGCTGCAGGGGACAGGGCTTGCTCACTTCACTGACCCTGCCTCCACCCTCGTGAGGTGAACTTCGTTGCTGGGAGCCTCCATTGCTCTCCAAGGGTCTGATGACCATCTTGGCTGGGGAATTCACGCTGTTGACAATTTCTGATGTGATGGGGCCCAGAGCCAACCTGTACATAATTTCCATTTCTGTCTGACTATGTGGACCCTGTGCTGGGGATTTGAGACACACAGAGGAGAAAACCCAGTCTGCAGCCTCAGGGACCCATGCTCAGCCCATCTCCGAGTGGCCAAGGTACGGGTGTGGCCGTGGAGCCAAAAGAGAGGGCAACCGTGGTCCTGGCAGGGCGGCGGAGCTGAGGTGGTGAACAAACCCAGAGCGGCAATCACATCATACGTGTTATAATAACACGTCTGCAGTGGGGATGGCGTGTCATCGGTGAGCTCGGGGACTCTGGGTTTCTCCGGCCACCGTGACCGATGTGAGTTTTCCCCCTCCACAAACCTTAGTGTCTACGAAGGGCCCCAAGTTATGCTGGGATGGGGGTGTGCTGGGGGCGTGGTCCAGAAGTACGGGGATGTGGATGAGAACGATGGTGACGGTGGGGGTGGACATGGCCTTGCTGATGCTGGCAGTGCTGCCCACAGGTGGGGCAGTTCTGAGACAATCGCACCATGAGGGCAATGCTGACTGTCGTTGCATTAGGAATGGCGGTGGAGAGGCATGAGCACGGGGACAGCGAAGCTGGAGGGGGCGACTGTGATGGTGGTGAAGGTGGTCATGGTGGTCATGGTGATAGCAGAGGAAGCCTTGGGTTCTCAGCACTATGACCCTGTCCTCTACCTTTCACTGCAGGCTCCGTTAACAATAGGGCATCTGTCATCCCGACAAGTTTAAAAGCTGAGGAAGTCTCAGTCGGTGGTCCTCCATCTTCACCTCCCATGCCTGGCATGCCCTAGTGGAACCCAGGAGCCACCGTGGTAGAAATTTTAAATTTCCCCCCAGATTACACTGCTCTGTGCTCAGGCACTCTGCTGTTGCGTTTATCATCAGCAGGGTGTTTGAGGGACAAAAAGAGCCACGGTGGTGTGACTGGGGACAAATCTGATTATGATGATGAAGTCTTGGTTGCTGTTTAGGGATCTCTGTATTCTATCTAGACATTGTCGTGTCCCGCCGGTGGCACGTCCACACCGCATGGGGGACTCCTGTCCTACACAGGATCAAACCGCAACATCTGTGTGACGCATCTCACTTTGTGCCAAGAGGCAAACACTCTGCAAAGTTGACATTTGTGATAATACATTATGTCAGGTGAAATAGGCAAGAAGTTAATTAAAGTCAGGGAGTTAATTAATGAGATCCCGTGCACATTAACGATCACTACCTCGTGTGAGAAGAGTGATTAGTGGCGTGGCTGGGGTTTCCCTGTCCTCCTGGGCGCTGTGTTGACATGTCACATGAGTCACTCACAGCTGGAGGGGTACCTCCTCGTGCGGCAGCTGGGACGGCCGAACATATCAACCCCCGGCTCTCAAAGCTGCGTGACCCTCTAGAGCTCAGTGTTTGGTGGAGTCAGACACCCGGGGAGCCACGGGCGTCAGGGGTGACCAGAGCCAGCCAGCTTCGACCAGTGCTGCCTCCCACGGAGCCTCGGTCCCCTCCTCTGAAACGGGGGCTGATCACAGCCACCTTGTGGGACTGAGCTGACGTTCAGCACAAAAATGAAGTGATACATGGGTGATGGGAAAGGCTTGATAAATTCACCCCAGAGTGGGAACGGGCTCTGGTTCATCCTTACGCCCCCAGGGCCCCCACATCGTGCAAGAGCTCTGCTCTGACCCTGCGAGGGGCCGGCGGTGGACTGGGGCCCAGCCAGGCTGGAAGCCACAGCCACTCGGGGCTTGAGGAGCACCTGGGTGGAGTGGGGGAATCTGAGCTGGGGCCCAAGGTGGGTTTGGTGAGACTCAGGCCTGGACAGACCCTTGGGGTTTGGAGAATGGGGGAGACACGACCCCTGGCCCCACTCAGCTGCTGGCCCGCTGATGGAGACATCTTGATGGTCCCAGAGCTTGGGCAGAGATGCTGTCCTTCACTGGGGCTTCTTGGTTGTGAAGGGGGGCTTTCCTCCCTGAGTGGTGGGCACACAGGACCAAGGCAGACTCCTGCATCCGACAGGTGCCCCGCTCTGCAGGAGGGGCTGGGCGGCCCAGGGCCCCAGCCTGCTCTGTCTCAGGGGCCAATGGTGTCCACACGGGATGGGGTGGTGCCCACCGGGCACCCCAACCCCTCACCAGCTTGGGGTCAGAGTAGTGGTGGGGACTTGGGCGGGTGGCCACTTGTTTCCACACAATGTCTTTGAGTTCTATTGACAAGCAGGACTCACTCGACCTTCATGTGACCCAACACGTCTTTGCTGACTGGGTACAGTCTGCCCTGCATGTCACAGACAGCCGCCTTCCTCCGGGCCCTGCCTTATAATACAGGGGCTGTTCAGTGACTGTCAGGCAGGCAGGGGCAAGGACAGCAGTGGTCAAGTCCATCTCACTGTGGCTGAGGGAACAGCACTCAGGCAGAGGGAACAGAAGCACTGGAGCCCCGAGGCCGGACAGCTGTAAGAGCCAGGAGGCGGCCCCGCCGGCTGGGTGCTGTCCCCACGGCCCAGACCACCCAGGCTGGCTCCACTACTGCACCTTCTGGGGGCCTGCCCGCATGGGGAGGGAGGCTGACCCCGGGGCTCCGAGCAAGGCTCGTAGGATTCACGGGAACTGGTGGGGCCCTGCCGCTCTAGCAGGTGCAGACCCAACTCAGAGGGCCCGAGGCGCAGTAAGCCTGGCTTAAATTGATGGCTGCGTAATGAACGATATCTGTCCCTGAGCCTCGCAAGAGGCATGACTACAGAATTCTCACCAACAGTGGGAGATATGCACCCACACCCATAAACACTGGGGCCGCGTGTTCTTGGGAAACATGGGCACATGCACACACACATGCGCATGCACACACACGCGCACACACACAATGCACATACATGCACACACGCGCGCACATGTGCACGCACACAGACACGCATGCACACACAGGCACGCACACGTGCACACACATTCGCACGCGTGCACGTGCACACGCACACATGCACGTGCACACACGCACACACACATGCACACATGCGCGCACACTCGCACACACAGGGGCTGCACGCTCTCCCAGCACCTCAGAGGCCCCTGTCGTCCTGGTGGAGCCCCAGCCCCTTCCCTGCTCCCTCCTTGGTCCAGTCCATGGGGCCTTCCGCTCCACCCTTGACCTTGCGCCCTGCCTCCTGGACGAACGCGCCCTCCAGGCCCAGCCACACCTCTGGGGCCTTGCTTCCCCTGCTGCTGGCCTCAGTAGCTGCAGGACAGGGCTCCTCCGCCAGCCTAGGGCCAGTCACCTGGGGGCCTGCCCCGCTGACCCTCTGACCAGAATCCACCCTGCTTCTGCCAGCCACTCCCAACCAGCCTAGGTCTCAGCCCGGGTGTCACCTCCCCTGTGAAGCCCTCCTGGCCTGGCTCCCATAATGGGCCATATGCCCCATCGAGCTCTTCCCAGGACTGGAAAGGGCCGTGTCCGCCTCTGCATCCTGCCTCGTGCTGGGTGACCAGCCGTGGGGCTGTGGGCTCGTCACCCGATGTCCAGGCTCGGGTCTGGCCAGGCCCACAGCACCCCGCCCCACAGTGGACAGTCTTCCCTGCACCCTCTCCGTCGGTGAACAGACAGTATGATGTGTGCCCAGGCCGCTGCCCCTGGTGTCTGCGCCTTTGTTTCTATGGGTCACCCCAATCCAGACTGACCTTAGCCCGGGAGCTTCACCTTGATTTCGCCTGCGACCCCACGACTGCAGTCCACCAGGCTCCTCTGCCCATGGGAGTCTCCAGAATACTGGAGTGGGCAGCCATTCCCTTCTCCAGGGGATCTTCGTGACCCAGGGATTGAAACTGGGTCTCCCGCATTGCAGGCAGTCTTTACCATCTGAGTCACGAGGAAGCCTGTAATTAGATCTGCAAAGGCCCTTAGTCCAAGTAAGTTTGCATTCCAAGGTTTTGAGTGGATGCGAATTTGCGGGGACACCATTCAACCCACTCAAGCCCCAACAAGGGGAGGACACGGGCAGGGGCAAGTCAGGTCCCAGGCTGGCCTGGGCGGCGGAATCAGGCTGGCAGTGTCCCCTCCACACACCCCAGCACCAGGCGCCCCTGCCCCTGCCCTCAGAGTCCCCAGCACTGGCCTCCGCTGCCCTAGCTGAGTAGCAACTGTCCATGCCCCATGCCCTCCTCGTGCCTGGATCTGCTGTGACCCCCCCGGCAGCCCAGGTGCAGCAAAGGGGCAGCTGGGAGGTAGGCCGATCGGGAGTTGCTGCTGCCACCACTGCCAAACCCCGCCGGGCACAGGAGGACGCCTGGGATGCAGGGAGCGCAGCTTCCCTCTGGCTGCTGGAGCCGGGGGTGCGGGCGGGCGGCCTGGGCCCCTTTAGTCCTCACCTCTCAGAAGGAGCATTCTGATCAAAGGCCAGAAACCCAGCTTGGCAGCGAGCTGTGGCCCGCCTCTCACTCTCGATGTAGCGGGATGGCCTCTCAGCCACCTTCTGAGGGTCCCAGGGAGTTTGGGTCTGTGAGGCCAGAGGGTCCTTGTCCTCACTAACCCCTGATTCTCCCCTTTCCTCCTTGCCAGACCCTCCCGAGCCCACCCGGGTCAGGATCCTCCACTCCAGCTCACACAAGTATCTCCTGGGCACTTCTTAACAGCACAGACACGGGGCTGCCCTGGAGTCTGATTCAACTGGTCTGGGCAGAGCCTGGCGTGGGGGTGTAAGGTTCCCCAGGCCTGAGCCACGGATCTAAACTGTGAGCCAACCTGGGTGGGTGCGTGCCCTGCCCACGGGGAGGCAGGCGGGCCAGTGCCCACAAGTGTGTGTGGCTCACCCCAGAAGCAAAGCAGGCAAGTAGCCACCTGGCCAATCTGCATGCCCATCACACCCGCAAAGTGTTTATGAAGCGTCCTGCTGGGAACTCCGGCTATTTCTGTCCCTCACACTGGAGAACGGAACATGGAGAGAGAACACAAACGCGAACAGGTGGAGAGGCCGAGTCAGGGGCCTGGCTCCGGGCGCCAAGGACCCCGGGGCCCCTGCGGCTCACCTGCACGCCCAGGCCCGGCCTGCCCGCCCCCAGCCAGGGCATACTCAGGAGGGGGGCAGCTGCAGCCAGGAAGGGGATTTTAAATTCTCTGCTGCAGCATGAAACATGCAGCTCAGCCCCAGATCGTGTTTATTCTTTGCTTCTCTAGGACACACTCATGCATAGCCAAGAAGATTTAAAATGTTTATGCATTATGCGGGCCGGCATAAAACAAGCCAAAGCTCTGCTATCACCGGGTGCTCAGACTCATAATAAGCTGCTCCTCAAGGAAGTAACAAAGAGAGAGAAGCTCACCGATGCCGCGGGCACTTCGGGGAGGAGTGGAAGGGGAGAGGCGGCCTGGGCCCGCGTCCACGGGACTCCCCGTCCAGAGCTGACCTCCAGGCCAGAGGCTGCAGCCTGCCCCTCTGCCCCTTCACACCCGGGCTCTGGGATGGCAGAGAAGCCCCGCGTTAGCCACTGCTTTCCCAGACAGCATCTTGTCTGAGACCTACCCCGCCTGCACTCTACTTTATAGACAAATAGCTGAGGCTCCAGGGGCAGAGGAGGCCTCCCCAAGGTCACATCCCGAGTGTCAGGGCCAGTCACACCAGCAACTCAAGCCCTGTCCTTCTGCTCCCCAGCCACCTCCGAGCCTCCTTTGTAAGGTTGACGCCTAGATGGCAGCCTGGACCCCTGGGAACCAGGCAGGAAACCCGAGAGGGGAGATCTGACCCTCATCACTCAGAGAAGAAGCAGTCTGGGTCTGCAATGCCCCAGATGGCAGCATCAGACAGGAACAGGCTGGAGAGGTAGTGAGGTCCCCATCACCATCAGGGTCCAAGGAAGCAGTAGAGTGCAGACTCTGATGTCAGATAGAACCCCGAGGACCAGCTCTGCACCCACTGGGAGACCTTCCTGGAGGCCCCTCACCCATCCCTGCCTCAGCTTCCTTGGCTATGAAATGGGTATAGGTATATGACAGCTACCAGGTAAAGAATGGGAGGATTGGGTGAGCTAATAGCTTTGTGGTTGTGGACACCCATCACAGTCTGGCCCTGGGCAGCCCTCCCTCATCAATCCTCCCCTCCCCACAAGCCCCTGCTGAGGAGGCCTCTCCACATCAGAGGTGATGATGGAAGCCGAAATTTAACTCAATGCCCTAAACCAACAGAGGAGATGCTGTCATTCCTGGTTTCGTGAATGCTGTTGTTTGGTTCTGCACTGTGGAATGCACAGGTGCGGAGCTCAGAGGCTCTCCTGGGGACCTGGCGGGCTTGGACAGGAGGTGGTCACAGGAGAAAGGAGACTTGGCCGGGCCCTCGGGGGTCAGATCCCAGCCCTGCAGCCTCTAGAGCTGGGCTCCTCGTCATCCACACCCGCCTGGCCCCTGTCCACCCCTCCCGCCTCCTGGAGGGAAGGGGCCAGCTATGCCGTGGATGGTCCCCATGGCCTGGAGTCCAGAAGGGGGATGCCTTCCTAAAGGCCGCACCTCTGTCACCATGGTCTCCCCAGGGCCTCTTCCCTGCCTCTCAGGTCTCTCAAAAGTGGTTGAAAGGGTTAGTCCAGGAGGCTGAATCTAGGAAAGAGCGTGGTCCAGCCTCATCCACCCTACCTTGCTCCTCCAAGTCCCCAGCTCTGGCAAACAGTAAGCACCAATGCTGGAATATTTAGGATGCTGCTTTGGGGTTACTGTAGGTGTGTTGGAGCCTACCAGATGCTGTCGGGGTGAGGATGGAGGCAGGAGGGTACGCCTGTACTCACAGCCTACAGGATGGGCTGGGCACTAGACGGCGGGAGAAACAGGGGCCCCTAGGACCGTGGAACTCTGCTACTCACATCCTCCCGTGCAGATAGGATGCTAAAGCACATGACTCCTGGTTAAATTTGAGTTTCAAGCAAACAAGGGGTACTTTCTCAGGATGAGTATGTCTGATGTGATATTGGCTGCATCTCCTGTCTCCCCCAGCTCCAGAGGGTAGGGGGTGGCTCTGACTGAGTCTGCGCCAAGGACCACAGCCTCTGTCCTTCTCCTATGGTCTTCCTCCCCTTCCTCCTCCTCCTCCTCCCCCTCCCCACTGGCCAGTGTTGGCAGAACCCACCAGAAGGAGGGGGACGCAGTTCCTTGATGCATTCCATAAAGGTCAGGCTCCTAAGACACAGGATCAGAGGAGAGTGGACCTGAAGGGCCAGATGGAGAACATCCAGCCCAGGGGTGGGGTGGTGGCCACCATGGTGACGGCAGACGTTGCAGTAACCATGGTGATGGACCTGGTAGTGACAGTAACCATGGTGATGGTGGGGGTGGTGTTGGTAACCATGGTGACAGTGATAGTGACAGTGGCTCTGGAGATGCCCCCAGGATTGACAGTACTCATGACAACCATCAAGAGATGTCGGTGGCCTTTGCCATGATGGAGATGCTGTCCTGTCTTTCTTGATCCCCAAAACATGGCCGGCAGTGAATGGGCCCTCTCCCGTCCACCTAGGGATCCCCGAGCACCACTCCCCCGACAGCCTGCTCAGAGGCAAGCTGAACAGTTTATCAAGATGGGTCTTCAACTTGGGCAAGTGCTCATAGCAAAAGACCGTGGGGAGGAGGCAGACAGTGCATCTGGTGGAGGGGCCAGCCTGGCTGCCACACTAATTAAGTCCCCACTCCCCCCCCGGGAAGAACCGTCCTTTCCACTGGCTCCTCCAAGCTGTAATCTGGCGGCTGGCTAATTAGAGCCAATTTGCTTTGGATCCAAACAGTGTTTACTGTGACACACAGGCAGGCAGGGGACAGGGGGCAGCACTCCACATGCTCCCACGGGGAGAGAGTGGACGGTATGCCGCCAAACGGGGGTGCCCGGACACCTGGGGCCCTCGTAGGGGTGCAGAGAACAGGAAAGGCTCAGCCTGGGACACACGCCCAGCAGGTCCGAGCCCTGGCCCCCCACCCCAGGGTCTGGGGTAATCCCAGGAAGGTCCCTTCACTCCAGAGCTCCCAAGTCCCCACACCTGGCAGGGACCCCAAGGGCCCCCACCAGCCCACTGTGCCCATGGAGTGGGGTGGCGCTGCTGCTGGGGGGCTGCAGAGCCTGCACATGGGCCCGCCTCATCCCCCTCGGAAGAGACAGTATTTGCACCCCAGATAAAAACCACCCTGCCGCCGTGGTCCACTCATCCAGTGAGCCTGGCCTGCCCCTAGCAAGGGTTGTGGCCGCCCTGAAAGACTGAGGCAGGGCCTTGGGCTTTAGGCCCCGCCCGGCAGTGCTCTGGGCCCGCAGTCAACGGATGAGCAGGACTGCTCGCAGGGGCTCTGACCGACCCGGGACTGGGGCGGAAATAGCACGGCAGACTTATCTCCTGCTTCGTCTCCCCAGGATTTGCAGCCCATGTGGGGAGACCCTCCTCTGTCACCTCTTGAAGGATGCGAGTCAGGACATAAACCTTGACTCAGAAAAGCAATGAAGCAGTCAGAGCAGGCTGCCTGGAGGAGGTGGCAATTCAAACTGACCCTCACAGAGACGGGATCTGTGGTCCAGGGGAGAGGGCACAGCTTCAGAGGTGGAGGCTGGAGCTCAAGCTGGGCTCTGCCACTTGCCTGCCGTGGGATTTGTTCTTCCCAAGCCTCCGTCAGTCCATCTGTGAGGAGGAGGCGGCAGTGTTTAAGCAGAGTGTGGATGTAGCACAGTGCAGGACCACGTCTGCAGCAGAGGGCCCAGAGACGGAGGTGTCACCACGGCGTGACGGAGTGCAGGCCGGGGGGGAGGGACAGTGACCGTGGTCGGTGCCTGGAGTCAGCCTCCCGTGACTGTCATCCCAGCCTCTGGCCTCTCCCCTGGGTGTAAGCCTCCCCTTGCCAGCACTCCGCCAACAGCCTCCGCCTCCATCCACGCATCAGGCTGGCTCAGCTCACACCACACAGCTGGTCCGCTGTCTGACTCACTACGACTGAGGTCACATCAGCTGGACTCAGGCTGGTCTGAATTCACACCATGCAGTGCCTGTGTTCTGAGCTCCAGCACTGGACGGCCTGCCCTTGGGGGCTCCGGCTCAGGTGTGACCATGGTGGGGCCCTGGGAAACCACGGAGGCATCACACAGCAGCAGTGAATCAGGGGGATTGGGGGGGCGTCTATGGCCCGCCCGCGGTGGCCTGACTGCCCCCCGGGACAGCTGGAGGCCTTGGCTCCGGGCCGCAGGAATGGGGACTGAGCGGGCTTCTGCTGGAGCCTCGGGGTCTCTTCCCTTGTGGGCCTCCCGGGCCTGGACCGCTCTGGGCAGGAAGAGGTGCCATCAGTGGGGGCAGGGCTGGGGTGGGCAGACTCCCTGCAGAAGTCCCCAGCCTTAAGGTGGGCGGCTGCTCTCCTGGGTGTCTGGAGTGCATTTGGCCCCCAGGGCAGAGGGCCAGGCTGGAGGTGCCTGAATATTGGGACGCTCGGTCCCTCTTTCAAGTGGGGCACCTGGAAATAATTTCATGGGGGTCAGGGCCAGGCGAGGGGAGAGCACTTAGGAAGCAGAAATTACAAAATTCTGACTAATAGCCTCTTAAAAGCACTCTAAGGCCCCAGAGGTGAGAGGCCCTCGGGTTTGATAGATCCTCAGGCACTGGCGGCCAGCGAGGGGCCCTGGCCCTGGCTCCCCAGTCCTGTGCCTCCAGCTCGCGGGGTCAGGGGGACATGGAGCGCTCTGGGGACGGAGACCGAGCCCGGTGAGGCCCCCTCCCGTGCAGCAGCCGGCACAACTGCATGCCTGGGGAACTATGGGCACAGCGGTCACTCCCCTGCAGAGCAGCGTGGCCAGCGCTCCCTGCAGCCAGACCCCCAGGGCCACGTGCGGCCCTCGGTCAGGGGGACATGGAGCGCTCTGGGGACGGAGACTGAGCCCGGTGAGGCCCCCTCCCGTGCAGCAGCCGGCACAACTGCATGCCCGGGGAACTATGGGCACAGCGGTCACTCCCCTGCAGAGCAGCGTGGCCAGTGCTCCCTGCAGCCAGACCCCCAGGGCCACGTGCGGCCCTCGGTCCCCTTCCCCTCCAAGACGGGGCCCAGACCTCAGCGAGCGGCCTCCCGCTGTCACCCAGCAGCCGCAGCAAGGGGCAAGGAGCACCCTGAAACGAGCCTGTGTGTGGGTGGGAGCTGCAGCCATGGGCGTCCCGGCCCCAGCACCTGCAGGAAGGACGCGGGCTGCACAGACCTGAGCTCGGCCGGACGGGTTGGACTTGGCCGCACGGGGTGGAGCCAGCCCTGCCCCCTGCGCCCCCACTGCCACCCCAGCTTGAAGGAGGGTGAGGCCTCGGTCAAGAGTGTCCCCGTGGGCTCTGGGGGTCTCCAGGCTGCCCTGTTTGATCATTACAATTGAAAACTGGTGATGACATCGAAGACAATGATTGCACACCTAATCAGGGTCTCCGTGAGCTGCAGGAAGGAGGTCAGACTCTGGTCCGACTGAAGGGACTGGGGCCAGAGGGTGCGGGGTGGGTGGGGGTGGGGGGCCACACGAGGCAGAGCGCCGCAAGGGTGAGCGGTCCCTCCTCGCCCTGCGAGCCCTGGCGGCTCACGGGCTGTGGCAACTGAGGTTGGCTTGCCGCAAGGAAGGGGGCGACCTCCAGAGTCCCCGCCAGGACATGCAGACAAAGATCAAGGAGAGGGCTCTCACTGTGACGACACTGGGGCCTTGCTCCCTCCTGACCCTCCGCAGTCTGTGGGCAGGGTCTCTGCAGAGGTGGGAACGGAGGACCGGGGAGTGGGGGGCCAGCAGGCTGCAGGCAGGGTCTCTGCAGAGGCGGGAACGGAGGACCGGGGAGTGGGGGGCCAGCAGGCTGCAGGCAGGGTGGACCAGGCTGTCTCCCTTCTGCCCCGCTGGAGCCCCGGGCCCATCACTCGCAACGCCTGTGAAATCACACTGGTTGGAGCCCTGGGGGGCGATGGTCAGGATCTGAGTCCTGTCTGAGCACGGAGGCCACTCTTGGCCCATGAAGTCGGGGGTGGCTGGTTCGGGAAAGGCTCACCCATCCTGGCAGGAAAGTCAGGGAGCAGTGACTGAGGACGCAGCCCCACCATCTCCGTCCCCGCCCTGCCAGCCTTAGCATCTGCTGCTGGAAATGGGGACAAGGGACGGGCATTCACATCAGGGGGTACATGGATCTCGGGCCTCATTGCACTCCCAGGGTGACCCTTGGGAGGACCCTGAGGTCCCGAGACAAAGAGCCCTGGGAGGAGGGCCCGCAGGTGCCCGCGCAGCTCTCCCAGGGGCGGCCCCGTGGCCTGTTTCGTCTGGCATCCATCAGGCTTCAGGCGCTGGCGTCATGCTCTCTGCCGTCCGGGGGCAGCGGAACAACAGAGCTGGCTGCCCTATCCTCCTGTTCGCAGCAGATGCTATCGTTCCCTGGGTGTCATTCCCTCATGGATGAGGCAACACAAATGTGCTGGTCTTCCCTTTGCTTTATTTCTTTATTTTGTTATGGTTTAAGTTAATGCTATTAAGCAGTCAGACGCTGGCCCCCCCCTGGGTCTCCGGGGAGCAGGGTCCTCCCAGCTGCAGGAGAAGGGCCGAGCCACAGCCCGGCTGGTGCCCACCCAGGGCTCAGGCACGCAGGAGCCCGCTGTGACGGGCCCCGCGGGCAAGGCCCGCGCCACCACCTCCCGGCTCACAGCCGCGGGGGCCTGAGGAGCGCCCTCAGACGCTGCAATCTTCGCACGTGTGAGGACGTGGCCGCCGCAAGTCACATGCCAGGTCCTAGGCACAGGCCGACGTGAGAGCCTGGGAGCCCCAGGCAGAGACCAGGGTGGGGGTGAGGGGCTGGGGCGCGGAGGGAGCCGGAGAAGTGCAGGCCATGGCCACCAAGGCAGGTCCTGCAGTCTCTCTGGGACACTGAGCCCCCAAGGGCGGGAGCTGAGCCTTGTCCACCTCTCTGCCCAGCACCCAGCCCACAAGAAGCCAGCAACAAGACAGCTATCGTGAGGGTGAGCCACGCTCAAGGTCGCCCAGCCCCACAAGGTCACCTCCTCCCAGAAGCGCCACCCTGGGCTCCTTCTGCTTCTCGGGGTTGGTACATCGAGGGGGACCCCCTGGATTCCTGCCTCCCCCAGAGGAGCAGCGGGTACTGATGCGGGAGCCACACGCCTGCCCCAGCCTCCTGTCTCCACACGGTCCGCTCGGGGAGGCGACAGAAGCTCAGAGGCAAATGGCCTGGTGGACGCACTCAGACGCTGACAGCACGTGCTCCCGAGGGTGCAGCCAGCAGACCTCTGCACCCCCACCCTACTCGGCCTGGGACCACCACACACGACCCTCAGCCCAGGGCTGCATCCTCCCAGGGCCTCTCCCTGCCCCGCCCCAGCTGCACGGTCCCTGCCTGGAGACACCAGGCATATCTTGTCCCCTTTCATCTTCCAGGTTACGGGGAGAAGAAAAGAGATCATCAAACATCTGATGATTTAAGAAATTATGGACAAGTGAATGAATAATATGCTTTCTTGTCTCAAGCATTTTCCCACATTCTTATTCACAACAACAAAAGTCAAACACCAAGAGGCAGAATGGATAGCTGTGCTAGCAGTTTGGGGCTTTTTTCCTAGGCATTGCTTTTTCTTAAAAAATAAAAATAAATCTTGCAATTATATTTAATTAAATCCCTTGGTGACTTTAATTAAATCCTTCCCGAGAGAATGTTTTCTGGAAGGAATCTATGTGTCCAGTGTCAGGATTACATGGAAACCGGGGCTGCCCAGGAGAGGCTCCACCCAGCACTGGGCCACATTCACACACCCAGGAGAATCGGGGGGCTTCGTCCCGAGTTGAGGACTTGGATGCCGGACTGACCGTGGGTCCCACTGCCTCTCCTGGGTCCTTCCTTTTTCTCCCAGCAGTGACCGTGGCCCTGGCACTGCCCCTGAGGCCCTGCTGACCAGGGTCGGTCACTGGGCACACGGGACACCTGCGTGTCTGACCTCAAACTCCAGCCCCTCCGGAGGCAGAGCTGAGACCGCGTGGCTCAGGTGCCCCCAAAATCACCTCAACAGCACAGAGCAGCCCCATGGCCCAAGGCCCCCTGGGAACAGAGATACTCTCGTCAGGCAGGACATTCAAGGGCTCAGAGGTCACCTCCAAGGAGCTGGCAAAGGCCAAACCTTTTGGCGGGGGGCAAGTTTAATCCTTTGTTGCATAAATAACAAGTAAGATTTATTTCCCAAATATTGCATGGGTCATTCTTTTTCTTTTTTTTTTCTTTTTGGCTGCACTGGGTCTTTTTTGCGGGCTAACACTTGGGCTAACTGCGGTGAGCAGGGCGACTCTTCTCGGGGTATGTGGGCTTCTCATTGCAGTGGCTTCTCTTGTTGCAGAGCTTGGGTTCTAGACACACAAGCTCAGCAGTCGCGGCTCCCGGGTCCGAGAGCACGGGCTTCAGGAGCTGCAGTGCACAGGCTTCGTTGCCCCACGGCATGTGAAGTCTTTCTGGACCAAGGATCGAAATTATGTCCCCTGCATTGGCAGGTGGTTAAGAATCCACTGCACCACCAGGGAGTCCATGCATGGGACATTCTTACTCTGAAAAATTGCCTGTCACTGATCTGAAGTTCCAGTTTGCCTGCGTGTCCTGTGTGTGAATTGCTCCCAGCATCCACCGCGCAGCTCATCCCTGTAGACCCCCGGCCGCTGGCTGGGGACAAGCCACCCCCAGGGCACACAGAAGGAGGCACGTCGATGCCAGTCCTGTAACGTGGCAAACCTGCCCACCCCCAAGCCAAACTGCGCGTGGGAATGACTGTATAAGCCAGGAATCGACGCGGGAGAGGACAGAAAGAAATGACTAAAAACAACACATAAAATACTTTCAACAAGATTGGAGAAACCAAACACCAGGATGCCACTGCCGTGGCCCTCCCAAACACCACCACTGTCAAACTTCAACATTCTGTCCTCTGCCTCCGACCTCTTCTCCTTTAAGCAATAAAATCTTAGGGACAAGCCCCCCTGGCTCCCTCCCTCTCTCCTCCCCCGCAGTCCTTTCCCAGAAGGAGCCGAGCAGCGAGAGCTTCAGTCACCTTTCATGCCGACACACATGCCGGTGCGTTGGTCACAAGAGCGATTTCCTTCACATCAAACACGCGGGGCGTCTGGGTAATCCTCAGCATTTCAGCTTCTTTGTGAAACGTCCAGACACGGAATACTCACTCATCGTGACAATGATGATACCTAGCTACAGCCTCAGACATGTGAGGCGGCCTTCCTGACGAGATCAGAAGATTCAAACAGAGGTAAGTCAGAACCCACGTCGCCGACACACGCATTGTTTGCCCTCAAGAACGGGAGAGGAAGTCACCCTGGGGGTGGGCCATGGTGCTTTTCCTGCCTGTTTCACCTGCCTCTATTATAGGTTGACAAACTATTAATTTGGAGATGAAAAGTGAGGAGCTGGAGATCTCAGGGGTCTCCAGGACCCGCTGGGTGAGGGTCCTGTGTGTCTGGCCAGGATTCCGAATGCCCGGAGGGAAGCCCGCAGGCGGGGCTGCTCAGGAAGCTCTAGGGCCGGGTCCCTGCAGACGCGAGCATCTCTGGGTCAGCGTGCTCTCAGCTCCCCAGCCCACCCCCACCCCAGCCCCAGCAGGCAGGGAACCGGCAATGATGGCTTGGCTCCCAGAAGCTCACAGTCCAGGCCAGGTAGGGGGAATTGGGCTGTGGGGCCTGGCCTGGGGGGACGTGGGGAGGACAGGTCATGCGCGTGGTCACCCTCCTGGGGGCCGCTCTGCCAGCAGGGCTGCTGGGCAGTGGGTGCTCCTGATCCTTTGAGCACTTGGAGAGCCCACAGGGCCTACACAGGCTGCTGCCCCCCCAAACCCGGCCAGTTCAGCGCAGCTGGCTCACCCAGGCAGCCACGTTGTTGGCTGGGGTGGGAGCAGCCCCTCAGGGCCTACGGTCCTGGCAGGCATCCTGGCGACTGTCCTGTGGCCATACCCTCTCTTAGGCTGAAACCACCCTCTCTTCTTGCCAGTGACCTAGTGTTAGAGCTTCTGGCCCATCCCCTCCAGCCTCTCCTGGACCACAGAGGAGGCCGGTTCCCCCAGTGGCTGAGAGGTGACGGTGGTGGGGCTGTACTTGAACATCACAGTCACGTTACCGCGTCTGGGCCAGTGAGCGCCATGGAGGTGACAGGTGGACGGGGAGGTGGGGTGGCGGGGGTGAGGGCAGGCTCTGAGCGCCAAGGTGATGATGTCCTGGATGAGGTGGAGGGTGGTGACCAGGGCGACTGAGCCACGCAGGGTCTTGGATGCCATTCAGGGGAGTGACTGGGGTAACCCAGACCCGTTCTGCGTCGGCCAGGCCTGACTCTGACCACCAGTCAGTCAGTCAGTGCAGTGGCTCAGTCGTGTCCAACTCTGCAACCCCATGGACCTCAGCACGCCAGGCCTCCCTGTCTATCACCAACTCCTGGAGCTTGCTCAAATTCATCTCCATTGAGTTGGTGATGCCATCCAACCATCTCATCCTCTGTCATCTCCTTCTCCTGCCCTCAATCTTTCCCAGCATCAGAGTCTTTTCAAATGAGTCAGCTCTTCACATCAGGTGGACAAAAGATTGAAGTTTCAGCCTCAGCATCAGTCCTTCCAATGAATATTCAGGACTGATTTCCTTTAGGGTTGACTGGTTGGATGTCCTTGCAGCCCAAGGGACTCTCAAGAGTCTTCTCCAACACCACATTTCAAAAGCATCAATTCTTCAGCGCTCAGCTTTCTTTCTTTTCTGACCACCAGGCAGGACTCAATACACCTCTAGACCGACGGCCAGGAAGGAACCCGCACGGGGGTCAGGAGCCTCCCCTGCCCAGCTTCCCGGGGCGCCAAGAGCGTGAATAGTCACAAGGCGCTGATGAGACCTCTCCGCGCCCTGCAAACGGGCCTGGGCCGAGCACGCCAGAAGTTATTAATGGCGCGGGGGAGCCTTCTCCTGGGAAGGAGGTGATGTGTAGAGATTGAAGGCTTCTTTGTCTTCAGGTCTCAGACACAGCACGATGAGAAGGCAACTGCTTCCTGAGCTTGAAAAACGCCAACACCTTCAGTCAACCTGAACCCATCTGCGGTCATCCCAGACGCCAGCTGATGGGAACTCACTCCCCTCGGGACTCGGGCCCCCACCTCTGGGCCGGAAGCTGCATCCCGGCTGCCAAGTGGCTGCCTCCTTCCTTTCTTACTTCTGCTGCTGTTTCTCACCCCGAGTGGAGTGTGCAGAGTGCTGGGGACCCCAGACCCGTGGTCATCTGCCGCTTTCCCATCCCTCCTGCCCCCCAGCGGCCAGGAGCCTGGATTTGGGGCCATCCTGGGGAGACGGGCCCATCCATGACCGCCCATGTGGATTGAGGCACGTGCACAGTCCACGGTGCACCAGGGGCCGCCAAGGTCAGCGGGCTGTGGTTTCTGAGTCGACAGGGGTGGCGGCAGCAGTGGACACAGCCCAGTGGCCCCAGTATGCACAGGCCGGGAAGTGTCTTCCAGCCGGTCTTCTTCCTCCTGCTCCTGGGAATGCACGTACCCTGAGTCGGGAGAGAGGCGGGCCTGGGCACCTTCACCAATGGCAGTGTCCACCTAGTAGCCCTTTAGCAAGTGAGGAGACAGGGGCACGGAGGAGCAGTGTCCTGCTCTTGGGCTGAAAGGGCTCCCGGGAGAGAGCAGTGTGGTCGTTAGCGTGTGTTTGACACTTGCTGTGTGTCCGGCTCCCATGGGTGAGCCCAGTCACGAGTCCTTTCCTTCCACACCTCCCTGGCCATGTGGTCTGGGGATGCCCAGTCCTCCCACCAGTAACGGGGCCAAGATGCAGGCCTTCCTGCCACACAGAGCCTGGCTCCCTCAGTGCCCAAAACATCAGCCACTGTGGTCATCATTGAGACGAGCAAGGCCCAGAGGGGCAGAGGCCCCCTGCAGCGTGGACCACAGAACGCAGGGGCCCTGGGTCCCAGTCCCCCTGCCAGATGTCCCTGCCCCAGGCGACCACCCCCGCAGGGCCCGGTGCTCTGTGAGCAGCACTGTCCCCCTGCTGGCTGATGCTCGGGGCACGTCTTCCTCGACGCCTGATCTTGGTGGATCCTCCCAGCTCCCTGAGCCCCAGCGGGTGGGTGGGAGGATTTGGGAGATGAAATCTGCAAGATGCCAGCTCCATGAGGCCTTCCCAGATGAATGGATGGACGGACAGTGGGTAGAGAGCGGTGAGGAAGGCTTTGGATTCCTGCCCAGTGCCCACTGCGCGCAGCACAGGCCTGGCTGTAGTAGGCGCTCAATAAATGTTTGCTGAGCTGAACTGAAGGGGAAAATTGACTTTCTTCTGCCCTGCGCAGCCCAGAGGCCCCTGATCGATAGCGGCCATCGCGTCTCCTGCTTTATGAAGTGGTCGCACTGCTGTGTTCGGAGCTGCCAGAGAAATGTGCTGGCGAGTCTTTGATTCTGGGGAGAGTGTAATGGCGTGGCCCTGCCCGCGGAGCCCGGCCGGTGGAGGTGGAGGTTGTCCACAATGAGGCAGGGGTGAGCCTCTGGGATCCAGTCTGTGTGGCGGGGAGGAGCCGCCCGCTTCCCAGGGGTCTCTGTCATACTGGGGACAGGCAGGAACAGAAGAGGCTCCTGGCCCTGCCTCTGAGCACCCCCAACCTGGGCGTGGAGGGAGGGGGAAGACCCACACCATCGGAAATAGCAAATTCGGGTGGGGCGCCGTGCTCCACAGAGGAGGGCCCAGGCTGACAGGCAGCAGGGGTCTAGGATGAACCGCTCCGGTCCCACCGTCATACCAGTAGCCCCTGCTCTGGGCCGGCCTCTGCGGGTCCCAGGGAGCCCATGGGTCTGCCCGCCCTCGGACTGAGCACTCCAGAGCAGGGCCTAGGCCTCCCTGGCCTCCACGCCCAGCTGTGTGGACACCATGGGGGGCCCAGTCCCGGCTCTGCCAGCCAGGAGACTCTCCTTCCCCAGCAGGGACCCAGCCCTGGGCACACTGTGCTCTTTCCAGAGGCTCCCTGGATGCCTGATGCCTCCAGCTTGGCCACCCCTGCAGGAGGAGACGTCCTGCGGGGATGGTGGGGGGCCCTCCAGAGCTCCCTTCCCAAGTCTTATTGGTTTTTCCCCAGCTGCCTCTCCCCCCAGAGACTTATGCAAATCCCACTGCCGGATTGTTCTTTAATGTCAAGTGCAGGCGGATGAATGTCAGATTTGGTCCCAGCCTCAGTCAGTAGCGACACTTGATAGGATAGTTTGTAATTTCTTCCCAAGCCAAAGGGATCAGGTCTTTAAGTCCATCACTCAACAAATATTTCCTCTCTCTCTACCTCCCTGTTCACCACCCTGTCCCCCTGCCTTGGGGACAGCTGCAAGGCCCTTAATCCCACACTCACACCCCCCTGAAGCTTCTGTGAAACCAGGAATTGGGTGGTGGAGTCAGTTCTGCTCTGAGAATTGGGGTGCATCTTGATCAATTGTAACCCTGCTGTCATCACCTCCCCCTCCATCAGCTTCATCAACAATGGCCCCCGATTCACCCCTCCCACTCCCAGCTCACTGTGAGTGTGGTACCTGCTGTCCATCATTCCATCCAGGCTGACCTTCACACAGTGGACACAAGACCATCAGCCACTGCAACTCAGCCAAAACCAAATAGCCGGTTAGAAGCTGGGCAGAGGATTTGAACAGACAGTTCCCCAAGGAAGATATGCAAATGGGCATAAGCTCAGGGAAACATGTGCAGCATCACGAATCACCGGTGGTCGTGGTTTAGTTGCTCAGTTGTGTCCGAGTCTTGCGGTCCCATGGACTGTAACCCACCAGGCTCCTCTGTCCATGGGATTCTCCAGGCAATATTGGAGTGGGTTGCCATTTCCTTCTCCAGGGGATCTTCCGGGGATGCAAATCAAACCACAGTGGGATGCTATCTTACACCCATCAAAATGGCTGCTATGAAGAAAATTTTCTAAAAACAAAACAACTGGTGTTGGTGAGGATGTGGAGAAATTGGAATCCTTGCTCACTTTGGTGGGAACATGAAAGCAGGCCACCACTGTGGAAAACAGCACAGATGTTCCTCAAAAACTTAGGCACAGAATCACCATGCGATTCAGCAATTCCACTCCTGAGTGAATATCTAAAAGAAGGGAAAACAGGGTCCTAAAGAGAGATTTGTACACTCACATTCATAGAAGCATCATTCATGATAATTATAAGATGGAAGCAATCCACGTGTCTACTGACAGATGGATGGATAAACAAAACGTAATATTACTCAACCTTGAAATGGAGGGAAGCTCTGACACCTGTTAGAATATGTACAAGCCTTGAGGACATTCTCCAGGCCAGAATACTGGAGTGGGTAGCCTTTTTCTCCTCCAGAGGATCTTCCCAACTCAGGGATCAAACCCAGGTCTCCCGCATTGCAGGCGGATTCTTTGCCAGCTGAGCCACAAGGGAAGCTGTGAGGACACTATGTTAAGTGAAATAAGACAGTCACAAAAGGACAGGCACTGCATGATTCCACTTCCGTGAGATCCCTGGAGCAGTCGCATTCAGAGACAGAGTAGAACGGTGGGTGGCAAGGCTGCATGAGCAGGCTGGGGAGTCTGTGTAAAGGGGGACAGAGTTTCACTTTGCCGAAGTGCAAAGAGCTCTGAGGAGGGCGGTGACGGTTGCAAGGGCTGCATGGCAGCGTGAGCACACCTCATACTGTATTCATGGTGTTAGTGTTTGAGTGTGTTAAGTGCACACTTAAGCATGATAGGCATACACGTTTTGTGTCATGTATGAGAAGTGAAGTGAAAGCGCTAGTCACTCAGTCATGTCCAACTCTTGAGACCCCATGGACTGTGGCCCGCCAGTCTCCTCTGTCCATGGGATTCTCCAGGCAAGAATACTGGAGTGCGTTGTCATTCCCTTCTCCCGGGGATCTTCCCAACCCAGGGATCGATCCCAGGTCTCTTGCATGACAGGCAGACTCTTTACCATCTGAGCCACCAGGGAAGACCTTTGTCATGTATATTTTAGCACGAATTTTGGGGTTTTTTTTTTAGAGACAGAATGAATCAGGCCATCCTGCCACACAGATATATTCACAGAAATTACAAAGAAAACCCAAGTGAACCTCCAAGGTCAGCAGGCAAGGACAGACTCTGGAGGATCCAGGGAAGGAGTGCGACATCTCAGTCCTGAGATCCTTCAAGGCTCCAAAGTTCCGGACATAGCAGCCTTGGGCCCCCGAGGGGAGCTCACCTGAGTCCTGCTTCCTGCAGCCCCCCGGCAGGACATGACCTCCTGGTCAGCCAACGAGCTGCCCCAGATCTCAGCATCCGAAGCCTGCCATCCACCTGCCAGGAACACAATAATAATGCAAAGGTGCGTTCAGGGAACTCTCACACCCTGGACCCAGGCAGTTCCTCAGAGCAGGAGTGAGCAGCAGGGGACAGCCTGGCTCCTTCCCAGGCCCCTCTGCCCACGGGGCAAGCCCCTGTCCTTGCCACTGTCCGAGCCTGGCTCTGCGTCCCCTGCTCGGGCGGTCAGGCCTTGGCCCTCTGTGGGACGCAGCCCCTCCCCACCCCCACCCACAGCAAGCGCGACAGATGCTTGTGGGACACAAACCCGTGAATGAACAGACGCAGGAAGATACATTCAAGCCAGGGATGAGAGGGAGGACGTGGGGCAGGCCCTTCAGACAGCAGGGGTCCAGACCCGCAGGCTCCGTTCTGCCCCATCCCCCACCCCCAGACACGAGCCCTGTGAGCACTGATCACACAAGTGCATGTGTCAGTAAGTGTGAACCGAGCACCCTCTGTGCGCTGGGCCGTGTGGGGCCACCCAGGGTCTTGACAGATGCATGTGAGGGTGTGGCCAGCACACAGTCTCCGGGTTCAGATACACCTGCAGCCCTGCCACCCTCTAGTTGTGTGACTCTGGCCAAGCCCAGTGCCAAGCCTCAGTTTTCTCCTCTGTACAATGGGGACAACAGCAACCACACCATAGCCTCGGGGAGACAACTGAAGATACTGGAAGGCCAGCTCCCTGCGGGACTCTGCAGGGGCCAGTTCCACTCAGTGTCCACATCGGGAGCCCCGCGGGGCAGAGAGGAGCCCAGGGGGAAGGCCTTGGGTGCTGAGTCGGGAGCAGAGGCTTTGCTGGCAGTAGGGAGCCTTGGAGGGTGGTGCCACTGGACAGCCACATTGGCAGCCTCTCCCCCAACACTCCCTGGAGGCCGTGGCCCCTGAGGGCACGTCCTGTGGACCTTCTCGCCTGGCCCGGCCGCCACCCAGCACCAGGGGAAGCCCCTTCCAGCTGAGGGGGGTGCCCCTGCTTTCCCTTCCCTGGACTCACGGTGCGGGGGGCCGGCCACTCTGCGGCCGGAGCCTAGGATTCCAGGAGCCTGGGCTTCAAGCCTGTTTTCTTACCAGTGGCAGCACCAGGTCAGAGGACTATTGGACCCAGTAAGCAGGCAGCTGACTCACGCTGTCCCTCCAGCCCTGCTCCCAAGGAGGGCTTGGAACAGGCCTGCCAGCTGCCCGGGGGAGACACCTGCCTTCGGAGGGCGTGTCGAGATGTCACCAGCCAGTGACCCTTCTCAGGGCTGGGCCCCCACGCCTCCAGGGTGTGCCCCCCTATAGCCACTCTGTCTGGTGGCCTACAGACTTGTGTGATTAGTGCTTAAATGATCAGCAATGTTGAGGGTTACTTGTTAAATACCACCACAGAAGCCTACAATGGAAGGGACGCTAATAAAAGCAGAGGTAATAAGTGCCCTAAGCTCATCACTTCGTGCTTGTTGCCTGTATTGTACTGTCACCCGTGTCCTAGAGGTTATCTATGTGTCTCTGTCTGTATACGGGACGGTACCGCGCATCTCCGTCAGACTCTGTGTGCCATCCATCACAGGGGCAGCAGGGCACCAGCTGTGGTGGGAGCCTTTATACCACGGTCGTGGGCAATGCTGCAAGTCGGGGCCTTTGGTTTCTTTCTTTTTTGGTGAGCCATTGTTGGACATCGACCAGGCTGACCGGGCAAGATGGGCCAACCGGTTCCTCTCCTTAGGAATTTGGAATTGGGGCCAAGAAGGAAGCACTGGGTTGGGGTTGTCTATAGCTGCCCACCCCTCCTCAGGGCTCCAGGCAGAAGGGAGGAGAAAGCAGGGTACAGAGAGAGGCTGGCCCCCAAGGGGATGAGCCGGGGTGGGGGTCAGTTCCTGGGTCCTGGCTCCAGAACTTCCCCATGGGCCTTCTGGGCTCTTGGAATGTACCTGGATTACAGGGAGGCAGGTTTTCCACAGAAGAGCTTTCCAGCAAGCCCCAGATGGACAATGGATGAGCTGCTTGGGGTAGGGGGCACTCCTGTTCCTGCAGGGTCCAAGGGGGGCTGGATGTTAGGGTGGGAGTGGATGAGCCTCCTCTGGGGACAGGTGTCAGCCCTGGGGGACACTGAGACCTGAGGTCTGATCATTGTCCATCTCGTGCTACCCTTCACCACGTTTGAAAACGGTGAGATATCAGGGCTGCAGGTGCCCGGCTGGGTCATGCCGCCTGCCTGCTTCCCCCATGATCCTCTCAGGAACTGGGGAGCACCTTCAGCACCAGGGGGGACCACCTCTGCCGCGTGTGGGCTCCCAGCCTCATGGCCACTTTTCACAGTAACCTGGTGGCTGGTGTGCTCACCTCCCTGCGAGTGGGGTGATGCTCAGAGAAGGTCAGGAACTGGCTGCAGGTCACACAGCGGCCAACGGTGGAGCCAGCTTCAAAACCAGGCCCTCATAGCTCGCTCCAGGGTGAGCACGAGGCCTGTGGACCATCGCGCGCCCGCCTCTGCAAGGTACCCGTCCCTCCCCGGGGGCCTCGGGTCAGTTCCGCCCGAGCCTTCCCGCCCCGCCGGCAGATGGCGCTGCGGGCTCAGGCAGGACTCGAGGCGGGGGACCCGAGGGGCGGGCCGGCAGGGCGTTCCCGCAGATCCGGGCTTGCCCGGGCCACAGCCCTCCGGAGCCCAGACGGCAGGTCGGGGGGAGGGGGCCTCGGCATCCCACCGCCCAGGCCCCTGGCACACCCCGGCTCGCGGGCTCCAGCCTGGACCCTTAGGGGAGGAGGCTGCTGCTACTGCCCCAGAGAGGACGGGCCTGACCCAGGGCCCAGCCGCCCAGCCCCTGCCCTGCTACCCCGGCCGCTTCTCTCTGCCCGCCTCCATGCCCACCCCAGCCCTCTGAGGCTCTGCAATGCCTTCCTCTTGGGATGCCCTTGACAAAGAGTCTTTGCTGGACCAAACTTCAGCCGGGCTCCGGAACCTTATCCTGGGCCCATCCTTGCTCTTCCTCATAAAGTGCAGTTCTAGCAAGAACAGCTCCTCTTCCGTGTCCCCTGCCCCGCACCCCCTGCCTATGATCGGGGTCCTCATCCTCTGCTCGCTCCCAGGTGAGGTGTGAGCACCCGGCCTGCCTCCAGCGAGAACCCTGGTAGGTGGATCTAGCTAGACTCTCCCTACCCCTGATACCTCCTGCTAGTTATTTTGCATCCACTGACCGCCCCCCCTCCACCCCCTCCGCCCTGCTCCTTGGCTGTAAATCCCCACTGCATTAAGAGCTGAGCCGGGTCTCTCCCCCTGCACGGCCCATCCCTGCACCTGCAGCCATAACCGCACGTATATGAGTCTGGTCTTCACCTGGTGTCACTCCCTCCCTTCCACACCCCTACTTTCCTAAAGAAAATCCCGCACTCTCTTATTCACCCTTGGGGACCCCAGCCCAAGTCGGCTCCCAGAGCATTTCTTCTCCCTGCAGAGGTTGGTTCCACAGGAACTCTGCGTTCTGGGAGGTGGGGTGGTGCAGGCTGGGGTTCTGACGGGAGGTGACCGGCAGACAAATTCTCCCCCCTGAGGATGGGCTCCCAGGAGCACAGTGGCTCCATCAGACCACCTGACACCCTCCCGAGGTATTTAAGACATTGAGTGCAGCAGGCCCACGGGCTTCCCAGGTGACTCAGTGGTAAAGAATCCACCTGCAATGCAGGAGATGCGGGTTCGATTTCTGGGTCGGGAAGATCCCCTGGAGGAGGAAATGGCAACCCACTCCGGTCTCCTTGCCTGGAGAATCCCATGGACAGAGGAGCCTGGCGGGTTACAGTCCATAGGGTTAGAACTGGGAGTGACTTAGCAGGCTGGCAGACAGCTGGCCCAGCCTCAGGAGCAGAGCTGGGCGTCCAGTCCCAGGCTCCAGGCCTTCCTGGCTCAGAGAAGTCCTCCCCTGCGGAGTGTCCTGTCGGGGAGCAGTGAGGTCACTTGCCTGATGGGCCCTGGGGCTCCCTGGCCCCTGAGGTCAGTCCATGTCCTGCCAGCCACCCAGGCTCACCGGGCTCTGCCCACGCGTGCAGTTCTCGCCTCTAGAACCCTCCCTGCCCTCTGCCGGGCCCTCCTCCAGGCAGTTCCTGCCCCTCCCCCAGCCTCCCAGCCCGGGGACGGATCTCTGTTGGCCCTCTCTCCCCACAGGCCCTGCACCCCATGAGGGTGGACACCCGGAACCCCCACCCTGCCATGCTCCAGCGTAAAGCTGGCGCCGACAACGTGCCCGCCGGGCGAAAGCAGCAGCTGAGACCTGGCTGTCCAAGGAGGGGTCCTGCCTCGTGTCTCCAGGGCCGCCGGGGGTGGGGGCGGCAGTCAGCGGAGGCCCGGGCCCCCAAGCAGGCGCGCTGCCAGAGGTGCCTCCTGCTCTTACAGGCTCCCTCCTCCCTCCACACCCCTCTCCTAATCTTTCACAGGAAAAAAAAAAGGGGGGGGGGGGGGAAAGGCCAAAGAAAGAGGTTTTCTTCTCCACTTTCTGAAAATGAGATTTTAAAAATAACCAAGAGGCGGTGCAGCGCCAGGAGGGGATTACGTGGGGAGCCTGGGCTGTGGGGGGCCTACCCGCCCCTCCTCCTCGGCGGGTGCCCTGCCCGCGGCCCGCAGCCTGTGCCCACGCCACGCTCAGCTTGGCCCCCTCGCTCTGCCCTTCCCTCTGTGCAGTGGGGGGTCAGGGGTGGGGGGCGAGCTGCTGAGAAGGGAGGTGGCCGTGGAGATGGAGGAGGTGGAAACGCCGGGGTTGGGACCCCAGGCTGCAGAAGGCCCCGAGTTCCTCGGTGCCCCTCCCTTGACTCCCTGCTCAGCCGCTGCCCGGCCCCTCCGGGCAGTTGCTCATCCCTGGGTGCTGAGCTCGCGGCTGCCACAGGGTGTCTGTAAGGGCCCGTCCTCAGGCCCTCCTTCCCTCCCTCCATGTGACATCCCATCTTGACTCTCAGCATTAGTATCATTTCTCCAAGAGGCTGACCTTGACACCGGATGGTCTCCGGGGGTTACCCCTGCTGCCGCCACCCCACGGGTCCCTGAGAGTTTCCTCTCCCATCCTCATCCCCACGGGTGTCTGTTTCATGGGCTTGACCTCTACCCTCTGTGCAGTCAGGCTGTGCGCTCCCTGAGGTGGGGACTGGGGAACTATGGGTCTGCCCCATTCCCACGCCCCGGGCGCTTCCTGTCCCGGGGGCTCCATGCCAGCCCCTGTGTTTCTTTGTCTGAAGGGTTCTCTGGCCGCTGGTGGGAGATTCAAGGCATCACCTCTCTAGGCAGCAGTGCTTAACTCATGACTGATAGGGTGGGTGGGTGACTAGGCCCTCACCTTCAGACAGGATGGCCTGGGTGGGGGCGCTGAGCCCCAGCGGCTCCCGGAGATGACCACTTAACCTGAATCACCCGCCTCCCTCTGTCCCTACCATGTGCCCTGGGGTCAAGTCCTGTCCTCAAATCGTTCCTTAGGGCCAGGAGCGAGGCTGAACAATGGCCTCCCAAAGAGAGCTATGTTCCAGTCCTTGGAACTTGTAATTGTTACCTTATAAGGCAAAAAAAAAAAAAAAAAAAAAAAAAGGGCTTTGTGGCTGTGATTAAGTTAAGAATCTTCCGATGGGGAGATTATCCGGATTATCTGGGTGGTCCCTTAAAGCAACCATTTGCATCCTTATGTGCCGGGCCAGCTGGAAGATTTCAGCGAGCAACACGACACGTTCCTTTAGGCTAAGAAATAAAGCGACAGAACAGATGGGATCGAGAGGATCGCTGCAGTCAACGGTGATTCTTTATTTCTCAGGGTTACATATATACTAAACCAAGAAGAGAGGCATCCCAAAGAAAATTCTTCCCCATGTACATCATCTTTAAGATAACAATCACCAGAGCTCTCTCATGGCGCCAAAGTCATCCTACTTATCTTAAGGGCAGTCGTGCAAAGCTATCTATCTGTGCCTTGTGTGCATTCAAGGCTCACTAATGTTCTGTTAGGAGTTAACTTGGATAGTAAATTCCAGAGAGGTGGCGGGACAGAGAGCTATGTCTGCGAACAGACCCTTGATAATCAATCAAGGCAGCTCCCAGAGTCAGCTCTTTCAAGCCGCTCCCCGCAGCTCCCCCTCTTTTATTTAGTAAAATGGCATGCCTGATTCTTTTGGCGTAAGTAATTACTGTGTAGGACAGCCTTGATGTCCCACAGCTCTTTGACAAATTTCTTTATGATACAAGGAGCAATGCACACAAAAAGCGCTAACACCAGAAGCATGGTCACGACCCCTGAAAAAAGATGCCAAAGTGAGGTTATCGAGGGAAAATTGGAAAACAAACTGTTAACAAACTCTTCAACATTTTCTGCCAAATCCATACTAGCCCGAGGAGCATTTTCTATATCAAGAATTTCCTGATGAAGTTATAATAGATCTAAGGAAATGTTTTCATTATGCCAAATACCATCTAAATGTGATTTCACTCTGTCCCAAGGAGTTTCAGTATCATTATAAATTTTTGGTGTAACACAAATCCAACGATAGTTAGCATGACATCTAATTTTTGTTCTTAGCTTTAACCCTTGCACTTCTTCTCCCAAAAATCTTACTGCATCATAAAGCGCATTTAGTCTATCCTCTAATTTTCTATCTATATCTTCTTGAATCCCTAAAGCTTTGGAAGTATTTTTTGCCAAATCGTCTACAATGCTAGCAGTATGCACAGATTGAGCTAAAGATACAGAAGCAGTAACAGCAGAAGCAATTAAAGTTATAAGCGTTACTACTCCTAGAATTATTAATCCTATCCCCCTTCGTGGCCTAGCAAGGGCTGTGCGCACTCTTTCCCATAGTTCAAGCCCAGACTCTTCATACCAGGGCTCAGTAAGATTTACAGGCAACATAACAAAAGGTGGTTGTTTAACTATTAAGACTCCAGAATTATTTCTTATTCCTCAAATGCAATTGGTTAGGGTACAATTAAAACAATGAATATAATATTGACTATTATTCTTAGTAAGATTTACAGAACCAGCAATAATCATAAATGGATAAGGTACACAAGCCTGAGGATATCTCCAGGTTGCACTCCAAAAAAATCTACCTTTAACCTTTTCTCCAGTCTGCATGAAGGATCCGCTTGTTTCAAAAGCGGCCAGCAACTTCCAGACCTCAGTTTGATAAACAAGGGTGCCACCAAGATTCCAAATTCTTGCTGCAAACTGTCTGTTACTTTCCTTTCCGGGGTTTCTCTCTGAGTCTGGCGACCAGTCCCACAGTGAGTGCGTGCTGTTAGGAATAGAATACACCGTAGCAGTCTCATTCCGGCAGAGTGTCCATGGCCCCGCTCTATGTTTCCCTTCATGCCCCAGGCCACAGAATGGGACATCCTGGGGTCCCGTCCCGCTGCGCCACTGTGCGTGCCCTGTGAGCCTGGTCACACCAGGAGTATCCACACTCCAGCCAGTGCTGTAACCAGAACACCCGACATTCGTAACAGTGAGACAACCTGAAACATTCTGATTTCGGAAAAAGCACATTGGCAATTGTGAAGAAAACCCTGTATAAGAAATACTGGCACTTTGAGAAGAGATGTGCTTATCAGAGAAGCCTCTTAATAAGATTGTATCATTCACATACACGGGAACAAAACTCATTTCCCATCCAACAGGCTGTAAAAGAGGGGGATCAGGAACATACGCCCAGAAGATACTGGCTTCCATGGAACTTATCTGGTTTAAAAGGCTTAATAATGAAATTAATATACTAGTAGGAGAGGCAGGGGAAGGGTTCGAAGCATTCTCACACGCCATCTGTAACAGCGCCTGTATCTGCTGAGCTGTCGGCAGCGGGACCGTCTCCTGGATTGTGAGCTGTCTTATTCGCTCCACCAGGGATCTCCTCCGCCGTGCGTACCAACCTTTCCGGGAGCCAGCGCGGCGCTTCGGCATTCTGCGGGAAAACACAAACATGACCTCTTCCCCATATTAGAACTGGATCCGGCCCATGCCATCTGCCTTCCAGCGGGTCTTTCCACCTGACTAATGGCCGTGCCTTTTTATTATCATAGTGCCAAAAACGTTGAGCTGCTGATTTTCCATTTTTATCGAGGCTCAGAAAATTTAAAACAAACAAAGCATGACTAAGAAGATTGTTAGGCGTAATAGCACACAAACTCCCCCTTTTTAATTTTTTCAATTGGTGCTGAAGGGTTTGATGTGCCCGCTCAACAATTCCTTGGCCCTGTGGATTATATGGGATTCCAATCTTCTGTACGATGCGCAGCTGGGCACAAAAGGTTTGAAAATTGCGGCCAACATATCCAGGGCCATTGTCTGTTTTGATGCATTTAGGTAGGCCCATAGCAGAAAAACTCCGTAAGCAATGCTGCTGCAACAAACTTCTGGCACAAGGTGGGGCTATTGGCCATACCCTGTGGCAAAACTTTCCAATGATACCTTTGCATTAGTTGGGAAAAATTAACAGAAGGAACACTAAAAGCAAATTGCGGGCAATCTTGAGGTGCTAGAGGAATAGTATAAAAGCAGTCTTTTAAATCTAGAATTATTATGTGGGCATCCCTCGGAATAGCCATGGGAGAAGGCAATCCTGGTTGTAATGCTCCCATGACTTCCATAGTTTCATTAACCTTTCGCAGATCCTGCAAAAGCCTCCATTTCCCAGAATTTTTCTTAATAACAAAAATGGGCGAATTCCAAGGTGAATTAGACTGTTCAATATGTCCCAATTCTAACTGTTCCTGCATGAGTTGTTGGGCAGCGTCAATTTTCTCTTTGGAAAGGGGCCACTGATCAACCCACACAGGCTCCTCAGACTTCTAAGTAATAGGATCTGCGTGAATTACAGGAGGACCAGAGGTCCCTTCTAAAAATACCCAAGTCCACTTCTTTTTGGTAACCTTTTTGTCTAAACAGGCGCAACAGTTCCCTGATTATTTTTTCCAAGTCCCGAGGTGGGAAGAAGCCCTTGATCTAAAAGCTGATTGCTAACCTGATCACTGGGGCTGTATAGGTATACTCCCATATGTGTCATAACATCTCGTCCCCACAAATTTACAGGGAGGTTTGGGAGGATATAAGGCCTAATGTCCCCTTCATGACCCTCATGGTCAGTCCAATGTAACAGCTCTGTACTTTGTTCAGAGTTCTTAGTTTGACCAATTCCTTGCAATGTTGATATAGCTATCTGTTTAGGCCATTCTTGGGGCCAGTGTCTCTCGGCAATAACAGAAACATCAGCTCCTGTGTCCAGAATGCCTGTAAACAACTTTCCATTTATTCTTAACGTTAACTCAGGACGATTATTAGTTATTGCCTGGACCCAGTAGGCGTCAGAGGATCCGAAGGCGCCTTCCCCTCTCTTGGAAGCCAGTGCTTTTCCAGTCTGCACCGCAGGGACCAATATCAATTGAGCTATACGCTATCCGCTAGCTATGGTGGTAATGCATCGCGGGGAGTGGGCCATAATTTTTATTTCTCTTGTATAGTCAGCATCAATTACTCCAGGAGCTGTGAGCAGCCCTTTTATGGTAGAGCTACTGCGTCCGAGCAAAAGGCCCACGGTTCCATCAGGCAAAGGGCCATATACCCCAGTGGGCAGAGCCTTCATTCCCATTTCGAGAGTCAGTACTGTGTAGGAGAAGGAACAGAAGTCCAAGCCTGCGCTCCCTGAGGTGGCTCTGAACAAGTCTGTGACTCGCCTTCTACCATCTGATTTCCCTGCACTGCCCCATAACATTGTTTCAGGGCCAGGGACTGGCCCCTCACCCAGTTTCCCGACTGCGAGGGAAGTGGGTTGCCCTGGACATCAATTTTGGATTTACAATCTTTTGCCCAATGTCTTCCTTTTTTACATCTAGGGCATAAATTAGGAGTTTTAATATTCCCCGAATTGGCTCGTTGGGGGCAAAAGGCGGCACAATATCTGGGCTGGCCACAAACAAAACAGCCAGCATTTCCCCTACTAGGTAATCCTCGTTTATTTTTCATTTGCTGTTGATATAATACTTCTTTTATGCTTTTACCTTGTAAAGCTGCAGCCAGGGTAATACCCTGCATATAGGAAGGTCCGATATCAGCACATATACGAATGTAATCTGATAGAACCCCCTTTTTTCTGTACAGTCTAAGCACAGCCTGACAGGCAGAATTTGCATTTTCATAGGCTAATTGTTTAGTAAGCACCATTCCAGCCTGCTCGTCAGCTATAATCTTACCTACTGCTTCAAGAAGACGAGCCACAAAATCTTGATATGGTTCATCAGGCCCCTGATGAATTTTTGAAAGATTCTCAGTCTTATTACTAGAGCAAGGGAGCTTTTTCCAAGCCTGCCGGGCAGCATTAGAAATTTGAGCATAAGCTCCAGGCAAATAGTTCAATTGAGCATTGGTATTTTGGTAGGCCCCTTCCCCTACCAACATTTCATATGTAGTATTGATCCCTTGTCGCTGGTTTAGTTCAGCTATATGGCCACATTGTTCTGTAAATTCTGATTTCCATAATAAATAGTCCCCTCCTGATAAGCAAGCTCTTGCAATTTGTTTCCAATCACTAGGTGGCAAATTTTGACCTCCTAGACTCTCTATCACGGTCTGGGTAAAAGGAGCCGTAGGTCCATATTGGGCACAGGCAATTTTTAATTCCTTTAGTTTTTTGAAAGGTAGGACCTCATAGTACCCTTGGTTTTCATGCTCGAATACCAGGAAAGCAGCGGAGAATCCCTGAACAGTTTCTCCAGCTCTTTGGGCCTGTTGCATAGCCTTTTGCAAGGGGGACAAACTGTGTGATTCATGAGTTATATTCAATGAATTTTCAGGTTTGGAAATAGGTGGAGGATCTAATCCAGCAATAGTTGAGGGTGCATAAGCAGGAGGCGCAATAGAGATTGCACCAGCACCTTCATTCCTACCTTCCCTCTTTATTTCTTCCTTTATTGTTATTAATAATTTCTGCATGAGTGCCTCCAGACCCTTTGTCGGAGGGGCAGCTGCTGCCTGCACATTCGAATCATCAGTTACAAGTAATTCCCAATGATCATCCTTATGGTAAGCAGCTGCCTGATCCTCTAAACTTTCCTCATCCTCTGGAGTCAGCGTTCCCTCATTTTCCTTCAAAGGTTTTGCAGATTCTAATTCAAAGGTTGTGGGTCCTTTCCCTTTAGAAGTAGCATAAACTTTAGGAGTAGCATAAATTGGTTCTTCGGGTGGGAGCATGTGTTTTAATTTACTCCCTTCCTCATGTTCAAAATCAAGGCAGTCTCTTATTAAAGACCATAATGAAAATGTTTCCACAGGAACCTTATTAGGTCCGTGGAGAGTATAATATGTTTGAATCTGTTTTCCTATCTTTTTCCATATCTCTAAACTCATAGTCCCTTCCTGCGGAAACCAGGGATATACTTCCTCAACAAAACTAAGAAAAGTCTGCAATTTTGTTTTAGTAACCTGCATTCCCCAATCCTTCAACATTATCTGTAACATATGCACAAACAACTGACGACTATGATCTTGTCCCATGGTTTATACTCTCGACAGTATTCCTTCCTGCCCCTCAATATACAAGTACACACACTCTTACTTACCTTAATAGTTTCAACAGGCAGTGGCCACAAGGAACTTTCGTCGAGCCCCACGTTGGGCGCCACTTGCCGGGCCAGCTGGAAGATTTCAGCGAGCAACACGACACGTTCCTTTAGGCTAAGAAATAAAGCGACAGAACAGATGGGATCGAGAGGATCGCTGCAGTCAACGGTGATTCTTTATTTCTCAGGGTTACATATATACTAAACCAAGAAGAGAGGCATCCCAAAGAAAATTCTTCCCCATGTACATCATCTTTAACAATCACCAGAGCTCTCTCATGGCGCCAAAGGCATCCTACTTATCTTAAGGGCAGTCGTGCAAAGCTATCTATCTGTGCCTTGTGTGCATTCAAGGCTCACTAATGTTCTGTTAGGAGTTAACTTGGATAGTAAATTCCAGAGAGGTGGCGGGACAGAGAGCTATGTCTGCGAACAGACCCTTGATAATCAATCAAGGCAGCTCCCAGAGTCAGCTCTTTCAAGCCGCTCCCTGCATAACATCACCTTCTGCTCAAAGGCTGAGAAGCAAAAAGCAACATTTCTAGCACCTACCAGCTCTCTGCCCTTTACCTGTTTCTTCCTCATTTCCTCCCATTTCTAAGCAACACATGTACAGTGATGTGCATTCAGTTACTGTTCCAGTTTGTTGTCATGTGAGTTCATACTCTGTGCCAGACGGGGCTCCACGCACTGAAACAGACAGAACCACTGCCCTGGGGCAGCAGGGGCTTCACACCAGACAGGGGCTGGTGCCCTGAGGAAAACCAGTGCAGGGACCGAGCCTCGGGTCAGCGTGAGCAGAGGGTGGGCTGTGGTGCAGGAGGGTGCGGCAGGGTCTGTGCAGAGATAACACCCGTGGGGAAGGATTCCAGGCAGGGGAGCAGCCAGTGCCTCAGACCCAGGGCCGGGAAGAGAGGCCAGGCCAGGGGTCGCGGGAGGAAGCACAGATGGAGAGGAAGGAGGCTGGATGGGACACGGAAGCCTCAGGGCCTGTTCCCACGTGCAGGCCCCAGGGGTCTTCCTGGGTAACACAGAACAACCGCGAGGCTTTCAGCTGCAAGCAGCATGTTCTCTGTGCTAAGACGATGCTTTGGTTCACTTTTGGGAAGAGACAGCAGCGGGGAGTCCCCTCAGAGGTCAGTTCATTGTCAGACATGAGGGGAGAGTGGGCTGGCTAAAGATGCTTGGGAGTGTGGATGTGAAGAGTCTGACTGGAGATGTATTTTTAAACAGGGCTTCCTAGTGCATGTTAAGTGGACTAAGCCTGAATGAAATAAATGAGGTATGAGTACTGGTGAGGCTTGAGAAAGGATATGCCTTTATTTTGTGATTTATGGGAAATGGAGAGAGGAGCAATTTGTGAACCAGTTTGGGCAGCAGGAGCCAGACCTGTAGTCAGTGGGACCTGGGCCGCTCTTTCTCATCCAGTCTCAAACCCACTTCCTGCAGAGATCGGCACAAAGGCTGCTCTTTGAACAAGGAGCCACAAAGTCAGATTTACCCACACCTGCTGTAACCACCCCCTGTGCTGCCTCCCATATGCAGAGAACTCCAGGCCAGGCGCCCCTAACTTAATAGACCCTTTCCCCTCACAGTGAGCCTCTCAGGAGATTTCACCTAAGTCATCAAGTCTTATCCATCAGTAGGGTAAATACCTGTGGCCACTGTGATGTGACTTTTCCGATACTTACATGCAGGGAAAGTCCCTGCAGATCCACCTCTATCAGGAGAGACGCTGCCTCTGATGCTGCTGGAAGGTCCCTATCTGGGTGATATGTAGAAAAGGCCCTTGACACAAGCTTCCTGGATTTCTGTAGATGTAGAGAATAAGAGTGGAATGGAAAAGTGGACAATAAAGAGACTTGATGGGAGACAAATCGTGCACTATCAACACTTAGATAATTAGTGAGGCAGGCCTGACCATGGCAAACCAGCTACCTGACCAAGACCTTCCTCTTTCAGCAGAACCGAAGCCCAAGATCCACCCATGTGCCTCCTGCTCTCTGGCCTTCTCCAGTCAGAAATTCCTCAGCCAACACACCCAACGCAGTCACCCCTCTCAGACCCTCCTGAGACCATCTGAAAGAGACCTCCTCCAACCAGAGGATCCCTGCCCAGGCAATCAAAATCAGCGATATTCAGATCCACACAGCCCGAGCGACAAACCTGAGGGTCAGGAGGCCAAGGACAGGCCCCAACCTTTGCTGAAAAGCGTAAGGCTGAAGAGGATTTCAAGGGCCTCTTCCTACTCAACCGGAGGACAAATGGGGGGTCCTGGGGTGCATGAGAGAATGAAAGACGAGCCCAGCACAAGCCAGAAACGGAATCCAGAGGACACAAGCACATTGCTCACGGGGGCAGGGGTCTCGGGGATTATGAGGGTCACGTACGGAGAGTGTGGGCAAGGCTCCAAGGACAGGTCAATTCTCAGCACACACGAGAGGACACACGCAGGGGAGAAGCCCTATGTTTGCAGGGAGTGTGGGCGAAGCTTCAGTCAGAAGTCCGTCCTCATCATACACCAGAGGACACACACAGGGGAGTAGCCCTATGTTTGTAGGGAGTGTGAGTGAGTCATGACCAACAAACCACACCTTAGCCACAGGAGGATTACTGCAGCCACCCCATGCCTCAGCTCTAAGGGGGCCTCAGAGGAGGTCTGAGACCCGTTACTATCCACAAGAGTAAGAGAAGAGACTTCCCATGTGGTCTAGTTGCCAAGACTCCAATGCAGAGACCCACGTTCAATACCTGATTGGGGAACTAGCTCCCACAGGCTGCAACTAAGACACAGCACAGCCGAATAAATAAATAGATAATAAATATTTTAAAGAAAGAGTGTGATAAGCACAGAATTACTTGTTAAATAGACCTTCCACTTTCGTGACAGGAGAGGAGGTAGATAAACAGCAGAGGGTTTCTTAAGTGTTCTGGAGATGTTCATGCCAATTGCCTTCGTGGTTTTTTAGGTCTCCTCTTCTAATAAATTTTGTCTCCAAACAAATCTGAATCCCAGACTATGTACTCATTCCCCCCTTATCACTGACAGTAGTGGAGTCCAGTCATAGCTGAACCCCTGGGAAGGCATAATTCTGGAGCCAACTGTTAGGTCACTGGACAGTCAGTTCCTGGGTCCAGGGAGAGGAATCTAGGGTTTGAGACAGACTCACCAGGAAAGGGATTCCCCGGCCTCCTGGGAAGTGTGGCTTCTCCTCCTTATAGACTCCAACTCTCCTTATGCCTGTCCTGGTGGCCCTCTGGTTCCCTCTGACTTCTGTAGCCACAAAGGTGAAGTCCACGTGCACGTGTGTGTGTGTGTGTGCACACGTGCCTGGCGCAGCATGGGCCATCTGGTCTCTGCCGCTCGCTCAGGGTCATCACAGCATCTGGACTCCAGATTCGACCACAGGGGTCCAGTTCTAAGCCCTGCCCTCAGCAGCTTTGTGAGCTGGGGCAAGATGCTCAACCTCTCTGTGTCTCTATTCTCTCTCTATTCATCTGTGATACGAGGTGGGAGCACCAGCATTTTGGTCTGATGCGTAAGCACAGGCGGAATCTGCCAGAGGTTGGCTGAGAATGCAATCCCCACCTTTGCTGTCCTGTGTGTTTTTTCTTTAATCTTTTTTATTTTTTAATAGAAGGATAATTGCTTTACAGAATTTTGTTTTCTGCATGTCCCTCAGCCCCCACAACATCCAGGTCTTCAGAGCTAGATGAGGAAGGGTCCGTTTAGGCACTGGGCTGCCCTGACGAGGGGGTGTGAGGTCAGGGGTGCTAAGGGAGGCCGACCTCCCTTCCCACCCCTGCCGTTCCTGCTGAGCTGGGCAGCCCCAGGGCCCCTCCACAGACAGGCAGTCCCCACATTCATCACCCTGCCGGGAACAGAGCCTGAAGCCGCATTTGCAGGAAATCCCTGTCCGCCCCCATCCCACCCCCACACGGAGGGTCCTTGAAGACCACACCGTGGCTTCTCTCTGCATGGGCCTCGTACCTGTGCCCGTTCGCTCTGGGCAACGCGGTCGCGACCTTGAAATTCTTAACCATGGAAAAGTTCATCCTTACACTTCCCTTTCATGAATGAAGTCTGATGGGCCCCGGGGTGAGCTGTGAGCAGAGCAGATGCACACACAGCACGGGTCCTGGGGTGACCAGGATGCACGAGGGGACAAGGTGGACACAAAGCCCCCCCACCCTGGGTGAGTGAGGGTGGGGACAGCACCAGGAAGCCACGCTTGCTCAGACCCGGAACTGAGCTCCGACACAGAGTGGGGACAATGGGGTTCTTAAGGTCAACCACACCCTCCCCTCTGTGAATGACCTCTGCCCTGGCCTGATCCTTTCAGAAGGGGTTCAGGAGGCTGAAGTCCGCCCGGTCACCAGAAGACACCAAGGGGAGAGTGGGCCACAGGGCGGGGGGCGGAGGGTGCGAAGTCCAGGACTCGGGGCAACGGCCCTCAGTTCCCTCCATGTGCCAGGCTTGTGAAGCGTCTCTACATGAACCGCGTCAGTAATAACCACCCACTATTATTTTCCGGTTTCTATGCTTTCTTAAAGGAACGTGTTTGTCTGTGGCTTGGCTTCCCTACAGGAAGGGACGCCACGTAAACTCCCCATCTTCTGTGGCTTCAGGCCGGGGCCATGGGAGGGAGAATCAGGAGTGGTGTAGTTATTGGGGCTTCAACTGAAAAACAGTGGGGATCCAGAAACCTGCAGGGGCTTTTCACCTGCACCTGCCACCAGAGCTGGGCCTGGAATCCCCTGGAAGGCTGAGCAGGTCAAACCTTCTCCCTGCCCTCCCCTCTGCTTCCCTCCCCTCAAAAAGCTGACTCCTGGGGCCAGCCCACAATACCCCCAAACCCCCCATCACCCACAGCCCCACACAGGCCCTCCCTCACAGAAGTGGGATGACCTGGATGGTGGCACAGATGGTGTGTGACCCCAGAGCTGGGGGTCTCAGCTGACCTTGAGCAAGGGGGTTGATGCTTTACACAGCTTCCCAGCCCAGGGAGCTGCCAGCAACCACAAGCCATGATCTGAAGTGGAGCTGGGAGATGGGGAGTGGGGATGCGAGCTCTCTGAGGTCCCATCCTGTCCCCAAGAGAGTGGCCAGGCCCCACCTGACACCGTGGCTGCCCTGCACGGGAACACAGGACACCAGCAGTCACGGGACGGACAGCCAGCTGCCTCTGTCGCACGCTCCACCCTGACCACGGCGGCCCCGTGGCTGTACCAGTCCCGCCTGTGCACAGCTCTGCTAGGCTGCCAGGGCTCGGGGACCCTGGGTGAGTCGGTAAGGGCAGAGCTCCAGAGGCCAAGCCTGTCTTCAGCCACCAGACCTGCCCTGCTTACTGGACTCATGAGCCCAGCCAGTATCTGAAGCCAAAATGCCTTTGGGAGAATGACTCCACAGACGCTGACCCCAGAGCTCAGACTCCTGAAAACTTACTAAACAGATTATTTTTAGCCTTTTTTTAAAGGGCGATGTTGGCAGGAAGCAGGGAGGGGAATGACTCCCTTGGTGGTGCTGTGGTTAAGAATCCACCTGCCAATGCAGGAGACACGGGTTCAATCCCTGATCTGGGAAGACCCCACGTGCCGTGGAGCAACTAAGTCCGTTCACAACTACTGCAGCCCAAGAGCCTAGAGTCTCTGCTTCCCAAACAGAGCAGCCGCCACAGGGAGAAGTTCAGCGCAGAAACGAGAGAGCAGCCCCCACGCCCGACAGCCAGAGAAAAGCCCACACAGCAGCGAAGACCCAGAAAGCCGAAAATAAATAAATAACCTTGCTTTAAGTAGGAGATCGCAGCATTCTCTGCTGACCAGAGCCTAGGACTCTGAGCTCCCAACACAGGGGGCCACGTTCAATCCCTGGTCAGGGCACTAGATCCCACATGCTGCAACTGAAGGCCCTGCACACCACAGCTAAGACCCAGCGCAGCCAATTAAATGAATACTTAAAAGTAGGAGACGGTTCATCTGTCACCATAGAAAACTGCGACATTTTAGGAAAAGGAAAAAAAAATAAGAGCTTATTTTGCAAGTGCTCATGGTTGATTGCAAAAATTTTCTCATAATATGCAGCTGTTAAAAAAAAAAAGAAATTTAGAAAATACAGAAACTAAAATCCACCCATAAATGTGTGGGGAACATCAATTACTGCAGCATCCGGCCACCACACATGAGAACACACGTCCATGTTTTTCTTCTACAAAGAAACTTTCAGCCTCCACCCACCTTCCCACCGGCCTCTGGTCTGCTCACCAAGAAGACTGCGCTTTGGCCTCCTGACTGGGGGGGTTCTGTTGAACTCAGGGAGGTGGTGGATTAGGGCTGTGTGGTTGGGGGCACCATCTGGCCTGCAGTGAGGAGAGAAGCGCGACTGCTCCCCCTCTGGGTCCAGTAACTCCAGGGGCCTCGGGGAGCCGCCCGGGAAGAAGTCTCTCAAACACCTTCCCTGCATCTCCACAGTTACAGCACATCCCACGTCTCGGGATTAGGCTGTGGGTTAACAAGACCTCTCTTGTTGGACAGAAAAGTGTTTCCACAGAGAATCTGCCTGGATCTTGGCCTAGTTTGGTTCTCTTGTTGGACATGGAAAGTGTTCCACAGAGAATCTACCTGGATCTGGCCTCGGTTGGTACAGATGTAACAGGCAGTACATTCAGGGCTCAGGGAAGTTAGTTCTGAAGCTCTCTGGGTTTAGGGCTACATCACCTCCTCACCTCCACCCCTTCCACGGTCATGGGGCCTTCTCTTCCAGAGGAAGGTGTTTGGCAACATCAGCCACAAAGACACATACTGAAGAGGAGAAAGCCCACGGCAGGCGGGTCTGGGTGTTCCTGGGGCAGCAGAGGGGCCTTGGACACTCCATGCTGGACCCCTGCTCCACCGGCTTCTCCTCCTTCTCGCTGGGCATGCAGCTTTCACCTGCTGGGTGCCCGCCAGTGAGGGGCTCCCAAGACACAAAGCTGGAGTTGGCAATGGGCGAGCTGGATGCCAGGGAACCCGGACCCTGCAGCAGGTTAGTGCACTGTGACGAGGGCCGGCCTCACTGACCGGTTAGGCCCTGTGCATTCAGTACACCCTCTCTGGAACCCAGGTGGAGGTGCTGCTGCCCCCAGGGTTCACCTGGGTCTCAGGAGGTGGATGAGAGACTGGGTTGTCCTTCCCACCTCCTGCCCAGAGAATGACAAAGGCCAGTTCCCAAAACTCAGAACAGGGTGGGCATAGTGAGTCTTGGGTCTCACAGGGTCCCTGTGAAGAGGGGTTCACTGCTCCCTGGAACCTTCTTTGCTGGTTCCCCTTCTGTGTGATCTTCATACCAAATCTCGCAAGGACAAGGCATGCCAGGTGCCGACAGCATCACTCACCCAGGTGCTGACAAACCTCCTTATTTATTATGGGCAGGGAGACAGGGTGGCTGGTGTGATGCTCCCCTGGACCAGAGAGGAGACCGCCTAGGTTGTGTTTCTTCGACTCCTGAGACCCAGGTGGGCACTGGAGGCAGAGCACCTCCAGCTGGGGTCTGGAAAGGGTGTCCTGAATGGACTGGGCCTAACTGTCCACCGTGGCTTCAGGGGATATGGGCAAGAGGGGTACTAAATCCTTTCTAAATATCTCAGATAACCACTGAGTTCCTTTTGGTTTTTGGTTTCAAATCTTTTTATATGGTCCATTTTCAGAGTCTTTATTGAATCTCTTACAATATTGCTTTCATTTTATGTTTTGATTTTTTTACTGCAATGCATGTGGGATTGTTACCAAGTCCAAGCTCACTCTGCATGCATCACAACAGGCCGATAAATCAGAGGCGAGGTACTGAGGCAAGGAATATAACTTTACTTGGAAAGCCAGCAGATTGAGAAGATAGCAGACTAATATCTTGAAGAAACCATCTTGTCAGGTTCTGGATGCCAGTGTCTTTTATAGAACACAGAGTTGGGAGGTGAAGAAATACAGTAAAAAGGCCAGTAATCTGGCAAACATCTCCTGGAATGGCCAGTCTCGGAGGGAGATGTGTTACTTTCTCCCTGCTGTAGCCATCCACAGGTGGACAGGTCCTGGACAGAGGCAGAGGGCTGGGGTTTCCTGAGGCAGGCCATTATGTATGGATAGTATCCCTGTAGTAAACAGGCCAACAGGAAGCAAAGGTTAAAGTAAAACATTCAACATGGAGTCAGATTTTGTTCTTCCCTGTAACAATTCCCCAGTGTCAGCGTCCATTCCACAATCTTATGGAAAAGGGGTGATGAGGTTTCTAATTGCCCCACTAGTTGCATCTTTTAGGGAGTGCCCACCACTGGTGCCAGTGTGCTGAATGTTGAGATTTGTCTCTTGTTGTTCTTTGTAAAGTCTCTACTTCATATGGATAGACATAATAATATTATAATACAGGTGTTGAGAGTTGTTTTATTCAGTACAAATCTTTTAGGACTTCAAAACCAGGGGGCAGCATCTAAAGTTAAGGAACTTAGCACTTTTCTATGTGTGGGAAGATGCACCAGCCATCTCACTGAAATCATCCCCTTTGATACACATCTTACCACCTGGGACCAGCATCCTGTCTTCTCCTTCCTGAATTTCCCCAGGGCTCACAGTGGGGAGTGGCTGCAGTCTGATGGCTGCTGGAAAGCAGGTATTCTTTCCTTTCCTGAGGTTCCTCAGAGTTCACCATGAGGAGTGGCTTCAGTTTGATAGCTTCTAGAGAGTAGAAGGGGGAACCTGGTTCCCCATTGAGATCATCTCAGCACAGAGAGCAAGCATGTCCTGTGACTCCAGACAACCTTCCAACGTTCAGGGCTCAGCGTTCAGCCTGCAGGGTCCACAGCCTTCAGCTCAGCCACCATGCTCTGCACTTAGTTGCTATCTAGCCCTGAAAGTTACACTACAGGAGGCCCTCTAAATGTGGCGTCCTGTCCAGCAAACTTTCGGTCACACCCTCCAAGCCTGACCCAGGCCCAGCTCTGCTGAGAGGGTCTCACTGGGACGGAGGTTCCCCTCCTGCTCTCCCACATTCTGTACCTGAGTGGGGAGAAGGCAGGGGCTGGGGGCACAGTGCCTCCAAGAAGGTAGGGCAGACGTTCTCCAATCACCCCTTGTGGTCCATCCCTGGGAACACAGTCTAATGTCACTTTTAGCAGCAGAGGACATGTGTCCCCAGACCTGGCCCACTCTCTAGGGGATGTGAGCTATGAGCACTAACACAGGAAACCCCAAGTGACCTGCTTAGGCTGGAAGACTAGTTCCTAGGATGTGAGCTGAAGTCTGAAAGTAACTTCTCATTGGGATTAGCCTTCTCCAGATGTAGCTTGGGGGCAGCAAGAGTGCAATAAGTGGCCCGCAGCTGGGGCAGCCACACAGTGCCTCTCGACAGCCCTGTGGAAACTGTGCACCAGAGTGACCAGGAGCCCACATTCACCCTGCAGATGGCTTCTGAGAGGTCCGTGACAGACTAAAGCAACCATGAGCCTGTACTCACAGCAGACAGCCTCTGAGAGTTCTGTGACAGGTCAGAGTGACCACGAGACTGCACTCACCCAGCGGACAGCCTCTGAGAGGTCTGTGACAGGTCAGAGTGACCACAAGCCTGCACTCACCCAGCGGAGAATTCTTGCTTGGAGAATCCCATGGACAGAAGAGTCTGGTGGGCTACAGTCCATGGGGTCACAAAGAATCAGACACAACTGAACACATGAGCACACACACATGAAACAGAAATGGACTCAGGGACAGAGGGAACAGACTGGCGCTCTCCGAGGAGGAGGGGGCGGTGGAGGGCCAGAGTGGGAGGCTGGGGTCAGCAGATGTAGCTTTTGTAAGTAGAATGGTTAAAGACGGCGCTGCTGCATAGCAGAGAACAATATTCAGTATCCAATGATAAACTATAAAAAGAGTATTTTTAAAAAGAATGTATATGTGTATATAAGTGTATCTCTGAGCTATGAGCAGAAATTAACACATTGTAAACCAGCTATACATCAAAAAAAAAAAAAAATACTGATTAAAAAAAAAAAAGAACAGACCCTAGCCAATTACAATAGACACTCAACCCAGGAGCACCAAGTCCCGAGCAGTCAGAACATGGACCAACCAGTCAGAAGAGGGGCCGACAGGAGACGGGGTCCCACGGCGCCCCACAGGCTGGCTGGGAGCCCTGGGCACCGTAATCCTCAAGTGTCGCTGGAGGAAATGAGAACTCTACCCACACGACTCCCCCTCCAGCTCTAAACAAAGCGGCTCTGCTTCCCCTGACCCCTTAACTGAAGGGGCCCCAGGACGCCCTGGCTTGGTGCTGGGACCAGGAATGTACTGGTCAGACCCCAATGCAGGGGAGGTCTGTGAGGGCAGCTCTGGAGCGGGTGGGCCAGGATGACCGCAGCAGCTCCGCCCGTCCCTCGAAGGTCGGACAAAACAGAGCCCAGGAGGCCGGAAAGTGTCCTAATGGAGGGCAGGCCCCCATGTCGGAGCCTCCGCTCTCTGGCTGAGGCCCAGCGCTGGCCCCATGTGCCGGTCTGCAGAGCGTTCTGCACACGCCCTGACGGCTCAGCTGCTGAGCCCCGAGGAGAAGGCTTGTGATGGCAGCCATGCCCACAGGCACCAGCAGCACTGACCATCTGGCTCTCGGCCCAACAGCGAGGTCCAGCTGAGACCAGTGGGCACCTTGTCAGCGGTGCTCCAGTGTGGGCCCCGTGTCACCAGTAAATGGCAGTGTCACGATGCAGGCCAGCAGGACTCAGCCTGGTGGATGGCTAGACTCAGAGGGGACACACCGTCCCATGAACACTCCCGGCCCTGGGTCAGGCAGAGACCCGAACAGGCAGACAACTGCAGAGAGCTGAGTCCACGGAACAGACAAGGAGGACCCGTCCCCGGGCAGGGAAGCGGCCCCATCTCAGGGGGCGCCCTTGGGATCCCCCAGCTTAAGCATAAAGAGGCTTCAGGCACAGGTGGGAGGAACAGCCTTGGAGCTGCTTTTAAGTCATGCAGGGCAGGACACGCAGGTGAGTGAAGGCCAGAGGGAATGTACCATAGAAAACAGAGTGTCTGGGGAACAGACTGGCTTGGGTGGAGCTGAGCCCAAGGGGGCTGGGAGTCCGGACTCAGAAACTCTGTATGTCTCTCTCCCGTCTCGGCCTCCTAATCTACTTAACCCTCACTCTGCAGCCTGACGCCGCCTGTCCTGTGCATCTCCACTCTCGGACCGGCCACTCATTCACAGATATTTGCGTAGCACCTGGCCTCTGGCCAGGTCGTGTTCCATGCACGGGACAGCCATGAGGAGACAGACAATAACCCCAGTCCTTGGGGAGCAGAAGCTCTACCAGAGGCCAGATGCACCGGTCCTGTTGCCGAGCCCCGGCCGTGCCCTCCTCAGCCACCGGCCAGCCCGCTGGAACTCCGGCCCCAGATGCAGTTCTCTCTGAGCATCCCCCCTCCTCCAGAAGGTACCTCTCTGGACTCGCCGCCTGTCAGCCCCTGCCTGCCCGTGTCCTGTGTCCTTCTCAGCACAGACCACCATCTGAAACGGCCTCCCCGCCACCTGTGTGACCTCAGTGTACCTGGCGATGTCACGTCCTTGGTGAAGGAAGCCCCTAGCTGCCCTCACGCACTTTCTGCTGAGTTCCCATCACAGATTCCCGTCACGACGGCCTGGAAGGGCTCTCCACACGGGTGTGGAGCAGGGGCTAGGTGGGGCCCGAGAGAGTGGGCCCCCTGGGCCGCTCCAGTGGTCAGGGTAGACAGGGACCTCCCAGCAGTGGCTTGGACTGGCTGGCAGGCTGATCAGCTTCCTTCTCCCTGGGACCACGAGGGGGCGAGGCTCTCATCGCTGCTCAGGGATGGGCTGTCAGTTCCACAGTCCTGAGCACCCTGTGACCTGTTACACATTTTACCTGTGTGATCTCAACTCCCTCAGGCAGAACGCTCTGGGCTACACACTTGGAACAATCTACTGGAGTGGTTTCAGTTCAGTTCAGTCGCTCAGTCGTGTCCGACTCTTCACGACCCCATGGACTGCAGCACACCAGGCCTCCCTATCCATCACCAACTCCTGGAGTTTACTCAAACCCATGTCCATTGAGTCTGTGAGGCCATCCAACCATCTCATCCTCTGTCGTCCCCTTCTCCTCCCGCCTTCAGTCTTTCCCATCATCAGTCAGACATGACTGAGCAACTGAACTGAACTGATGCGACTGTGAATAAATGCAAGAGGAAGAAATCAAAGTCCTATCCCCTTTGTTTATCATACTGCCTCCTGACTGTGAGCCCTTCCTTCTATGAGCCCCTAGACTCCTCAAGGGGGGCAGGCACAGGTCTTGAGGCATGAGCCTGCTGAGTTCCCCTCTCTGCCGACTGAGAATTGAAGACAGCTTTCTATTTCCTCCAGACTCAATCTCCATGTTCTTTTATTCAGCTCGGCGGGCAGAGAAGGCCAAGATTTTGGTCAGCAACAATACCACTAACCTGATCACCAGGTTAATCTGAATTAACACCACCACACATAGCCTACTAATTAGACTCACAAGCCTACTCCTCCTTAATCAATGATAACAGCCTCAATTTCTCAATTGTTTTCTCCCACTCCCTATGGACGCCACCACTGATTTTAACTACATGGTTATGACCCCTTATACTAACAGTCAACACCTCATATTAAAAGAATCTCTACAAGAAAAAAAATATTATCACTGCTAGTCATATTATAATTACTTTAATTATAACATTTACTGCCATAAAATTCATTCTATTATATATTCTATTTGGAGCAACACTAGTTTCAACACTCATTATCATTACCCAAAGAGGAAATCAAGCAGAACACCTTAATGCAGGTCTCTATTCATTTTATACCCTAGTAAGTTCTCTCCCCCCTTAGGAATACTTGTCTACATTCAAAATACAGTAGGACCTTAAAATATTCTAATGCTGAGCCCAATCAGTATCCAACTCTTGATCCAATGGTTTCATATGGTTAGTATGCATAATTGCCTTTACAGTAAAAATACAATCTTATGGCCTCCACCTTTGACTACCTAAAGCACATGAAGAGGCCCCTATTGCAGGCTTCATAGTTCTGGCTATGCTGCCAGCACTACTAAAATTTGGATGCTGTGGGATACTATGAATTACGAATTACAATAATTTGAAACCCACTATCAGACTTCATAGGGTATCCACTCATTCTATTGTTCTTATGAGGCATACTTATAACCAGCTCAATTTGCTTATGCCAGACAGACCTAAAATCACTCACTGCATACTCTTCTGTCAGCCACATAGCACTTTGCTATCCTTACCCGAACACCTTGAAGTGGTATAGGAGCCACAGCCCTAATAATTGCCCATAGTCTTACATCCTCTGTATTGTTCTGCCTGGCAAGTTCAAATTACCAGGTCCATCGCCAAACAATAATCCTAGCCTAAAGCCTACAAATGTTCCTCCTAGTAACAGCAACCTGATGATTACCAGCAAGTTAAACAAACCTAGCTCTACCCCCAACTATTAACTTGATTGGAGAGCTATTTGTAGTAATATCCTTCTCGTGATCAAACATTGCAATTATTTTAATAGGAATTCATATGGTAATTGCTGCCCTATACTCTTTATATATACTTATTTCAACACAGTGAGGCAAATACACACACCACATAAACAGTATCTCACCATCTTTTACATGAGAAAATGCTCTCATATCTTATCCATCCTACCTCTTCTACTCCTATCCTTAAACCCAAAAATCATTCTAGGCCCCTTATACTGTATATATAGTTTAGAAAAAAAAAATTGATTGTGAATCTAGGAAGAGAAGACAATACCTTCTTATTTACCACAGAAGAAGATGAGAATCGCTGATTTTCTACTCCCTTGACTAACAGCATGGCTTTTTCAAACTTTTATCCATTGGTGTTAGGAACCACATATTTGGTGCAACTCCAAATAAGAGTAATAAATTAAATTTCCTCTTTCACTCTAGCCTCACTACTTATATCATCTATCATAATAACAAGCATTAACATTTATAAAACCACCACATACCCTCTATATGTAAGATTATCTCATATGCCTTCACCATTAGCTTAGTTCCAACAATAATATTCATGTATACAGACCAAGAGATAATTATCTCAAACTGGCACTGAATCACACTACAAACCCTTAAGCTATCATTCAGTTCTAAAATAGATTATTTCTCAATAGTGTGTGCTGGTGGCCCTATTTGTCACATGATCAACTATAGACTTCTCAATATGATCCATTCACTCAGACCCCAACAGTAACTGATTCTTCAAACACTCCTTTTCCTTGTTACAATACTAATTCTTGTTACCACTAATAATCTCTTCCAATTACTTACTGGCTGAGAAGGAGTGGGACTATATCCTTCCTGCTCATTGGATGATGGTGTGGATGGCAGATGCAAACACGGCAGCACTACAGGCAATTTTGTATAACACCTCAGTCACTCAGCTGTGTCCAACTCTTTGCGACCCCATGGACTGTAGTCCACCAGGCCCCTCAGTCCATGGGATTTTCCAGGCAAGAATCTTGGAGCGGGTTGCCATTTCCTTCCCCAGGGCCAAAACACCTCAGTGAAGCCCAAAGACTGACTGGAAAGAGGAGGCAGACTGCTGGCTTGCGCTGGGTGCATGTGGGGATGCAGGGCACAGGGGCGTGGATGTGAGAAAGTGGGGCCGGGGGGCCGTGGACCTGTTTTGTATAACTCTGTGCTGCTGCTGCTGCTGCTAAGTCTCTTCAGTCGTGTCCAACTCTGTCCAACCCCATAGACAGCAGCCCACCTGGCTCCTCCATCCCTGGGATGCTTCGGCAACAACACAGGAGTGGGTTGCCATTTCCTTCTCCAATGCATGAAAGTGAAAAGTGAAAGTGAAGCCCATCCTTCTAGCTATAGCATTCTTACCACTAGTAGAATGAAAAGTTCTAGGCTATACACAATTCTGAAAAGGCCCAAACGTTGTAGGGCCATACAGCCTACTCCAAACTATTGGCGATGCACTCAAACTATTTATTAAAGAAGCCCTATGACCAGCCATATCCTCAGGTTTTGTACTTATCCTTGAACCTATCTTTGCCTTGAGCCTAACTTTAACCATATGAATTCCTCTACCCAAACCATCAGTTAAGTCGTTCAGTCACGTCTGACTCTATGTGACCCCATGGACTGCAGCATATCAGGCCTCCCTGTCTACCACCAACTCCTGGAGTTTGCTCAAACTCATGTCCATGGAGTCAGTGATGCCATCCAACTATCTCATCCTCTGTCACCCCTTTCTCCTCCCACCTTCAATCATTCCCAGCATCAGGGTCTTTTCCAATGAGTCACTTCCTCACATCAGGTGGCCAAAGTATGGGAGTTTCAGCTTTAGCATCAGTCCTTCCAATGGATATTCAGGACTGATTTCTTTTAGGATGGACTGGTTGGATCTCAGTGCTGCAAGGGACTCTCAAGAGTCTTCTCCAACACCACAGTTCAAAAGCATCAATTCTTCAGCTCTCAGCTTTCTTTATAGTCCAATTCTTACACCCATACATGACTACTCTATAGTCCAACTCGCACAGCCATAATACCTGAAAAAACATAGTTTTGACTAGACAGACCTTTGTTAGCAAAGTAATGTCTCTGCTTTTTAATATGCCATTTAGGTATTCTTTTCCTCTTTTCTTTCCTTTCTTATCTTCCAAGGAGCAAGCGTCTTTGAATTTCATGGCTGCACTCACCATCTGCAGTGATTTAGGAGCCCAAAAATATGAAGTCAGCCACTGTTTCCACTGTTTCCCATTTACTTGCCATAAAGTGATGGGACCAGATGCCATGATATTAGTTTTCTGAATGTTGAGTTTAAAGCCAGCTTTTTCTCTCTCCTCTTTCACTTTCATCAAGAGTTTCTTTAGTTCTTCTTCACTTTTGGCCATAAGGGTGGTGTCATCTGCATATCTGAAGTTACTGAAATTTCTCCCAGCAATCTCGATTCCAGCTTGTGCTTCATCCAGTCCAGCATTTCTCCTGATGTACTCTGCATATAAGTTAAATAAGCAGGGTGATAATATACAGCCTTGACATACTCCTTTTCCTATTTGAAACCAGTCTGTTATTCCATGTCCAGTTATAACTGTTGCTTCCTGACCTGCATACAGATTTCTCAGGAGGCAGGTCAGGTGGCCTGGTATTCCCATCTCTTGAAGAATATTCCACACTTTGTTGTAATCCACACAGTCAAAAGTTTTGGCACAGTCAATAAAGCAGAAGTAAATGTTTTTCTGAAATTCTCTTGCTTTTTTGATGATCCAATGGTGTTGGCAATTTCATCTCTGGTTCCTCTGCCTTTTGTAAATCCAGCTTGAACATCTGGAAGTTCATGGTTCATGCTCCATTGAAGCCTGACTTGGAGAATTTTGAGCATTAATTTGCCAGAATGTGGATGAGTGCAGTTGTACCGTAGTTTGTGCATTCTCTGGCATTGTCTTTCTTTGGGATTGGAATGAAAACTGACCTTTCCAGTCCTGTGGCCACTCCTACATTTTATAAATTGGCTGGAACATTGAGCGCAGCACGTTCACAGCATCATCTTTTAAGACTTGAAATAGCTCAACTGGAATTTCATCACCTTCACTAGCTTTGTTCATAGTGATGCTTCCTAAGGCCCACTTGATTTCACATTCCAGGATGTCTGGCTCTAGGTGAGTGATCACACCATCGTGATTATCTAGGTTGGGAAGATCTTTTGTGTCCAGTTCTTCTGTGTATTATTGCCATCTCTTCTTAATATCTTCTCCTTCTCGTAGGTCCCTACCATTCCTGTCCTTTACTGTGACAATTTTTACATGAAATATTCCCTTGGTATCTCTAATTTTCTTGAAGAGATCTCTAGGCTTTCCCATTCTATTGTTTTCCTCTATTTCTTTGCACTGATCACTGAGAAAGGCTTTCTTATCTCTCCTGACTCTTTTTTGGAACTCTGCATTCAAATGCAGAGTATCTCTTTCTTTTTCTCCTTTGCCTTTTGCTTCTCTTCTTTTCAGAGCTATTTGTAAGGCCTCCTCAGACATCCATTTTGTCTTTTTGCATTTCTTTTTCTTGGGGATGGTCTTGATCACTGCCTCCTCTACAATGTCACAAAGCTCCATCCATAGTTATTCAGACACTCTGTCTAGCAGATATAATCCTTGAATCTATTTGTCACTTCCACTATATAGTCATAAGGATTTTGATTTGGGTCATACCTGAATGGTCTCATGGTTTTTCCTATTTTCTTCTATTTAAGTCTGAATTTGGCAATAAGGAGTTCATGGTCTGAGCCACAGTCAGCTCCCAGTCTTCTTTTTGCTGACTGTATAGAGTTTCTCCATCTTTGGCTGCAAAGAATATAATCAACCTGATTTCGGTATTGACCATCTGGTGATGTCCATGTGTAGAGTCTTCTCTTGTGTTGTTGGAAGAGGGTGTTTGCTATGATGAATGCATTCTTTTGGCAAAACTCTATTAGTGTTTACCCTGCTTCATTCTGTACTCCAAGGCCAAATTTTCCCGTTACTCCAGGTATTTCTTGATTTCCTACTTTTGCATTCCAGTCCCCTTTAATGAAAAGGACCCTTTTTGGGTGTTAGTTCTTGAAGGTCTTGTAGGCCTTCATAGAACCATTCAATTTCAGCTTCTTCAGCCTTATTGGTCAGGGCATAGACTTGGATTACTGTGATATTGAATGGTTCGCCTTGGAAATGCAGAGAGATCATTCTGTCATTTTTGAGATTGCATCCAAGTACTCCATCGGACTCTTTTGTTGACTATCAGGGCTACTTCATTTCTTCTAAGGAATTCTTGCCCAAAAGACATAATGGTCATCTGAATTATCTTCACCCATTCTAGTCCATTTTATTTCGCTGATTCCTGAAATATCAATGTTCACTCTTGTCATCTCCTGTTTGACCACTTCTAATTTGCCTTGATTCATGGACCTAACATTCCAGGTTCCTATGCTATATTGCTCCTTAAGCATCGGACTTTACTTCCATCACCAGTCACATCCACAACTGGGTGGTGCTATTGCTTTGGCTCTGTCTCTTCATTCTTTCTGGAGTTATTTCTCCACTGATCTCCAGGAGCATATTGGGCACCTACCGACCTGGGGAGCTTATCTTTCAGTGTCCTATCTTTTTGCCTTTTCATACTGCTCATGGGGTTCTCAAAGCAAGAATACTGAAGTGGTTTGCAATTCTGTTCTCCAGTGGCCCATGTATTGTCAGAAATCTCCACCATGACCCGTTCGTCTTGACTGGTTCTACACAGCACGGTTCATAGTTTCACTGACTTAGACAAGGCTGTGGTCCATGTGATCAGATTGGTTAGTTTTCTGTGATTGTGGTTTTCAGTCTGTCTGCCCTCTGATGGAAATCCAATTTTCTGTTGAAGGGCGAGGTTGTGCTCCCTCTGTTTTTTGACCTGACACCAAACTATGGTGGAGGTGATGAAGATAATGGCGACCTCCTTCAAAAGATGCCATGCAGGCCCTGCTACAGTCAGTGTCCCCAACCCTGCAGGAGGCCGCCACCAACCCACGCCTCCAGCAGAGACTCCTGGACACTCACGGGCATGTCTTGGTCAGTCTCCTGTGGGTCACTGCTCCTTTCTCCTGGGTCCTGGTGTGCACTAGGTTCTGTTGTGCCCTCCAAGAGTCTGTTTCCCCAGTCCTGTGGACGTTCTGGCAGCTCTGTGGTGGGTTAACGGTGAACTTCTCCCAGAGGGCTTATGCCATACCCAGGTCTACTGCACCCAGAGTCCCTGTTCCTGCGGCAGTCCACTGCTGACCCGTATCTCCTCAGGACACACCCAGACACAGTTCTGTCTCAGTCTCTGTGTGGCTGAGGTCCTAGTGTGCACAGGGTGCATTTGAGCCCTCTGAGTGTCTCTAGCAGGTGTGGGGTTTGATTCTGAATGTGATTGTGCCCCTTGTACCATCTTTCTGGGGCTTCTCCTTTGCGCCTGGACGTGGGGTATCTCCTCAGAATCACTCGACTGTGACGCAATTGCTGCTCCAGCATATGATAGAAACATCAGTCAGTCAGTTCAGTCACTCAGTCGTGTCCAACTCTTTGCGACCGCATGGACTCCAGCACAACAGGCCTCCCTGTCCATCACCAACTCCCGGAGTTTACTCAAATTCATGTCCACTGAGTCGGTGATGCCATCCAACCATCTCAGCCTCTGTCGTCCCCTTCTCCTCCTGCCTTCAATCTTTCCCAGCGTCAGGGTCTTTTCCAGTGAGTCAGTTCTTCACATCACGTGGCCAAAGTATTGGAGTTTCAGCTTCCACATCAGTCCTTCCAATGAACATTCAGGACTGATTATGTTTAGGATGGACTGGTTGGATCTCCTTGCTGTCCAAGGGACTCTCAAGAGTCTTCTCCAACACCACGGTTCAAAAGCATCAATTCTTCGATACTCAGCTTTCATTATAGTCGAACTCTCACCTTCATGCAGGATGACTGGAAAAACAAAACACTTGACTAGACGGATCTTTGTTGGAAAAGTAATGTCTCTGCTTTTTAACATGCTGTCTAGGTTGGTCATAACTTTTCTTAAAAGCAGTAAGTGTCATTTTATTTCATGGCTGCAATCACCATCTGCAGTGATTTTGGAGAATAAGAAAATAAAGTCAGCCACTGTTTCCACTGTTTCTCCATCTATTTGCCATGAAGGGATGGGACCAGATGCCATGATCTTAGTTTTCTGAATGTTGCTGATGGTGCTGCTAAGTTGCTTCAGTCGTGTCCAACTCTGTGCAACCCCATAGACGGAAGCCCAGCAGGCTCCACCATCCCTGGGATTTTCCAGGCAAGAACACTGGAGAGGGTTGCCATTTCCTTCTCCAATGAGTGAAAGTGAAAACTGAAAGTGAAGTTATTCAGTCATGTCCGACTCTTCGCAACCCCATGGACTGCAGCCTACCAGGCTCCTCCGACCATGGGATTTTCCAGGTGAGAGTACTGCAGTGGGGTGCCATTAACTTCTTCTCTAAATATTGAGCTTAAAGCAAACTTTTTCACTCTCCTCTTTCTGTTTCCTCAAGAGGCTCTTTAGTTCTTCTTTACTTTCTGCCATAAGGGTGGTTTCATCCGCATTTCTGAGGTTATTGATAATGCTTCCAGCAATCTCGATTCCAGCTTGTGCTTCCTTCAGCCCAGCTTTTCTCAAGATGTACTCTGCATACAAGTTAAATAAGCAGGCTGACAATATACAGCCTTGACATGCTCCTTTCGAATTTGGAACCAGTCTCTTGTTCCATGTCCAGTTTTAACAGTTGCTTCCTGACCTGCATGCAGGTTTCTCAAGAGGCAGGTCAGGTGGTCAGGCATTCCCATCTCTTTCAGAAATTTCCACAATTTATTGTGATCCACAGTCAAAGGCTTTGGCATAGTCAATAAAGCAGAAATCGATCTTCTTCTGGAACTCTCTTGCTTTTTCAATGATCCAGTGAATGTTGGAAATCTGATCTCTGGTTACTCTGCTTTTTCTAAAACCAGCTTGAACATCTCGATGTTCACAGTTCACGTACTATGGAAACCATTATATCTACTAATGTGGGCAAGAATCCCTTAGGAGAAATGGAGTAGCCATCATAGTCAACAAGAGAGTCTGAAATGCAGTACTTGGATGCAGTCTCAAAAACAACAGAAGGATTTCTATTCATTTCCAAGGCAAACCATTCAATATCACAGTAATCCAAGGCTATGCCCTGACCAGTATTGCTGAAGAAGCTGAAGTTGAACAGTTCTATGAAGACCTGCAAGACTGGAATGCAAAAGAAGGAAGTCAAGAAACACCTGGAGTAACAGGCAAATTTGGCCTTGGAGTACAAAATGAAGCAAGGCAAAGGCTAATAGAGTTCTGCCAAGTGAATGCACTGGTAAAAGCAAACACCCTCTTTGGAGAAAAGTGTACTTAAAACTCAACAATCAGAAAACTAAGGTCGTGGCACCTAGCCCCATTACTTCATGGCAAATAGATGGGAAAACAATGGAAACAGTAACAGAATTTATTTGTGGGGGGGGGGGGGGGGAGGTGTCCGCCACGCTTCAGCAATATGTGAACTGTGAACGTCGAGATGTTCAAGCTGGCTTTAGAAAAGACAGAAAAACCAGAGATCAAATTGCCAACATCCACTGGATCATCGAAAAAGCAAGAGAGTTCCAGAAAAACATCTATTTCTGTTTTATTGACTATGCCAAAGCCTTTGACTCTGTGGATCACAATAAACTATGGAAAATTCTGAAAGACATGGAATACCAGACCACTTGACAAGCCTCCTGAGAAACCTGTATGCAGGTCAGGAAGCAACAGTTAGAACTGGACATAGAACAACAGATTGGTTCCAAACACGAAATGGAGTACGTAAAGGCTGTATATTATCACCCTGTTTATTTAACTTATATGCACAGTACCTCATGAGAAACCCTGCACTGGAGGAAGCACAAGCTGGAATCAAGATTGCCAGGAGCAATAACTTCAGATACGCAGATGACACCACCCACATGGCAGAAAGTGAAGTAGAACTAAAGAGCCTCTTGATGAAAGTGAAAGAGGAGAGTGAAAAAGTTGGCTTAAAACTCAACATTCAGAAAACTAAGATCATGGCATCTGGTCCCATCACTTCATGGCAAATAGATGAGGAAACACTGGAAACAGTGACAGACTATTTTGGGGGGCTCCAAAATCACTACAGATGGTGACTGCAGCCATGAAATTAAAAGATGCTTACTATTTGGGAAAAAAAAAAAAAAAAAAAACTATGACACACCTAGACAGCATATTAAAAAGCAGTGACATTACTTTGTCAACAAAGGTCGGTCTAGTCAAAGCTATGGTTTTTCCAGTAGTCATGTATGGATGTGAGAGTTGGACTATAAGGAAAGCTCAGCGCCGAAGAATGGATGCTTTTGAACTATGGTGTTGGAGAAGACACTTGACAGTCCCTTGGACTTCAAGGAGATCCAACCAGTCCATACTAAAGGAGATCAGCCCTGTATGTTCATTGGAAGGACTGATGCTAAAGCTGAAACTCCAATACTTTGACCACCTGATGTGAAGACTTGACTTATTTGAAAAGACCCTGATGTTGGGACAGATTGAAGGCGGGAGGAGAAGGGGACGACAGAGGATGAGATGGTGAGATGGCATCGCCGACTCATTGAACAAGGGTTTGGGTCGACTCCAGGAGTTGGTGATGGACAGGGAGGCCTGGAATGCTGTAGTCCATGGGGTCACAAAGAGTCGGACAGGACTGAGCAACTGAACTGAACCAAATCACTATTATTAACAGTCTCCTTCCTATCAATTTGAGCATTAGACCCCTGATTCCAATATGACCAATGAATACATTTACTCTCAAATATTTTCTATCCCTAACACTAAGCCCTATGCATATGACACATATCTGTATGCATCCTATTATCAAGTACTCTTCCACAAGCATAAGAAATGTGTCTGACTAGAGTTACTTTGAGAGAGTAAATAATAGAGATTTAAATCCTCTTATCTAGAATTGTAGGAGTTGAACATACCCCTAAGAATCCAAAGTTCTCTGTGCTACCAAATTACACCACATTCTATAAGTAAGGTCAGCTATTTAAACTATTGGAACTGTACCCCAAAAATGTTCATTTATATCCTTTCTGTACTAATAAGTCCCATCATCTTTATCATTATCCTATCAACTATTTTCTCAGGATTTATTGTCATTATAATTATCTCCATTGATTACTTAACTGATTTGGCTTTGAAATAAATATATTAGGCATGATCCCCATCATAATAAATAAATTCAACCCAGGAGCAACAGAAGCATCAACTAAATACTTGACACAATCCACCACATCAATATGACTCATGATAACTGTCATTATTTATTATTCTCAGGCCAATGGACTGCCACAAAACTATTTAATCCAACAGCATCCATATTAATAACAATAGCCTTATGAATAAAACTGGAAATATCTGCATCTCACATTGGAGTACCAGAAGGTATACAAGACATTTTACTAACATCTGGCTTCATCCTATGAGCATGACAAAAACTTGCACCCATGTCTGTGCTATACCAAACTTCACCATCAATTAATTTAATAGTGTACTGTGTGCTGGGCTTAGTCACTCAGCCGTGTCTGACTCTTTGCAAAGCCATGGACTGTAGCCTGCCAGGACAAAGGATGCCCATGGGATTCTCCAGGCAAGAATACTGGAGTGGTTTGCCATTTCCTTCTTCAGGGAATCTTCCCAACCCAGGGATGGAGCCCAGGTCTCCTCAAAGTCTCCTGCATTGCAGGTGGATTCTTTTACCACCGAGTGAGCAGGGAAGCCATAAAACAGGTGCTGAAGGGCTCTAAACAGTCACAAGTTTGACAGGGCTTTAAATGACATCTGCTTTCAAGAAATGTCCTGGGGTAATTCATCAGAAAAGAATTCCAAACAGGGCCAAGTTTCAAGAGGCCAGTTTCAAGAGATAAATTGTACTCACAAAGTATAAAATAATAAAGCTCATGGATAGACAGTCCACACCAATAACTATTAAATCAATGCCAATCAAAACTACAATAAGCTATCACCTCACGCTGGTCACGGTGGCCATCATCAAAATGATCTACAAAGAATAAAGATTAAATAAATAAATAAAATAAAACATCTGCAAAGAATATATGAAAAATGAAATCCTCCTATAATCTTTTTGGGAATGTAAATGTTGAAGGCGCTATGGAAAACAGCATGGAGCTTCCAAGAAATACAAGACATAGAAGTGTCATATGACCCTGCAATCCCACTCATGGGCCTAGGTCCAGAGAATGTGAAGTGAAACTCACTCAGTCGTGTTCAACACTTTGCAACACTATGGACTATACAGTCGATGGAATTCTCTAGGCCAGAACACTGCAGTGGGTAGCATTTACCTTTTCCAGGGGATCTTCCCAACCCAAGGATCAAGCCCAGGTCTCCCATATTACAGGCAGATTCTTTACCAGCTGAGCCACAAAGGAAGCCCAAGAATACTGGAGTGGGTAGCCCATCCCTTCTCCAGCGGATCTTCCTGTCCCAGGAATCGAACTGGGGTCTCCTGCATTGCAGGCGGCTTCTTTACCAACTGAGCTATCAGGGAAGCGTGGTCCACAGAAAATCACCATTCAAAATGACACGTGCACCTTGATTTTCAGGGCAGCACTATTTCAATAGACAAGACATGGAATCCACCAAAAGGTCCAATGGAAGAAAAGTGAAGACAAGGCAGTACATCTATAATGGGAACACCACTCAACCATAAAACAGAGTGAAACAGGGATGCTGTCAGCAGCATGGGTGTGCGAAGAAATCATCACCCCAGGTGAGGGAACTCAGAGACAGAAAGACAAATATCATGAGATATCACTTACAGGTACAATCTATAAATTCATACCAATGACCTAATGTACAAAACGGACTTCACAGCCTGCGACAATCAAATTATGAGTATCAAAAGAAAGAAAGAAGTGATAAAGAGTTTAGGATTTATATACAAACTAAGATCTAACAAACTGATAAGCAAATAGGACCTAGTGAAAAGAACAGGGAACTCTACTGAAGAGACTGTAATAATGTATATGAGGAAAAAAATTGGAAAAAGAATAGATTCAAATTAAGTTCCTGTACAGCTAAAACTAATAAAACAATGGAAATCAACCTGACTCCAATAGAAAATAAAAATTAAATTACAGAAAATCCATCTAGGGGACCCCAGACAGTGGTGACCCTACAGATTAGGTCTGTGATACACTGTGATATTAATATGACACCGCCAAAGGTTTTCACCCAAGAACACAGAGCAGCAACCCATTCAAAGGTGCCTGACCTCATGTGAATGTCACAAGATCAAGAAAAGAAAGACCACAGATGAATCAGGGCAACGCCCTCAATTCAGATGTTGGGGATCTCCAAGGGGTAAGACACACAGAGGTGAAGAGCAGACACGGGGTCTCTGGGCACAGGATCCGGACCCCTGTGGACGGGATGAGACCCACACGGTCCCCAAACCCTGCATCTGGGGCCGCATGACTCTTGGTTAGGACACCAGGTCCCTGATGGTGGGCCCCAAAGGCGGAAACGAGTGTTTTCCTCGAAACTTCTCTCATCCCAGAGAAGTCCTCCTCTCCTGCCCCTTCGTTCTGTCTGATACTAACTGTTTTGACAGCTGTCACGATAATGTTGAACACACTGCCTTGGTTCCAGCGGGCTCCGTTCTTTGTTTTCCCACTGAGGTGTTGAGGAAACACACCAGGCATGGGGTTAGAAGTCGAGGGGCAGGTCTGGTGTCTGCTGAGCAGGGACGGCCGACAGGAAGGTGATCACATAGCAACCTCACCTGCTGCCCGTTGGATTTTTGCCTGATCCTTGGAATCAATGAACCAGGTGAACCTGCCTCCCTACTCAAACTGAATATGCTGAAAAACTGGAATAATTACCAAGTAGCCCACCTGAGGAGTCTCCATGAGCCTCAGGGCAGGTGAGCTTGCCAGGAGTAAAGTCTAAGAGCCCTACTGCAGCACTGACCCTGGGAGGGCCATGGAACCCCACTCAGAGGAGGGCACATTACCCAGAGAGGCCCACCTCAGCTCCAGACCCCAGACCTCTGAGCACTGACATTCAGACACAGGCACGGAGTTTTCCAGGACGGAGGCCAGGCCCAGTCCGCACCCAGGTCTCCACGTCCTCGTGTACACAGAACATGGTCAGGTGTCAATATTTTCATTGCAGAAAGCAAGCAGTCTTGTCTAAACATAATCAGTGCAGACAGGATTGAAAAGTCAAAGTATTCATCATTCAGACATGTCTGACTGTTTGTGACCACATGGATTATAACCCTCCAGCCTCCTCTGTCCATGGGATTCTGGAGGCAAGAATACTGGATTCAGTTGCCATTCCCTTCTCCAGGGGATCTTCCCAATCCAGAAATGAACCCAGTTCTCCTGCACTGCATGCAGATTCTTTACCATCTAAGCCACCAGGGAAGCCCCTAGAGAAGACATAGAGGTCTAAATCTACCATGCAGACAGAAGTTGGTCAGGTTTAAACTAGCATAAAGTGCTCTCCTGGAGGCACAGGTCTCTCATCATTGGACAGTGCCCTCACCCTCAGGTGGGAACTGGCAAGTAAGTTTCTTAAAGAAAAAACCATCACTGGCTCCCACATGTCACCCACATCAGGAAACCGAAAGAATCTTTGCCATTAAACACTTTAACAGGCAAAACAAAACTGTTACCAGTATCTTTGGCCATGTGGTGGTCAGGATCCAGGGAAGATCCAGGGATTTCTTAGAGTTGAGTCCAGTGTCTTGTAAAGACAGACAGACAGTGCCCTGATTCCTTCTCCCATGCTTCCAGCAGGAGGCAGCCACACTGGAAGCCTTCTAGAAAAGGATATTCTGTATCAGAATAAGAATTGTTGAAATGGAAAGCATACTAGTTAGTATTTGCCAACCTAAAATATTCTTAAAAGCTTGGCCCCCACATCTTTGCAGTTCCCACTGGTTCCTTTGTGTTCAGATTGTCAGGAGAGAAACGATCTGTTGTTTCAAATTGGTTTCTTCTAATTCTGTTATTTGCTATTATATGAATGAAAGGTCACACTTGAAAAATACCTAAGAAAATTCTTGCAAGAAAAAATGGAGTCAAGGAGCCCATAAGCTGTATGAACTCTGCCTTCTAACAATTTCAATTTCAAAGACTGAGGGCAGGAGGAGAAGGGGATGACAGAGGACGAAATGCTTGGAGAGCATCACCAACATAAAGAACAGGACTTTGAGCAAACTCTGGTAGATGGTGAAGGACAGGGAAGCCCAGCATGCTGCAGTCTATGGGGTTGCAAAGAGTTGGACACGACTGAGCAACTGAACCACATCAAGCTTCAAATTTCTGCCTGGAGAAACCTGATAAAATAGGCACCCTGATTTTGTCACTTCTCTGTTTAAACTCTCCTAAAATGAAATTGATATTCATATCACATGTAAGAGTTTCTGAGTTTTGAGATGTCACACCAAGGTAACAGGTGCTGGTGAGAATAGAACGCTGCTGGTGGGCAAAACGTTCTTCAAACAAAGCTCTGTTTCAAACTGGATTTAAATACAACACTACATGGGTACATGAAGTATGAACCAAGAGCCTAAATATAGCAGGCAATATGTAAAAACAAATTTGATATCCCATATGTGAGAGTAAAAGCTACTGGTTTTTGCAGTAGTCATGTACGGATGTGAGAGTAGGACCACAAAGAAGGGAGAGCACTGAAGAACTAATGCTTTTGAACTGTGGTGCTAGAGAAGACTCTTGAGAGTCCCTGGGTCTGCGAGGAGCTCAAACCAGTCAATCCTAAAGGAACTCAGTCCTGAACATTCATAGGAAGGACTGACGCTGAAACCAAAGCTCCAATCCTTTGGCCCCCTGATGTGAAGAGCCGACTCACTGGAAAAGACCCTGATGCTGGGAAAGACTGAAGGCAAATGGAGAAGGGGATGACAGAGGAAGAGATGGTTGGATGGCATCACTGACTCAACTGTCATGAATTTGAGCAAGCTTCGGGAGTTGGTGATGGGCAGGGATTCCTGGCGTGCTGCAGTCCATGGGGTCACAAAGAGTCAGACACAACTTAGCAACTGAACAGCAACTACAACAACATGAGAATAAATGTTTCTTGTCAGACCTGCAGCTGGTATGCACACATTGGTTTAGAACACTCTCCAACACAGATTGTCTCTAAGCTGATTAAGTCCGTCACAAGTGCATGAACCAAAAGGTAATGGATTCATCCTGGGATGGTACAGAATGTAACTTTGAACAGTCTGTAATATTTGCAGAGTCTGTAATCCACTCAAGATTTCAAATAATAAAATATTCACCTAAAATTTAAAGCCTCTTGGAAAGTTGCATATTATCTATGAAAACATTCCATAGATTTCTTTTCATAATCATTTTTCACAGTGATAACACTGAGAGGGTAACAGGCAGGAAGGCCAGGGTTCTCCAAATGGAGGAAAGAGGCTACAAGTGCCAGACATTTTTATTTCTCTTAAGCGGCAGGAGGAAAAAAACCAGCGATAATTTTCTTCTCTATACAAATTTAAAAGGAGGTTTCTCTTAAAATGCTGTGTTGCCATGACACCTGGTTTCACCTGAAGCTAACTACTCTCAAATCTTGAGTTAACCAGTACATTGCTTTTTCTTATGGAAATGTTGTCTTAAGCTATGTTACTGTACCCCAGATTTTATCTCCAAGTTGGTTCTGCCAAATGGCCCAACCTACTTACTCAGGTATTGTTCCCCTAATCTATGTAAATGAAACTATTTGTTGGTATTCTGCCCTTCTACAAGATTCAAGTCAATCGTTTTATGACCAGGGATGAATTATCTGGTGCCATTCTAAATTTTATGACACTCCTTTCTTTTCATTAACAGACTGTGAGTGACTATATAACATACAGCTAAAGACAAGGAGGGGTGTACTCTTTTGCCCCCTTCTGATACCTATGTCAGAAGCTATCTCTATCTCCTTTATACTTTAATAAAACTTTATTACACAAAAGCTCTGAGTGATCCAGCCTCATCTCTGGCCCTGGATTGAATTCGTCTCCTCTGGAGGCCAAGAATTCCAGCATCTTATGGTTCAGCAACAAACTTTCAACACTTTAACTCTTCAGTTGCTGATATTATAACCAAGATAAACTTGTCCTCATGGGTGTGGGAGATGAAGTGGATCCATTGTGATTGCTCTCTGGCCAAAAGACTCTCACAATTTCTAATTATGTTCTATATCCACAATATTTATTTTTACATCCATTGAAGTCTACTTCTCAGATCTTTATGTACACCAAACAATAGATACCTGGTCAGTTCAGATTATATTAAACACTCTTTCCATAACTTTTCCAATGTCAATTGAATCAGAACAAGGTGAAGCCGGGAAAAGAGTTGAAATTTTAAATGATCTCTAAGGACCCTTAAAAAAAAAAATTAGACAGAAATCCTAACCATTACTGGTCTATACAAAAGAATCACAATGTGTCTTTTTCATGAAATTGCAACAGTTGACTAACTAGAGTTGCAACAAGTTGGAATTATGCTTGATTTGAGTTGAAACAGTTTGGATGTGGGCATATGAGGATATATAGGATGATACATACTTAAGGAGGTAACAAGTATGAATCCAAAAATTTATAAGGTATGCTTTGTAAACAAAGGTGAAACATTTAACTTGTTTTCACTATCTCACCCTTCCAGACTTTGCCATCATCTACTGACCCCCTGTGGACTTCTTGGTTTAGTGCCCTCAGATTAAAACTAGTCACATGCATCTTGTTTAGCTGTGTTCTCTTTGTTTGAAATTGTTTATGTTTCTCTCTCCTAGTATGCTCTTATAAATGCCACTATCTGTATCACTTATTTTGTCTATAAGGTGGTCTCCTTCATTGTCCACTGTATAACCATCCTCCGTGTATACAGATATTTACATGTCTATGTATATAGATATCTATGTCTATATGTATCTATAATAGATATTTCTATCTGTATATACATAGATAGTTATGTTTATATGAAAATATGTATTTATATGTCTATGTGTATAGATATTTATGTCACTATGAACCTAGGTATTTATACATCTATGTACCTATAATGTATATTTCTTTTTTTTTTCCATTTATTTTTATTAGTTGGAGGCTAATTACTTTACAATATTGTGGTGGGTTTTGTCATACATTGACATGAATCAGCCATGGATTTACATGTGTTCCCCATCCCGATCCCCCCCTCTCACCTCCCTCTCCACCCAATTCCTCTGGGTCTTCCCAGTGCACCAGGCCCGAGCACTTGTCTCATGCATCCAACCTGGGCTGGTGATTTCTTTCACCCTAGATAATATACGTATTTTGATGCTGTTCTCTCGAAACATCCCACCCTTGCCTTCTCCCACAGACTCCAAAATTCTGCTCTGTACATCTGTGTCTCTTTTTCTGTTTTGCATATAGGGTTATCATTACCATCTTTCTAAATTCCATATATATGCGTTAGTATATTGTATTGGTCTTTATCTTTCTGGCTTACTTCACTCTGTATGATGGGCTCCAGTTTCATCCATCTCATTAGAACTGATTCAAATGAATTCTTTTTAATGGCAGAGTAATATTCCATGGTGTATATGTACCACAGCTTCCTTATCCATTCATCTGCTGATGGGCATCTAGGTTGCTTCCATGTCCTGGCTATTGTAAACCGTGCTGTGATGAACATTGGGTTGCACATGTCTCTTTCAGATCTGGTTTCCTCAGTGTGTATGCCCAGACGTGGGATTGCTGGGTCATATGGCAGTTCTAATTCCAGTTTTTTAAGAAATCTCCACACTGTTCTCCATAGCGGCTATACTAGTTTGCATTCCCACCAACAGTGTAAGAGGGTTCCCTTTCCAAGGTGACTTTAAAAAACAGCCACTGAGGTTCTAAAATTTCATGTACATCACAATCAACTGAAAATCTTGCTTAGAAAACATGAATTGCAGGGCCCCACTTCAAAATTTTCTGATTCATTGGGTTTGGGTGGGGCCCATGGTTTACAACAAATTGAATTCTTTTTTTTTTTTTTTATTAGTTGGAGGCTATTACTCTACAATATTGTAGTGGTTTTTGTCATACATTGACATGAATCAGCCATGGATTTACATGTATTCCCCATCCCGATCCCCCCTCCTACCTCCCTCTCTACCCACTCCCTCTGGGTCTTCCCAGTGCACCCGGCCCGAGCACTTGTCTCATGCATCCAACCTGGGCTGGTGATCTGTTTCACCCTAGATAATATACATGTTTCGATGCTGTTCTCTTGGAACATCCCACCCTCGCCTTCTCCCACAGAGTCCAAAAGTCTATTCTGTACATCTGTGTCTCTTTTTCTGTTTTGCATAGATAGTTATGTCTATATGTACATATATATTTATATGTCTATGTGTATAGATATTTATGCCTCTATGAATGTAGGTATTTATACATCTATGTACCTAGAATGTATATTTCATTGCATATAGACATTTGTATATCTACATACGTAGACATTTATATCTCTCTCTGGACATTTACATATCTATGTACCTAGATATTTATATTTATGTACACTTCTGTATATACAAATAGATGTCTTACCAGTATAACAGGGCCTGTAGAAAAGGGAGCGCTCCTACAAAAAGATCTGACTCTGCAACTGGACAACAACAAAATAGAAAATACATTCGGTTCACCTGCCACCAACAACACATGGTATATCAATGTTACTACAATATGAAATAAAGGTTACTTTAAAAAAATAATGCTTAGGGGGACTTCTCTGCAGTCCAGTGGTGAAGATTCTGTGCTTCAAATGCAGGGGGCGAGGGTTCGACACTTGGTCAGGGAACTAAAAACCCCACATGCCACATGGCACGGCCAGTAAATTTAAAAATTATTAAAATAAATAAATAAGAATGTTCAGAAAGAACACACAAGCTTTTGGGTGTTTCTTCAGGTATTTTTCCATATTGAATTAGTCTTGAGTTAAAACTTGAAAGTTTTCACTTTCAAGGTAATCACAACTGGGCATGAAAATGTCCTGACGCCTTGTGGCCATTCCCTGCAATAGCAACCTTAAAACTTATGCTTATGAGACCATTTCACACAAAGATGGGCTCAGTAAAGGACAGAAATGGTATGGACCTAACAGAAGCAGAAGATATTAAGTAGGGGCGGAAAGAAAACACAGAAGAACTGTACAAAAAAGATCTTCATGAACCAGACAGTCACGATGTTGTGATCACTCATCTAGAGCCAGACATCCTGGAATGTGAAGTCAAGTGGGCCTTAGGAGACATCACTACAAACAAAGCTAGTAGAGGTGATGGAATTCCAGTTGAGCTACTTCAGATCCTAAAAGATGATGCTGTGAAAGTGCTGCAATCAATATGCCAGCAAATTTTGAAAACTCAGCAGTAGCCACAGGACTGGAAAAGGACAGTTTTCATTCCAATCCCAAAGAAAGGCAATGCCAAAGAATGCTCAAACTACTGCACAATTGCACTCATCTCATACACTAGCAAAATAATGCTCAAAATTCTCCAAGCCAGGCTTGAGCAACACGTGAACTGTGAACTTCCAGATCTTCAAGCTGGTTTTAGAAAAGGCAGAGAAATGATAGATCAAATTGCCAACATCCACTGGATCATCGAAAAAGCAAGAGAGTTCCAGAAAAAAATATCTATTTCTGCTTTACTGACTATGCCAAAGCCTTTGACTGTGTGGGTCACAATAAACTGTGGAAAATTCCCGAAAGATGGGAATACCAGACCACCTGACCTGCCTCTTGAGAAATCTGTATGCAGGTCAAGAAGCAACAGTCAGAACCACACATGGAACAGCAGACTGGTTCCAAATCGGGAAAGGAGCATATCAAAGCTATATATTGTCACCCTGCTTATTTAACTTCTATGCAGAGTATATCATGAGAAATACCGCGCTGGATGAAACACAAGCTAGATTCAAGATTGCTGGGAGAAATATCAGCAATGCAGATGGCACAACCCTTATGGCAGAAAGTGAAGAAGAACTAAAGATCCTCCTGTTGAAAGTGAAAGATGAGAGTGAAAATGTTGGCTTAAAGCTCAACATTCAGAAAACTAAGATCATGGCATCTGATCCCATCACTTCATGGAAAATAGATGGGGAAACAGTGGCAGACACTATTTTGGGGGCTCCAAAATCACTGCAGATGGTGACTGCAGCCATGAAATTTAAAGACACTTACTCCTTGGAAGAAAAGTTATTACCAACCTAGAGAGTATTTTAAAACGCAGAGATGTTACTTTGCTTAAAAAGGTCTGCCTAGTCAAGGCTATGGTTTTTCCAGTGGTCATGTATGGATGGGAGAGTTGCACTGTGAGGAAAGCTGAGTGTGGAAGAATGGATGTTTTTGAACTGTGGTGTTGGAGAAGACTCGAGAGTCCCTTGGACTGCAAGGGGATCTAACCAGTCCATTCTAAACAAGATCAGAGCTGAGTGTTCATTGGGAAGACTGATGTTGAAGCTGAAACTCCAATGCTTTGGTCACCTGATATGAAGAACTGCCTCATTTGAAAAGACCCTGATGCTGAAAAAGATTAAGGGCAGGAGGAGAAGGGGATGACAGAGGATGAGAATGTTGGATGGCATCACCGACTCAATGGACAAGAGTTTGGGTAAACTCTGGGAGTTACTGACAGACAGGGAGGCCTGGCGTGCTACAGAACATGGGGATGCAAAGAGTGAGACATGACTGAGTGACTGAATTGAACTGATAAGGGGAAAGAACATGAAGAATAGGTATCTATATCTATATCAAGAATAGATAGCTATATGTATACCAGACCAGCTGGAATGTAAGGCATGCTGATGGTGACTGGTTCTGACTCTCTAGACTACAATCAACTGAAGCTTGGAGTCTCCCACAGCCCAAGACCCTTAATGAACATGCCTGTAAAGTTAAAGTGTTAGTCACTCAGTCATGTCTGACTCTTTGCAACCCCATGAACCACCAGCCTCCTCTGTCCATGGGATTCTCCAGGCAAGAAGACTGGAGTGGACTGCCCTGCCCTCCTCTTAGAATCTTCCTCACTTAGGGGTTGAACCCGGGTCTTCTGCTATGCAGAGATTGTTTACCATCTGAGTCACCACAGAAGCCAGAACATGCCTGTACTCATAGATTAAAGCTTACCCAACTTTGTGGTTTACAGAGACACTGCTCTGGAAAGCTCCATGGTGTTTTCCATAGTTCTGCAAGTAATACACATTTCTTTCCCATGAGCTTTCGCTGGGTTTTACCTTCTGGCTCTACACCCACCAAGAGGTAAACTCGCTTTTCTGGTAACATTTCTCCATGCAGACTCCCTACCATCACTCCATACTAATTCTACACTCAGTCGCTTTGCTTCCAATACATGGAAGTCTCATTAATTTTCTGTGAGCAAAGCTACCTAAGGGCCAGAAACAGTGTCCCTATTTTATCTTGTGCAGCCAGTAGCTGTAAGGCAAACTCAGCTCAGTGGATCCACAGTCCTCCAGATCGATGCCTCGGCTTACAGAAAACACTTGCAGGGCTTTGAGGTTTTACGTATACCTCATTTCTGCAGGCTTTTCATACCTACATTAAATATACAAATGGCTCATCAGCGCCACTTCCACTTTCAGGTTAAAAATCCTCCAAGTTTTTTCTAACACACTTATTCCAGGCGTTGTGTTTAAATCTTTGACCATACGGCGTTTATCTTGTGTCTCATCAGAATGTATTTAATTACACCGTTTTCCCTTGAATAATGCAGTACTCACCACATAAGAGTTCTTGCCAAAACTGGATTTGACAAGGTAGGGCACAGGGGGGCTTCGGATACACTCCGGGAGCACGGTTACAGTCTGATGGAGCCGATATACCAGTTGAGGGCACTGGAAAGAAACATTCAGCCTGAGGACAACCTGCCCACTTGAGGATCCAGGCCTAAGAGGCCATGCCTGAAAACAAAGAGACCAGCCAAGATGCCCATGCGCGCTGGAGGCTTGACAGACACGCCCACAGAGCAGCCAATCCCCGAGCGGTGGGGCGGGGCCTCCATCGCGCTCTGCAACCTACGGCCGCCTATTGGCCAGACTGCCTCAGTCACAACGCTGATTGGTCGCTTGTGCCTGACAGGGTACAGGCAGGCTGCTGGCTCTTCATTCACCTCAGCGCGGAAGAACTGAACTTCGCTGAACCTCTAGCGCTCCTGGGGACAGGGTAGGCAGCGCGGCAGGACAGCGGGGAGGCTGACGGGAACGCATTCTGTGCAGCCCTCGTAAACCCTTAGCATGACGGCTTCAAATTTCAGAGGCCCGAAATCCCGTCAACTTTGAGTAACCTGAGTCCTAATCAGAAGGGGACTTGCGTCTCATCAGCTTCAGGGATTACAAGTCCCTTCACCCACAGAAACACTGAATCCCGTAGTGCTGCGACCCTCAAATACCTAGATTAACCCCAGTTCCCCACAGCCTGAGGCACCCTAAAAATACCACCCTCAGAGAGACCAAATTTCCTAACCCTCGCAGACCCTGAATCCCTCCGCCTGGGAGCTCTTAAAACTCTTCCTCCTCAAGACCCTAAGTGTCCTGCCTGTCGGAGACCTAAAGTCCCTTAATAAGAAACCCCCGATTTCCTCAGCCTCACAGATCCCAAATTTTCTCAGCCTCCGCATTCTACATCAGCCAAAAGATCCCCAGTCCCCTCTGTCTGAGGACCCTAGTTACTTCAGCCCTTGGGACCCAGATCTCCTCAAGCCGAGCGACTTCTCCCTTGGACGTAGAACCTACGTTATGCCCAGATTTTTCTGAGTGTCCAGGAGGAGATCCTCAAAACCCTTCTTTGAGAAACATTCCCTCTGCTGTACCGGAACAGAGTCCTGATTTCAGCCTGACCCCAGTCCAGCAGTTAGGGGTTTCCGGGTCTCCTCAAAAATCCCTCCATCACCCATAGACACATCCCTCCCAGTGCCTTCCCTCAGAGGGGCTGAATTGTAGGGGAACGAAAGAAACCAAATCTAGTTCACATTAGGCTGGTCTGTCATATCTAGTCAGGATCCGTCCATCCCACGAATACCCTCACCCTGACTTTCCCCTCACCTTCCTGCCCTGGACACTCCACCCAAGGAAGAAAGACCAGGCTCTCGACACTGGTCTGGGCTATCTCAGCACCTTCTTCTTCCACAGGCACCTTGGCCTTGAGCACTCCAATGGCCATGAGGCCGAACAGGTCTCCAGAGGAGAGCACTGAGGGAGATGCCGGGAGAACAGAGTGGAAGCCCACGGTGAGAGTTGGAGGCAGCAAACCTGGGCTCTAAGCCAGCTCTATAGGAAGGACACAGCGCTGGTCCCTGAAGCACCACAGACTGGTTGCCCAGGCAACTGAGTGAACTCCCCTGTGACTGTACACAGGTTGGGAATGCCTGATCCTGTCTGAGATGGTGGGGTGGAGTGGGACAAAACAGGACAGTAGCTTCGTCAACTGCCCTGTGTCCAGGGGGAGTTAGGAAAATGCTCAGTGTTTGTTCAGTTAGGCAGGACACAGTCGGGAAGGAAAGCCTTCATCCCGGGTCTCACAAAGACCATCCAGTAGCTTCAGGCTACTCCCTGCACAAAAGGTGGAGGAGAAGGCTCAGCTCTAACGTGTGACTTAGATTAGTAAATCACTGATGAAATCTATTATTTTCCTTAGGACAAAGATGCTTTCAAAGACATCGCCGTATACTTCTCCAAGGAAGAATGGGAAGAGATGGGAGAATGGGGAAAAATCCGATATAGGAATGTGAAAAGAAACTACGAAGCGCTGATTGCTATAGGTAACAGGAAGTCCTGGGTGCCTGTGACCCTGGGAAACATGAAACAGGTCTTCACCCTCAGTGTTCACTTGCCGGCTCTTAGGTGGCTTCATCTGCTCACAGTTCCCTTTTGTATGGAGACTAACCTGGAGGAAATGTTGACAGTTTTGTACCAAAGGGAGGTTGACCCTGCAGTGCAGAGCTCACCTCTTGCCTTGTTCTAGATTCCCCCAGCCCGTCCCACTGATTCCCTGACTTTGTGACACTTCCCATTGCTTCTATGCTTTGTTTCTCCTTCTTAGGACAAATATTTTGCTTCTTTCCAGGTTTCAGAGCCACTCGACCGGATTTCATGCATCACCGCAGGCAGGTCATCAAGCCCCAGGTAGATGACCCTGAGGATTCTGATGAAGAGTGGACACCAAGGCAGCAAGGTGAGAGGCCAGGAGGATTTGGAGGTGTCTTCCTGAAACCAGCCTGGGCTTAGGTCTCACTACATCTCAGCCATTAGCAAAGAAAACATAATTTTCAGCATTCCGAAGTGGTTGTGGCTGAATATTTACATAAGTCTGAATGAAGATGAATGTATAGGTTTTCCAGTGTAATTCTCAAAAGTTTTATGGTTAAAATTTATCATTCTTTTTACAAAGAATTATTTTTGCTAAACATTCTTAGTGAAAGGCAGTTAAAGAAACCTTAGAAATAAATTCACCAAACAGATTTAATACTAATCTCATTGGTTATTGGATTAAATCTCTTCAAAGAGGAAATGATTAACGTATTATGTCAAGATATATTATTTATGTTATGTATATAAAACAAAACCCATGATCTTCTTACCCTAAGGTTAAACTAATTCTATATTTTGATTCTGGGAAAGTGTTTGAGAGAACTATTTATTCTCCATGATATTTCCCTCATTTCACTGACCAGAGATGGCATCAGGTAAATAAAATGAAGTACACTTCTTTTATAAAGTGGAAGTGAACAGCTCACTTCCTCTTCTGCTGCTCAGTTTAGAAGAGTTAATCTGCCTAGACTGCAGAAAACAAATTAGATAGTTCCATGATTCTCCATCTATGGATTTCTGTTCTCCCAGATTTTTAAAAATTATTTATTTAGTTTTGGCTGCACTGGGTCTTCATTGCTGTTCATGGGCTTTCTCTGGTTGCGGTGAGTGTCTTCTCGTTGCAGAGCATGTGCAGGCTCTGTAGCTTGTGACACACAGGCTTAGCTGCCCCGCAGAAAGTGGAATCTTCCTGGACCAGCCATCAAACCTGTGTCCTCTGCATTGGCAGGCAGATTCTCATCCACTGTGCACCAGGGAAGTCCCTCTGTTCCATTAGGTTATTAAAACTAGTGAAAGGGACATGAAAACAAACATTTGGTTGTCTGCAAAGGTTTTGACATAAGGAGAGATTCTTCATAGGGAATACATACGCCTTGGTTCACCATACACCTGCACGTCTTTATTTACCTTTTTAACAATTTCTGAGTGTGTGGCACACTGTTGCTAACTATGTGCACGTTAGTATTAGTGGCCATAGTGCTAATCGCTCAGTCATGTCTGACTCTGCCTACCCATAGACTGTAGCCCACCAGGCTCCTCTGTCCGTGGGATTCTCTAGGCAAGAATCCTGGAGTGGGTTGCCATCTCCTGCTCCAGGTGATCTTCCCAACCCAGGAACTGGGCCTGCATCTGTTGCATCTCCTGCATTGCAGGTGGATTTTTTACCGCTGAGCCACCGGGGACATATACACATTGCTGTACAACAAATCTGTAGAAATGTTACATCTTGCGTGACTGAAGCCCTAACCCACTGAGTAACAATTCTCCAATCCTTCCTCCTCACAGTCCTTGGCAACCACGATTATATTTTCTGTTTCCATGGATTTGATTAATTTAGATACCTCATAGATGTGGAATCAGGCAATATTTGTCTTTTTTGATTGGTTCATTTCACTTAGTATAATATCATCAAGGCCCATCCATGATGGAGCATATGACAGAAATCTTTTTTAAGGCTTCAAAACATTCCGTTGTGTGCATGTGGATATAAGAGCTATAACATATATCTTATATATAATCTTTATCTTTTATGCACCAATGAACATTTAGGTTGCTTACACATCTTGCCCATTGGGAATAATGCGGAAATGACCATACATGTGCCCACTATTTATTCAATATCTTGCTTTCAATTTTTTATGGAAATACACTTTTGAGTGGGATTGCTAGATCATACAGCAGTTCTAACTTTCTGTGGAAACTCCATATTGTTTTCTAGAAAGCTTGCAACATTTTACATTGCCAACAATAGTGTATAAGGGTTCCAATTTCTCCATATCCTTACCAAGCTTGCTATTGTCTTCTTATACATATTGCCCGTCACAGAAGGTTTCAGTTTGTATTTCCCTATTGATTAGTAATATTGAGCATCTTTTCATATGTTTGTTGGCCATTTGTGTATTTTCTCTGGAGAAATGTCTATTCAATTCCTTCTCTCACTGTTAGTCAGCTCAGACTGCCATAACAAAGCAGACTGCATTCCTTAAACCACAGAAATTTGTTTTCTTACAATGCTGGAGTGTGGAAATTTGATATCAAGGTGCCATCATGGTCAATTAGGGTCTCTTCCTGGCTTATAGGTAGCCTTCATACTGGTGTATGATTAGTAACTCCTTACCAGATGCATATTTTACAAATATTTTCTACCATCCTGTGGTGGCCTTTTCAACTCTGTTCAGTGTCCTTTTCTGCACAGAGGTTTTAAGATTAATCTCATTTGTCTATTTTCACTTTGTTACTAATACTTGTGCACTTGGCACCATATCTAAGAAATCATTGCTGTTTCAGTGTCGTGAAGCTTCACCCTTGTTGTCTTCTAAGAGTCTTATCAAGTTTTGCATTTAGGTCTTCAATCCATTCTGAATTGATTTTTCTTCAAGATGTAAGATGTTCATTATTTTGCATATGGTTATTTTGTTTCCCCAGCACCATTCATTACAGGGATTAAACTTTCCCCATTGTCCTGACACCCTAGATGAAGATCATTAGACCATGTATCCAAGAGTTTATTTCTGGCTGTCTATACTGTTCCATTGATTGACATATCTGTCTTTATGCCAGCCAGCTTCCTCAGTGGCTCAGCAGGTGAACAATCTGCCTTCAGTACAGGAGACACAGGAGACGCAGGAGACGCGGGTTCACTCCATGGGTTAAGAAGATCCCCTGGAGAAGGAAATGGCAACCCTGTCCAGTATTCTTGCCTGAGAAATCCCCTGGACAGAGAAGCCTGGTGGGCTACAGTCCAAAAGGTCACAAAAAGTCAAGAAGACTCAGCGACTAAGGATACATTTTTTGCCAAATCTACACTCTTTTGGTTCCTGTACCTTTGTAGTATATTCGGAAATCAGAGGCTTCCAGCTTTGCTGTTCTTTCTAAGATTGCTTTGCCTATTTGGGGTGCTCTGAGATTCTGTGTTAACTGTTGGATGGATTTTCTATATCTGAAAAAAATTCCATTGGGATTTTAATAGGAATTGCATTGAATCTTTAAATTGCTTTGGGTAGTATGAACAGCTTAATAATATTAAGCCTCCAAATCCATAAACATGAGACACCTATCAATTTATTTATGTCAGATTCCTTTCAGCAATATTTTGTAGTTTTCAACATATAAGTCTTTCATCTCCTGAAGTTTACTCCTAATTACTTCATTCTTTTCAATGCTATTATAAATAAGATTATTTGTCCAGTGGCTAAGACTCCACACTCCCAATGCAGAGAACATGGGTTCAGTCCCTAGTCAGGGAATTAGATCCCACATGCCGCAACAAATACCTGGCACAAACAAATAAATAAAAATAAATATATTGTTTTTTAATTTAGCTGTTCAGTATAGCTTTAAAAAAATAAAAAATAAATAGGATTGTTTTCTTACTTTCCTTTCTGGAATGGTCATTCTTCATGCATGGAAAGATATTTGAATGTTGATTTTGTACCGTGCAACTTTCTGTGCAGGATTTTTGTGTTTGTGGATTTAAAGATATTTCTGCACATAAAACCATGCCCCTGTGAACAGACATAATTTTACTTCTTTCTTTCCAAATGGAAGTCTTTTGTTTCCATTTCTAACCTAAAGCCCTGGCTAGCAGTTCTAATATTATGGTGAACAGAAATGTAGATATCAGGCATCCTTGCCTTTTTTTCTTGATCGTAGAAGTTTTCAGCTTTTCACTGATGACTAGGATGTTAGAGGTAGACTTTCAATATATGACCTTTATTATATTGCAGTAACTTCCTCGGATTTCTACATTGATGAGTACTTTTGTCATGAAAGGCTACTAAATTTATTAGATACTTTATGAACATCAGATGAGGCACAGATGAAGTTTCTTTTTTTTTTTTTTTAAAGTTTAAGAAAATTATGTAATGCTCCCAGTGGAAGCATAGCAGTTGATGATACAGAAATCATCTTCCATTCCTCCTTTGCTAATCATTGTCTTTGTCACTCTCTGCCTTAGATTTATGTCTCCTTAGTTAGAATACCCAGAGTTTGGAAATATTTACCAACCAAAACACTGATTCTCACCATTTTTTAGGTAAACCTTCTTCGATGGCCTTCAGAGTGGACCACAGTAAACACCAGAAGGTGAGTATTTCCCAAATCCTGTTGCCAAAATGTCCTCCTCATGGATCCAGTCACAGGTGAAAATAGGAGAAAACACAGAGATCCTGGAGACGGCTGCCTTCCTGCCCTGGATCTTTAGCACACTGTCTGATATCATCACCAACTTTACAGTTAGTAAGAACAGCAGCAGTAGTAGGCAGTTCTGTTGTTACACTATTTTCATAATATTTCAGACTTTAAGCATTTTATGTGAATAAACTTACTTAAACCTTAAATCAATCCTACAGTACCTATAAGTGGGTATATAGCTATCACCATTATAGATCCAGAAAATGAGGTAAAAAACATTTGATTGTATGCCTGAGATCACAGTATCACTGGTAGTGCAATCTAAACCCGTGCACGTTCTCTAAACCCCTTACAAACTGATTAAAACTTCCATAGTTCTATGAAGCTTATTCATACATTTTTATATCATTCATCTGAGAGATGTTTTCAACCTCAGTTCTTTTGTGCTGTGCTAGGGAGGGATAGGCTAAGACATCTGACTAAGGGAAGCTTAAGGACATGCTGGGCAGTTTGTAGAGTGGATGGTCCAAGATGAAGAAGGAGACAGGATCCCTACCTCAGAGCCTCCCACTCCAATAAGAGGAAGCAGCTCGCCACCCTGAGAAGCCTCAGGTTTATGACTGAAAAGCAACAAATAAGAAAATAACAGAAGGACATCACATAGATTACCCACTTTTGAATAGAAACTCACCATCTGGGCATCATTTCAAATGCTCCTTCTTGCAGGAGGAGTAACAGCTCCTCCTCTGAGCTCTAATAGGCAACTCTCCTGTTTGGAATCATTTATTTAGCCTGCCCCTGTGTTGTGAGCTTTGGGAAGCTAGCCCACACCCATTCATTCTCAGAAGTCCAGGCCCAGCTCAAAGCCCCTGAGGGCCCCCTGAATGTTTTGTGAATGAGTGACTCCACATTTAAGCATTCATCTAGGAGTAGAAAGGTCAAAGAATGCTGAAGATAGTATCTGTGAGCTAGACTTCAAATATAGATGCAGTTTAGGGAATAAATTGATACCAGGGATGTACGCTCACGTTCTTACTGTATTAAATAGCTCACACAACAATTTGTTGAAGGTTATTAAATTTCATGTCCACTATAACATTAAGAATTAGCCTGAATACCAATTCATGGATCAGGAAACTGAGGAGAATCAGCTAGTCATACAGCCTTGTTCAAGAAGAACTGATGTGACCAGCTACTTTAATTCCAAACATTGTCTCTAGGATATGGCAACCTGCAACTTTCATCTCATTTTCTTTATTGTCTAAATGTGTTTCTGCCGATAGTCTTTTCTCTTCTTAATCTCACTGCTTTGTCACCTTATTTTCCAGATGTGTTTTGTCCCCTCTGTAATTTTCCATACTTCCTTGTCCATCAAAGGGCCACTAATTAATACAACCCCCCCGAATCTCTCTACGAGCACTTACCCTCTTCTTTCCCTGACCTCCAGCTATTCTCCCTGCCTTGCTCTCATTTTTATGCAGAAAGTTGAAGGGGAAGAACCTTAAGATATGAATTCTAGTTTTGATTCACTATCCACCTAGGTCCTTTTGTTACATTCCAGTGTTCAGGCCCCCCCCGCCCCGCCCCCAAATCAGGTATTTCCAAGAATTGTCAAAGTATTAACTAAAGTCATGCATGTGAAAATACTTCATAAAGTCCTAAAGAACTAAAGAAATGCCTGTTGTCTTTTACTCACATGGAAGAGAATGTCCAGGGCACCATTAAGTAAGGAATCTAGTTTGAAGGAATTGCCTGGAGTAGCAAATTTGCTGAAAACAAGTGGCTCCAAGCAGGCTCAGAAACCAGTGCCCCATCACAGAAAAGCAAGGACCCCTGGACAGCACCCCAGACAAAAAGTCGGTAAGAGAAATTTGGGGAGCTCCTCTAATTAGTTGCTCTAATCCCTGTAGAAAAACTAAGTATGGCCTAGGTGTGTGGCATGGACTTTCGGTAGGCATGGGTATAAGATGGACTGATCTGAGACATGAAGTTAGCACTGGGGCCTTGGGAAAATCTTATACATTTTCTGGTGTCCTGATTGCTATGTGTAAAGTGAAGATAAGGATACATAACTCATACAGTGCTTGAAATCCTTACATTAAATGCAAAAGTCTGACACCTACAAGTAGTTCGATAAACCCAGCTGTGATAATGGGAACCGAGTTTTGTTACTGTTTATGACCAGACCTCTGCTCAATGCCTTACGTGTCATGTGCCCTTAACATATATTTTCTGAGTAGATGTGTCAGTGAACTATTTCCTAAGTAAGAAGGTTGGGAAGTTAAACCTACTAACAGTAAGTGCAGGGAGCTATCACTGAACTGGGCATCTGTGGTCAGTGAAGCCTCAGTCTCCTGGACCTGTAGTTAAAGGGACAAGAAGCAAAGTATAGAGAAGGGACTTCCTGGGGGTGAAGTGGTTAAGACTCCACACTTCCACTGCAGGAGGTGTGGGTTCCATTCCTGGTCAGGGAACTAAGATCCCACAAGCCATGCAGCGTGGAGAAGAAATAAATAATGTATCATTAAAAACTAAAATTACAAAAGTAAAAGTTTGAAAAATACATGTAAGAAAGTTTTAACAAAGTGTATAGATGGACAGGTAGGAGATCTCACACTTTCCAATAAAACAGGGACTAACTCCCCAGACCCCACCGGCCTTGCTTAGCTTCTGTTCTCCATCTTAGAACTCAGAAGAAAGGAGACTGGAGTGAGGAGGTACAGTCTACGAGAAAGAAAGGGCCACGTGTACCAAGAGGTCAGCGAGCCCCAGGATGACGACTACCTCTGTGAGTGACCCTGTTGGCCCACTCACGGAGAAGGGGCTACGAGGCCTTGGTCCACTAACCTCACCTCACCATTTGGACCCCCGGCCATCCCCTCCGTCTATGACTTGGGGTGCAGGTTCAAGGCCAAATGCCATGAATGCCCCAGTTTTTTTCTGAAGGGCGTTACGACCAGCAACATCACGATACCTCCTCTCATCCCTGTTCTCACCTCCAGATTGTGAGGAGTGTCAGAACTTCTTCATCGACAGCTGTGCTGCCCATGGGCCCCCAACCTTTGTAAAGGACTGTGCAGTGGAAAAGGGGCATGCCAACCGCTCAGGCCTCACTCTGCCCCCTGGGTTAAGCATCAGACTGTCGGGCATCCCTGACGCTGGGCTTGGAGTGTGGAACGAGGCGTCCGATCTGCCGCTGGGCCTGCACTTTGGCCCCTATGAGGGCAAGATCACAGACGATGAAGAGGCCGCCAAGAGTGGATACGCCTGGCAGGTGAGAAGCACCCATTTCCCTGTCCTCTGGCCTCTAACCGCTTGTGTGTGGTGGGGGGGTACTTCATGTCTACATGCGAGGACACAGATGGTGATAACATGGATGGCAATGACACAGTCAGCCCTGTGTACTGTGTGCCCTGGGCGTGAACACAGGACTTCCATCTAAAGGTCAGAGGAGAGGTGGGACCACAGTGTACAGACACACAGGAGGAGTTCCATCTAAAGCTCAGAGGAGAGGTGGGAACACAGTGTACAGACACTCTGGACTTCCATCTAAAGGTCAGAAGAGAGATGGGAACACCTTGGTACACACTCACAGGACTTCTATCTAAAAGTCAGAGGAGAGGTGGGAACACAGTGTACAGACACTCAGGAGCTCTATTTAAAGGTCAGTGCAGATGTGGGACCAGAGTGTACAGACACACAGGACCTCTATCCAAAGGTCAGAGGAGAGGTGGGACCACAGTGTACAGACACTCAGGACCTCTATCTAAAGGTCAGAGGAGAGGTGGGAACACAGTGTACAGACACTCAGGACCTCTATCTAAAGGTCAGAGGAGAGGTGGGACCACAGTGCACAGACACTCAGCACCTGTATCTAAAGGTCAGAAGAGAGGTGTGAACACAGTGGTCCAGGCACACAGAAGTGACTCCTCCCTTGTGGAGCCCTTGCCTTCAATGAACCAAGAGACTCAGACTTGGAATGATGAGTAAGGGCTTACCGTGTGGTCCGACTGGCAGTTGAATCCATGCAGGCTCAAAAGCATCAATGACTACAGAGGGAAATAGCTCTTCTATTGCTTCCTACCAATTAAAAAAAAAAAAAGACATCTTGTAACTCTTTTTCTGACACTCAGATAACCAAAGGGAGGAACTGCTATGAGTATGTGGATGGAAAGGACACGTCTTGGGCCAACTGGATGAGGTGAGTGCAGTGTGTAGACATCAAGACTCCTTCCATCCCACGCCCCTTTCCTTCTCAACCCGGCTCCCTCAACAGCTTTCACATCTTCTTTCCTCTTTTCCCTCCATATCATGTTCTTTCATTTCAAAAGACACTAGAAAGAGGGAAATAAAAATATGGCATGTGCCGTCAAGATACAAGTCTATATTCTGAACAAAACTGGTGGACTTGAAAACAACTTGAGGAGTCTAGATTCACCAGGGACACTTTAACTCACTTAATGGACACTTACCACACACTTTATGTTTCAGTTTAGACAGTGAACTTCGTTACTGAAGCAGATCACGCAACCTATGTCCTTTTGGAGAACATACTGCAAACAGACATTAGCCAATTGATTTTAGGAACAGTAACCTTATTTTTTTCTCTTTGAGTAACTACACAGCGCCAGGAAAACCTAATACAGGAGACTCTATGTGGGCAACAACCTCCTCAGGCTTGGTTCCAGTGAGAAGTGGGCCCTGAGGCCTCAGAAGGAATGGGGGGCAGGATGGCTCTGCGTGGGGCCATTCTCTGAGGGCCTCTCCTTTCATCAGGGCAGGCAGACAGTGAACAAACAATTACTCTTCCGTGTCTCAGGCTATATCAGAGCTCTCTCCAAGTGTCAGTGGGAGAGGGTGGGCAAGCGAATAGGACCCTGGATACACGTGGGGAGATGGGAGTAAGCCTCGGGAGAGAAGGCAGGCTGGGGTGAGTGCTGAGGGCTGCGTGTTAGCCAAGGAGCACCAAGTCCTGTGGATGGAAGAGAACTTAATTCAGAGTTTAGAGGAGCTGGAGGTCACCAGCCTCACGGACAGTCCAGGTGGAGACGAGTCTGGAACTGAGATCCAGAAAATGGCTAATTCGGTAAGGAGAGAAAAGCATGGGAATTCACATGGCCTGGTCGAAGGTGTGAATAGAAGGTCCACATGAGGGGCGGCCTCAGAGGCGGAAGGCAAGGAGCTGGGCATGGTCTGAGAGTGGAGGGCACTCATCACTTGAGGTTTCTTTCCCTTTCCCGGCCTCGCCCCCAGGTATGTGAACTGTGCCCGGGACGACGAGGAGCAGAACCTGGTGGCCTTCCAGTATCACGGGCAGATCTTCTACCGAACCTGCCAGGTGGTCAGGCCGGGCTGTGAGCTGCTGGTCTGGTACGGGGACGAGTATGGTCAGGACCTTGGCATCAAGCGGAACAGCAGGGGGAAGAGTGAGCTCGCCACCAGGAGAGGTGAGTGTCACCCCTCTTCCAGCACCCCACCCCATCCTGGGAGCCTCCGTGGTCCGATTTAGAAGCAGAGGACAATCCAGTCCAAAGTCAGTTGAGTTGCAAATAAAATGCCTCAGTATTTGATTCTTTTCATATGATTGTTAGGAAAAATTTTTATATTAAAAATGCTAGTTCTAATTTTTAATATTTCATGCAAAATAATATGTAACATCTCCTTCTGCTGAAAGGCTTAGGAGCAAAAGGCAAGTTTTCTAGCACCTACCAGCTCTCTGCCCTTTATCTCTTTCTTCCTTAATTTCTCCCATTATTTTTTTTTTAAACTAAAATAAAGACATTTTATTTTAAAATATTTATAGGGCAAAGATATTTTAAGAGTCACACTAGGAAATTTATGAATGACATCTGCCAATTTAAAGAAAGTAAGTGGAATTCCTTAGTCATCAGTATTTTTTTAATTAATTAATTAATTTCATTTATTTTTATTAGTTGGAGGCTAATTACTTTACAATATTATAGTGGTTTTTGTCATACATTGACATGAATTAGCCATGGATTTACATGTATTCCCCATCACGATCCCCCCTCCCACCTCCCTCTCAACCAGATCCCTCTGGGTCGTCCCACTGCACCCGGCCTGAGCACTTGTCTCATGCATCCAGCCTGGGCTGGTGATCTGTTTCACCCTAGATAATATACATGTCTCAATGCTGTTCTCTTGAAACATCCCACCCTCGCCTTCTCCCACAGAGTCCAAAAGTCTGTTCTGTACATCTGACTCTTTTTCTGTTTTGCATATAGGGTTATCATTACCATCTTCCTAAATTCCATATATATGTGTTAGTATACTGTAATGGCCTTTATCTTTCTGGCTTACTTCACTCGGTATAATGGGCTCCAGTTTCATCCGTCTCATTAGAACTGATTCAGATGAATTCTTTTTAATGGCTGAGTAACATTCCATGGTGTATATTACCACAGCTTCCTTATCCATTCGTCTGCTGATGGGCATCTAGGTTGCTTCCATGTCCTGGCTATTATAAACAGTGCTGCGATGAACATTGGGGTGCACACATGTGCAGTGATGTGCATTCAGTTACTGTTCCAGTCTGTTGTCATGTGAGTTCACACTCTGTGCCAGATGGGGCTCCACGCACCGAAACAGACAGAACCACTGCCCTGGGGCAGCAGGGGCTTCATACCAGACAGGGGCTGGTGCTCTGAGGAAAACCAGCGCAGGGAGCGTGCCTCGGGTCAGCGTGAGCAGAGGGTGGGGTATGGTGCAGGACGGTGGGGCAGGGTCTCTGCAGAGATAACACCTGCGGGAAAGGATTCCAGGCAGGGGAGCAGCCAGTGCCTCAGACCCAGGGCCAGGAAGAGAGGCCATGCCAGGGGTCGCAGGAGTAAGCACAGAGGGAGAGGAAGGAGGCTGGACGGGACACGGAAGCCTCAGGGCCTGTGTCCACGTGCAGGCCCCAGGGGCCTTGCTGGGTGACACAGAACAACCACGAGGCTTTCAGCTGCAAGCGGCATGTTCTCTGTGCTAAGACGATGCTTTGGTTCACTTTTGGGAAGAGACAGCAGCGGGGAGTCCCCTCAGAGGTCAGTTCATTGCCAGACATGAGGGGAGAGTGGGCTGGCTGAAGATGCTTGGGACTGAGGGTGTGAAGAATCTGGCTGGAGATGTATTTTTAAACAGGGCTTCCTAATGCATGCTAAGTGGACTAAGCCTGAATGAAATAAATGAGGTATGAATACTGCTGAGGCTTGAGAAAGGATATGCCTTTATTTTGTGATTTATGGGAAACTGAAAGAGGAGCAATTTGTGAACCAATTGGGGCAGCAGGAGCCAGAGACCTGTGGTCAGTGGGACCTGGGCCGCTCGGTCTCATCCAGTCTCAAACCCACTTCCTGCAGAGATCGGCACAAAGGCTGCTCTTTGAACAAGGAGCCTCAAATTCAGCTTTACTCACCTGCTCTAACCACCCCCTGTGCTGCCTCCCATATGCAGAGAGCTCCAGGCCAGGCGCCCCTAACTTAATAGACCCTTTCCCCTCACAGGAAGCCTCTCTGGAGATTCCACCTAAGTCATCAAGTCTTATCTCTCAGTAGGGTAAATACCTGTGGACACTGTGACGTAACTTTTCAGATAACTACACGCAGGGAAAGTCCCTGCGATCCATCTCTATCAGGAGAGACACTGCCTCTGATGCTGCTGGAAGTTCCCTATCTGGGTGATATGTAGAAAAGGCCCTTGACACAAGCTTCCTGGATTTCTGTAGACGTAGAGAGTAAGAGTGGAATGGAAAAGTGGACTGTAAAGACACACTCAATGGGAGACAAATCCTGCCCTGTCAACACTTAGATGATTACTGGGGAGGGCCTGACCATGGCAAACCAGCTACCTGACCAAAAGCTTCCTCTTTCAGCAGAACCGAAGCCCAAGATCCACCCATGTGCCTCCTGCTCTCTGGCCTTCTCCAGTCAGAAATTCCTCAGCCAACACATCCAACGCAGTCACCCCTCTCAGACCCTCCTGAGACCATCTGAAAGAGACCTCCTTCAACCAGAGGATCCCTGCCCAGGCAATCAAAATCAGCAATATTCAGATCCACACAGCCCGAGCGGAAAACCTGAGGGCCGGGAGGCCAAGGACAGGCCCCAACCTTTGCTTAAAAGCGTAAGGCTGAAGAGGATTTCAAGGGCCTCTTCCTACTCACCCAGAGGAGAAATGGGGGGTCCTGGGGTGCATGAGAGAATGAAAGATGAGCCCAGCACAAGCCAGAAACGGAATCCAGAGGACACAGGCACATTGCTCACGGGGGCAGGGGTCTCAGGGATTATGAGGTTCACGTACACAGAGTGTGGGCAAGGCTCCAAGGACAGGTCAAGTCTCACCACACACGAGAGGACACACACAGGGGAGAAGCCCTATGTTTGTGGGAAGTGTGGACGAAGCTTCAGTCAGAAGTCCGTCCTCATCATACACCAGAGGACACACACAGGGGAGAAGCCCTATGTTTGCAGGGAGTGTAGGCGAAGCTTCAGTCAGAAGTCCGTCCTCATCATACACCAGAGGACACACACAGGGGAGAAGCCCTATGTTTGCAGGGACTGTGGGCGAAGCTTCAATGATAAGTCAAATCTCATCTCACACGAGAGGACACACACAGGAGAGAAGCCCCATGTTTGCAGGGAGTGTGGGCGAAGATTCAGTCAGAAGGCCCATCTCATCATCCACCAGAGGACACACACAGGGGAGAAGCCCTATGTTTGCGGGGAGTGTGGGCGAAGCTTCCGTCAGAAGTCAGCCCTCATCACACACGAGAGGACACACACAGGGGAGAAGCCCTATGTTTGTGGGGAGTGTGGGCAAAGCTTCAGTAAGAACTTCAACCTCATCACACACCAGAGGATACACACAGGGGAGAAGCCCTACGTTTGCAGGGAGTGTGGGCGAAGCTTCAGTCGGAAGTACCTCCTCATCACCCACCAGAGGACACACACAGGGGAGAAGCCCCATGTTTGCAGGGAGTGTGGGCAAAGCTTCAGTCAGAAGTCCCATCTCATCTCCCACAAGAGGACACACACAGGGGAGAAGCCCTATGTTTGCGGGGACTGTGGGCGAAGCTTCAGTCAGAAGTCTGTCCTCATCAGACACCAGAGGACACACACAGGGGAGTAGCCCTATGTTTGCAGGGAGTGTGAGTGAGTCATGACCAACAAACCACACCTTAGCCACAGGAGGATTACTGCAGCCACCCCATGCCTCAGCTCTAAGGGGGCCTAAGAGGAGGTCTGTGACCCGTTACTGTCCCCAGGAGTATCACGAGAGACTTCCCAGGTGGTCCAGTGCCCAAGACTCCAATTCAGAGACCCACGTTCAATACCTGATTGGGGAACTAGCTCCCACAGGCTGCAACTAAGACAGAGCACAGCCGAATAAATAAATATATGATAAATATTTTAAAGAAAGAGTGTGATAAGCACAGAAATACTTGTTAAATAGACCTTCCACTTTCATGACAGGAGAGGAGGCAGATAAACAGCAGAGGTTTTCTTAAGTGTTCTGGAGATGTTCATGCCAATTGCCTTCGTTGATTTTTACTATTCCTCTTCTATTAAATTTTGTCTCCAAACAAATCTGAAGCCCAGACTATGTACTCATTCCCCCCTTATCACTGACAGCAGTGGGGTCCAGTCGTAGCTGAACCCCTGGGAAGGCATAATTCTGGAGCCAAGTCAGTTAGGTCACTGGACAGTCAGTTCCTGGGTCCAGGGAGAGGAAGGCAGAGTGGAGTCAGACTCACCAGGGAAGGGAATTCCCTGACTTCCTGGGAAGTGGGGCCTCTCCTCCTTATAGACCTAGACTCTCCTTTGGCCTTTCTTGGTGGCCCTCTGGTTCCCTCTGACTTCTGTAGCCGCAAAGGTGAAGGCCACATGCACGAGTGTGTGAGCGCAAGTGCCTGACTGCATGTGTCATCTGGTCTCTGACGCTCCCTCGAGGTCATCACAGCAATTGGACTCCAGATTCGACCACAGGGGTCCAGTTCTCAGCCCTGCCCTCAGCAGCTGCGTGAGCTGAGGCAAGATGCTCAACCCCTCTGTGTCTCTATTCTCATCTGTGATACAGGGTGGGAGCACCAGCATTTTGGTCTGATGCGTAAGCACAGGCGGAATCTGGCAGAGGCTGGCTGAGAACGCAAGCCTCACCTTTGCTGTCCTCAGTGTTTTTTTCTTCAATATTTTTTATTTTTTAATAGAAGGATAATTGCTTTACAGAATTTTGTTTTCTGCATGTCCCTCAGCCCCCACACCTTCCAGGTCTTCAGAGCTAGACGAGGAAGGGGCCGTTTAGGCACTGGGCTGCCCTGATGAGGGGGTGTGAGGTCAGGGGTGCTAAGGGAGGCCGACCTCCCTTCACACCCCTGCCGTTCCTGCTGAGCTGGGCAGCCCCAGGGCCCCTCCACAGACAGGCAGTGCCCACAGTCGTCACCCTGCAGAGAACACAGCCTGGAGCCGTGTTTGCAGGAAATCCCTGTCCGGCCCCCATCCCACCCCCACACGGAGGGTCCTTGAAGCCCACACCGCGGCTTCTCTCTGCATGGGCCTCATACCAGTGCCCGTTCGCTCTGGTCAACGCTGTCGCGACCTTGAAATTCTTAACCACGGAATAGTTCATCCTTAAACTTCCCGGTCATGCGTGAAGTCTGATGGGCCCCGGGGTGCGCTGTGAGCAGAGAAGATGCACACACATCATGGGTCCTGGGGTGACCAGGCTGCACGAGGGGACAAGGTAGACACAAAGCCCCCCCCCACGTTGGGTGAGTGAGGGTGGGGACAGCACCAGGAAGCCACGCTTGCTCAGACCTGGAACTGAGCTCCGACACAGAGTGGGGGCAATGGGGTTCTTAAGGTCGACCACACCCTCCCCTCTGTGAATGACCTCTGCCCTGGCCTGATCCTTCCAGAAGGGGCTCAGGAGGCTGAAGTCCGTCCGGCCACCAGAAGACACCAAGGGGAGAGTGGGCCATGTGGCGGGGGCTGAGGGTGTGAAGTCCAGGACTCGGGCAACGGCCCTCAGTTCCCTCCATGTGCCAGGCTTGTGAAGCGTCTCTACATGACTCGTGTCACTAATAACCACCCACTATTATTTTCCTGTTTCTGTCATGCTTTCTTAAAGGAACGTGTTTGTCTGTGGCTTGGCTTCCCTACAGGAAGGGAAGCCACGTAAACTCCCCATCTTCTGTGGCTTCGGGCCGGGGCCACGGGAGGGAGAGTTAGGGCTGGTGCAGCCAGAGGGGATTCAACTGAAAAACGGTGGGGATCCAGAAACCTGCAGGGGCTTCTCAGCTGCACCTCCCACCAGAGCTGCGCCTGGAATCCCCTGGAAGGCTGAGCAGGTCAAAGCTTCTCCCTCCGCTCCCCTCAGCTCCCCTCCCCTCAAAAAGCTGACTCCTGGGGCCAGCCCACAACACCCCCAAATCCCCCATCACCCAAGCCCCACACAGGCCCTCCCTCACAGAAGTGGGATGACCTGGATGGTGGCACAGATGGTGTGTGACCCCAGAGCTGGGGGTCTCAGCTGACCTTGAGCAAGGGGGTTGATGCTTTACACAGCCTCCCAGCCCAGGGAGCTGCCAGCAGCCACAAGCCAGGATCTGAAGCGGAGCTGGGAGATGGGGAGTGGTGATGCGAGCTCTCTGAGGTCCCATCCTGTCCCCAGGACAGTGGCCAGGCCCCGCCTGACACCGTGACTGCCCTGCACGGTCACACAGGACACCAGCAGTCACGGGACGGACAGCCAGCTGCCTCCGCCGCATGCTCCACCCTGACCACGGCGGCCCCGAGGCTGTACCAGCCCCACCTGTGGGCGGCTCTGCTTGGCTGCCAGGGCTCGGGGACCCTGGGTGAGTCGCTGAGGGCAGAGCTCCAGAGGCCAAGCCTGTCTTCAGCCACCAGACCTGCCCTGCTTACTGGACTCATGAGCCCAGCCAGTATCTGAAGCCAAGATGCCTTTGGGAGAATGACACCACAGACGCTGACCTCAGAGCTCAGACTCCTGAAAACTTACTAAACAGATTATTTATAGCCTTTTCTTAAAATGGGATGTTGGCAGGAAGCAGGGAGGGGAATGACTCCCTCGGTGGTGCTGTGGTTAAGAATCCACCTGCCAATGCAGGAGACACGGGTTCAATCCCTGATCTGGGAAGACCCCACGTGCCATGGAGCAACTAAGTCTGTTCACAACTACCGCAGCCCAAGAGCCTAGAGTCTCTGCTTCCCAACCAGAGCAGCCACCCCAGGGAGAAGTTCAGCGCAGAAACGAGAGAGCAGCCCCCACGCCCGACAGCCAGAGAAAAGCCCCCACAGCAGCGAAGACCCAGTAAGCCGAAAATAAATAAATAACCTTGCTTTAAGTAGGAGATCGCAGCATTCTCTGCTGATCCAGAGCCTAGGACTCTCACCTCCCAACACAGGGGGCCACGTTCAATCCCTGGTCAGGGCACTATTTCCCACATGCTGCAACTGAAGGCCCTGCATGCCACAGCTAAGACCCAGCGCAGCCAATTAAATGAATACTTAAAAGTAAGAGGCGGTTCATCTGTCACCATAGAAAACTGCGACATTTTAGGAAAAGGAAAAAAAAATAAGAGCTTATTTTGCAAGTGCTCATGGTTGATTGCAAAAATTTTCTCATAATATGACCCTGTTAAAAAAAAAAAAAAAAGAAAAGAAAGAAATTTTGAAAATACAGAAACTAAAACCCACCCATAAATGTGTGGGGAACATCAATTACTGCAGCATGCGGCCACCACACACGGGAACACACGTCCGTGTTTTTCTTCTACAAAGAAGCTTGCAGCCTCCACCCACCTTCCCACCGGCCTCTGCTCTGCTCACCAAGAGGACTGCGCTTTGGCCTCATGACCGGGGGGTTTCTGTTGAACTCAGGGAGGTGGGGAGTAGGGCTGTGACGTTGGGGGCACCGTCTGGCCTGCAATGAGGAGAGAAGCAACAGTGCTCCATCTCTGGGTCCAGTAACTCCAGGGGCCTCGGGGAGCCACCCGGGAAGACACCTCTCAAACACCTTCCCTGCAGTCTCCACAGTTACAGCACGTCCCACGTCTCGGGGTTCAGCTGTGGGTTAACAAGTCCTCTCTTGTTGGACAGAAAAGTGTTTCCACAGAGAATCTGCCTGGATCTTGGCCTCAGTTGGTACAGATGTAACAGGCAGTACGTTCAGGGCTCAGGGGAGTTAGTTCTGAAGCTCTCTGGGTTTAGGGCTACAGCACCTCCTCACCTACACCCCTTCCACGGTCATGGAGCCTTCTCTTCCAGGGGAAGGGGTTGGCAACATCAGCCACAAAGACACATACTGAAGAGGAGGAAGGCCACGGCAGGCGGGGCTGGGTGTTCCTGGGGGAGCAGAGAGGCCTTGGACACTCCATGCTGGACCCCTGCCCCACCGGCTTCTCCTCCTTCTCGCTGGGCATGCAGATTTCACCTGCTGGGTGCCCGCTAGTGTTGGGCTCCCAAGACACCAAGCTGGGGTTGGCGATGGGTGAGCTGGATGCCAGAGAACCCGAGACCCTGCAGCAGGTCAGTGCACTGTGGACGAGGGATGGCCTCACTGAGCGGTTAGGCCCTGTGCACTCAGGACACCCTCTCTGGACCCCAGGTGCAGGTGCTGCTGCCCCCACTGGGTCTCAGGAGGTGGAAGAGAGACCAGGTTGTCCTTCCCAACTCCTGCCCAGAGAATGACAAAGGCCAGTTCCCAAAAGTCAGAACAGGGTGGGCAGAGTGAGTCTTGGATCTCACAGCGTCCCTGTGAAGAGGGGTTCACTGCTCCCAGGATCCCTCTTGGCTGGTCCTCCTTCTGTGTTGTCTTCACACCAAATCTCACAAGGACGAGGCAGTCCAGGTGTCCACAGCATCACTTGCCCAGGTACCGACAACCCTCCTTATTTATTATGGGCAGGGAGATAGGGTGGCTGATGTGACGCTCCCCTGCACCACAGAGGAGACCCCCTAGGCTGTGTTTCTTCTACTCCTGAGACCCAGGAGGGCATTGGGGGCAGAGCACCTCCAGCTGGGGTCTGGAGAGGGTTTCCTGAATGGACAGGGCCTAACTGTCCAGTGTGGCTTCAAGGGGTACGGGCAAGAGGGGTTCTAACTGCTTTCTAAATATTTCAGACAACCACTGAGTTCCTTCTGGTTTTTGGTTTCAGATCTTTTTATATGGTCCATTTTCAGAGTCTTTATTGAAATTGTTACAATATTGCTTCCATTTTATGTTTTGATTTTTTGACTGCAATGCATGTGGGATTGTTACCAAGTCCAAGCTTGCTCTCCATGCCTCTAACAGGGCGATAAATCAGAGCCGAGGTGCTGGGGCAAGGAAGATGACTTTACTTGGAAAGCCAGCAGATTGAGAAGATAGCAGACTAATATCTCGAAGAAACCATCTTGTTAGGGTCTGGATGCCAGTGTCTTTTACAGAACACAGAGCTGGGAGGTGAGGAAATAAAGTAAAAAGGCCATTTATCTGGCAAATATCTCCTGGAATGGCCAGCCTCAGAGGGAGATGTGTTACGTTCTCCCTCCTGTAGCCATCCACAGGTGGACAGGTCCTGGACAGAGGCAGAGGGGCGGGGTTTCCTGAGGCAGGCCATTATGTATGGACAGCATCCCTGTAGCAAACAGGCCAACAGGAAGGAAAGGTTAGAGTAAAACATTCAACATGGAGTCAGTTTTTGTTCTTCCCTGTAACAATTCCCAGTGTCAGCGTCCATTCCACAATCTTGTGGGAAAACGGGTGATGAGTGTTCTAATTGCCTCACTAGTTGCATCTTTTGGGGAGTGCCCACCAGTGGTGCCAGTGTTCTGAATGTTGAGATTTGTCTTTTTTGTTCTTTGGAAAGTCTCTATTTCATATGTATAGACATAATAATATTATAATACAGGTGTTGAGAGTTGTTTTATTCAGTACAAATCTTTTAGGACTTCAAAACCAGGCGGCAGCATCTAAAGTTAAGGAACTTAGCACTTTTCTATGTGTGGGAAGATGCACCAGCCATCTCACTGAAATCATCCTCTTTGATACACACCTTACCACCTGGGACCAGCGTCCTGTCTTCTTCCTGAGTTTCCTCGGGGATCACAGTGGGGAGTGGCTGCAGTCTGATGGCTGCTGGAAAGGAGGTATTCTTCTCTTTCCTGAGTTTCCTCAGAGCTCACCATGAGGAGTGGCTTCAGTTTGATGGCTTCTAGAGAGTAGGAGGGGGAACCTGGGTCCCCATTGAGATCATCTCAGCAGAGAGAGCAAGCATGTCCTGTGACTCCAGACAACCTTCCAACGTTCAGGGCTCAGCGTTCAGCCTGCAGGATCCACAGCCGTCAGCTCAGTCAACATGCTCTGCACTTAGCTGCTATTTAGCCCTGAAACCTGCACTGCTGGAGGCCCTCTAAATGTGGCGTCCTGTCCAGCAAACTCTCGGTCACACCCTCCAAGCCTGACCCAGGCCCAGCTCTGCTGAGCGGGTCTCACTGGGACCCAGGTTCCCCTCCTGCTCTCCCACATTCCATACCTGAGTGGGGAAAAGGCAGGGGCTGGGGGCACAGTGCCTCCAAGCAGGTAGGGCAGACATTCTCCCATCACTCCTTGTGGTCCATCTTTGGGAACACAGTCTAATGTCATTTTTAGCAGCAGAGGACATGTGTCCCCAGATCCGGCCCACCCTCTAAGAAATGTGAGCTGTGAACACTAACACAGGAAACCCCAAGTGACCTGCTTAGGTTGGAAGACTGGTTCCTGGGATGTGAGCTGAAGTCTGAAAGTAGCTTCTCATTGGGATTAGCCTTCTCCAGACGTAGCTTGGGGGCAGCAAGAGTGCAATAAGTGGTCCCCAGGTGGGGCAGCCACACGGTGCCTCTCAACAGCCCTGTGGAAACTGTGCACCAGAGTGACCAGGAGCCCACATTCACCCAGCAGATGGCTTCTGAGAGGTCCGTGACAGACTAAAGCAACCACGAGCCTGCACTCACCCAGTGGACAGACTCTGATAGGTCTGTGACAGACCAGAGTGACCACAAGTGTGTATTCACCCCGCGGACAATCTCTGAGAGGTCTGTGACAGACCAGAGTGACCACAAGTGTGTATTCACCCCGCGGACAATCTCTGAGAGGTCTGTGACAGACCAGAGTTACCACAAGCATGTATTCACCCAGATGATGGCCTCTGAGAATACTGTGACAGGCCAGAGTTTCCAGAAGCATGCATTCACCCAGCGGATGGGCTCTGAGAGGTCTGTGACAGACCAGAGTGACGACAAGCCTGCATTCACCCGGTGGATGGCCTCTGATAGGTCTATGACAGACCAGAGTGACCACAAGTGTGTACTCACCCCACGGACAATCTCTGATAGGTCTGTGACAGACCAGAGTGACCACAAGCATGTATTCACCCAGATGATGGCCTGTGAGAGGACTGTGACAGGCCAGAGTTTCCAGAAGCATGCATTCACCCAGCGGATGGGCTCTGAGAGGTCTGTGACAGACCAGAGTGACGACAAGCCTGCATTCACCCAGCGGATGGGCTCTGAGAGGTCTGTGACAGACCATAGTGACCACAAGCTTGCACTCACCCAGTGGATGGCCTCTGAGAGGTCTGAGACAGGTCAGGGTGACCACAAGCCTGCACTCACCCAGCGGTGAATTCTTGCCTGGAGAATCCCATGGACAGAAGAGCCTGGTGGGCTAAAGTCCATGGGGTCGCAAAGCGTCAGACACGACTGAGCGCCTGAGCACACACACATGAAACAGAAATGGACTCGGGGACAGAGGGAACAGACTGGCGCTCTCCGAGGAGGAGGGGGCTGTGCAGGGATGGAGTGGGAGGCTGGGGTCAGCAGATGTAGCTTTTGTAAGTAGAATGGATAAACAAGGCCCTGCTGCATAGCAGAGAACAATGTTCAGTGTCCAATGTTAAACTATAAAAGAATATTTACAAAAAGAATGTATATGTGTGTATAAGTGTATCCCTGAGCTATGCAGCAGAAATTAACACATTGTAAACCAGCTATACTTCAAAAAAAAAAATACTGATTAACAAAAAAAAAAAGAACAGACCCTAGCCAATTACAATAGACACTCAACCCAGGAGCACCAAGTCCCGAGGAGTCAGAACATGGACTAAGCAGTCAGAAGAGGGGCCGACAGGAGACGGGGTCCCACGGCGGCCCACAGGCTGGCTGGGAGCCCTGGGCGCCGTAAGCCACAAGTATCGCTGGAGGAAATGAGAACTCTACCCACACGACTCCCCCTCCAGCTCAAAACAAAGTGGCTCTGCTTCCCCTGACCCCTTAACTGAGGGGCCCCGGGACGCCCTGGCTTGGTGCTGGGACCACGAATGTACTGGTCAGACCCCAGTGCAAGGGAGGTCTGTGAGGGCGGCTCTGGAGCGGGTGGGCCAGGATGAGCGCAGCAGCTCCGCCCGTTCCTCGAAGGTCGGACAAAACAGAGCCCAGGAGGCTGGAAAGTGTCCTAATGGAGGGCAGGCCTCACGTCGGTGCCTCCGCTCTCTGGCTGAGTTCCAGCCCTGACCCCCTGTGCCACTCTGCAGCGCGTTCTGCACACGCCCTGATGGCTCAGCTGCTGAGCCCCAAGGAGAAGGCTTGTGATGGCAGCCATGCCCACAGGCACCAGCAGCACTGACCATCTGGCTCCCGGCCCAACAGCGAGGTCCAGCTGAGACCAGTGGACACGTGGTCAGCGGTGCTCCAGGGAGGGCCCCATGTCACCAGTAAATGGCAGTGTCACGATGCAGGCCAGCAGGACTCAGCCTGGCAGATTGTTAGACTCAGCGGGAACACACCGACCCATGAACACTCCCGGCCCTGGGTCAGGCAGAGACCCGAACAGGCAGACAACTGCAGAGAGCAGAGCCCACGGCACAGACAAGGTGCACCCATCCCCGGGCAGGGAGGGGCCCCATCTCAGGGGGCACCCTTGGAATCCCCCAGCTTAAGCATAAAGAGACTTCAGGCACAGGTGGAAGGAACAGCCTTGGAGCTGCTTTTAAGTCATGCAGGGCAGGACACGCAGGTGCGTGAAGGCCAGAGGGAATGTACCATAGAAAACAGAGGGTCTGGGGAACAGACGGGCTTGGGTGGAGCTGAGCACAAGGGGGCTGAGAGTCCGGACTCAGAAACCCTGTACGCCTCTCTCACGGCTCGGCCTCCTAATCTACTTAACCCCCACTCTGCAGCCTGACGCCGCCTGTCCTGTGCATCTCCACACTCGGACCATCCACTCATTCACAGATATTTGCTTAGCACCTGCCTCTGGCCAGGTCGTGTTCCAGGCACGGGACAGCCGTGAGGAGACAGACAATAACCCCAGTCCTTGGGGAGCAGAAACTCTACCAGAGGCCAGATGCACCGCTCCTGGGGCCGAGCCCCGGCCTTGCCCTCCTCAGCAACCGGCCGGGCCGCTGGAGCTCCAGGCCCAGATGCAGTTCTGTCTGAGCATCCCCCTCCTCCAAGAAGGCGCCTCTCTGGACTCGCCGCCCGTCAGCCCCTGCCTCCCCGAGTCCTGTGTCCTTCTCGGCACAGACCACCATCTGAAACGGGCTCCCAGCCACCTGCGTGACCTCAGTGTACCTGGCAATCTCACCTCCCGGTGAAGGAAGGTCCCAGCTGCCCTCACGCCCTTCCTGCTGAGTTCCCACCACAGATTCCCGTCACGACGGCCTGGAAGGACTCTCCACATGGGTGTGGGGCAGGGGATCGGTGGGGCCCGAGAGGGTGGCCCCCTGGGCCGCTCCAGTGGTCAGGGTAGACAGGGACCTCCGAGCAGTGACTCGGACCGGCCGGCAGGCCGATCAGCTTCCTTCTCCCTGGGACCACGAGGGGGCGAGGCTCTCATTGCTGCTCAGGGATGGGCTGTCAGTTCCACAGTCCTGAGCACCCCGCGTGCTGTTACACGTTTTACCTGTGTGATCTCAACTCCCTTAGGCAGAACGCTCTGGGCTACACACTTGGAAGAATCTACTGGAGTGGTTTCAGTTCAGTCCAGTCACTCAGTCTTTGTCCAACTCTTTGCGACCCCATGGACTGCAGCACACCAGGCCTCCCTGTCCATCACCAACTCCCAGAGTTTACTCAAACCCATGTCCATTGAGTCGGTGAGGCCATCCAACCATCTCATCCTCTGTCGTCGCCTTCTCCTCCCGCCTTCAGTCTTTCCCATCATCAGTCAGACATGACTGAGCAACTGAACTGAACTGATGCGACTGTGAATAAATGCAAGAGGAAGAATTCAAAGTCCTATCCCTTGTGTTTATCATACTGCCTCCTGACTGTGAGCCCTTCTTTCTATGAGACCCTAGACTCCTCAAAGAGGGCAGGCACAGGTCTTGAGGTATGAACCTGCTGGTTTCCCCTCTCTGTCAGCTGAGAATTGGAGCCAGCTTTCTATTTCCTCCAGACTCAGCCTCCATGTTCTTTTATTCAGCTTCAGTGGGCAGAGAAGGCCAAGATTTTTGTCAGCAACAATACCACTAACCTGATCATCAGGTTAATCTGAATTAACACCACCATGCATAGCCTACTAATTAGACCCACAAGCCTACTCCTCCTTAATCAATGATAACAGCCTCAATTTCTCACTAGTTTTCTCCCACTCCCTATGGACACCACTACTGATTTTAACTACATGATTATGATCCCTTATACTAATAGTCAGCACCACTTATTGAAAGAATCTCTACCAGAAAAAAAAAAAAATATTATCACTGCTAGTCATATTATAATTACTTTAATTATAACATTTACTACCATAAAATTAATTCTTTTCTATATTCTATTTGAAGCAACACTAGTTTCAACACTCATTATCATTACCCAAAGAGGAAATCAAACAGAACACCGTAATGCAGGTATCCATTTATTTTATACCCTAGTTTGTTCTCTCCCCCTCTTAGGAATACTTGTCTACATTCAAAATGCAGTAGGACCTTTAAATATTCTAATGCTGAGCCCAATCAACATCCAACTCTTGATCCAATGGTTTCATATGTTTAGTATGCATAGTTGCCTTTATAGTAAAATTATCATTTTATGGCCTCCACCTTTGACTACCTAAAGTACATGAAGAGGCCCCTATTGCAGGCTTCATAGTTCTGGCTATGCTGCCAGCACTACTAAAATTTGGATGCTATGGTATACTACAAATTACAATAATTTGAAATCCACTAACAGACTTCATAGGGTATCCACTCATTCTATTGTCCTTATGAAGCATAATTATAACCAGCTCAATTGTTCTGCCTGGCAAATTCAATTTACTGGGTCCAACACCAAACAATAATCCTAGCCTAAAGCCTACAAGTGTTTCTCCTACTAATAGCACCCTGATGATTACAGCAAGTTATACAAACCTAGCTCTACCCCCAACTATTAACTTGATTGGAGAGCTGTCTGCAGCAATATCCTTCTCGTGATCAAACACTGCAATTATTTTAATAGGAATTAATATGGTAATTACTGCCCTATACTCTTTATATATACTCATTACAACACAGTGAGGAAAATACACACACCACATAAATAGTATCTCCATCTTTTACATGAGAAAATGCCCTCATATTTTTACCCATCCTACCTCTTCTACTCCTATCCTTAAACCCAAAAATCATTATAGGCCCCCTATACTATATACATAGTTTAGAAAAAAAAACACCCGATTGTGAATCTAGTAAGAGAAGACAATACCTTCTTATTTACCACAGAAGTATATAAGAATTGCAGGTTGTATACTCCCATGACTAACAGCATGGCTTTTTCAAACTTTTATCCATTGGTGTTAGGAACCAAAAAAATTGGTGCAACTCCAAATAAAAGTAAAAGATCAATTATCCTCTTTCACCCTAGCCTCACTACTTATATCATCTATCATAATAACAAGCACTAACATTTATAAAACCACCACATACCCTCTACATGTAAGATTATCTCATATGCCTTCACCATTAGCTTAGTTCCAACAATAATATTCATGTATACAGGCCAAGAGATAATTATCTCAATCTGGCACTGAATCACACTAAAACCCTTCAGCTATCATTCAGTTCTAAAATAGATTATTTCTCAATAATGTGTGCTGGTGGCCCTATTTGTCATATGATCAATTATAGAGTTCTCAATATGACCCATTCACTCAGACCCCAAAATTAACTGATTCTTCAAACACTCCTTTTCCTTGTTACAATACTAATTCTTGTTACCACTAATAATCTCTTCCAATTACTTACTGACTGAGAGGGGCAGGGATTATGTCCTTCCTGTTCATTGGATGATGGTGTGGAGGGCAGATGCAAACACAGTGGCACTACAGGCAATTTTGAATAACACCCCAGTCACTCAGCTGTGTCCGACTCTTTGCGACCCCATGGACTGTAGCCCACCAGGCCCCCCAGTCCGTGGGATGTTCCAGGCAAGAATCCTGGAGTGGGTTGCCATTTCCTTCCCCAGGGCGAAATCACCTCAGCGAAGCCCAAAGACTGACTGGAAAGAGGAGGCAGAGTGCTGGCTTGTGCTGCGTGGATGTGGGGATGCAGGGCATGGGGGCGTGGATGTGAGAAAGCGGGGCCGGGGGGCGTGGACCTGTTTTGTATAACCCTGTGCTGCTGCTGCTGCTGCTAAGTCGTTTCAGTCGTGTCCGACTCTGTGCAACCCCATAGACGGCAGCCCACCAGGCTCCTCCGTCCCCAGGATTCTGCGGGCAGCAACACTGGAGTGGGTTGCCTTTTCCTTCTCCAATGCATGAAAGTGAAAAGTTAAAGTGAAGTCACTCCGTCGTGTCTGACTCTTTGCGACCCCATGGACTGCAGCCTAGCAGGCTCCTCCGTCCATGGGATTTTCCAGGCAAGAATACTGGATTGGGGTGCCATTGCCTTCTCCGAACCCTGTGCTGATACCGGTTTTATTAAAACAATAGCATGATTCTTACTTAACTTCAACACATGACACTTAAAACAAATTTTTATCCTCAGTTCAGTTCAGTCGCTCAGTCATGTCCAACTTTTTGCAACCCCATGAACCGCAGACCGTCAGGCCTCCCTGTCCATCACCAACTCCTGGAGTTTACCCAAACTCATTTCCATTGAGTTGGTGATGCTATCCAACCATCTTATCCTTTGCCGTCCGCTTCTTCTCCTGCCTTCAATCTTTCCCAGCATCAGGGTCTTTTCAAATGAGCCAGTTTTTCCCATCAGGTGGCCAAAGTATTGGAGTTTCAGCATCAACACCAATCCTTCCAATGAACACCCAGGACTGATCTCCTTTAAGATAGACTGGTTGGATCTCCTTGCAGTCCAAGGGACTCTTCAAGAGTCTTCTCCAACACCACAGTTCAAAAGCATCAATTCTGTTGTGCTCAGCTTTTTTTATAGTCCAACTCTCACATCCATATATGGCTACTGAAAAAACCACAGCCTTGACTAGAGAAGCCTTTATTGGCAAAGTAATGTCTCTGCTTTTTAATATGCTGTCTAGGTTGCTCATACTTTCCTTCCAAGGATCACGTGTTTTTTAACTGCATGGCTGCAATCACTGTCTGTGGTGATTTTGCAACCCCAAAAAATAAAGTCAGCCACTGTGTCCACTGTTTTCCCATCTATTTGCCATGAAGTGATGGGACCAGATGCCATGATCTTAGTTTTCTGAATGTTGATTTTTAAGCCAACTTTTTCACTCTCCTCTTTCACTTTCATCAAGAGCCTCTTTGATTCTTCTTCACTTTCTACCATAAGGGTGATGTCATCTGCATATCTGAGGTTATTGATTTTTCTCCTGGCAATCTTGATTCCAGTTTGTGCTTCATCCAGTCCAGCATTTCTCATGATGTACCCTGCATATAAGTTAAATAAGCAGGGTGACAATATACAGCCTTGACGTACTCCTTATCCTATTTGGAACCAGTTTATTGTTCCATGTCCAGTTCTAACTGTTGCTTCCTAACCTGCATACAGATTTCTCAGGAGGCAGGTCAGGTGGTCTGGTATTCCTATCTCTTGAAGAATTTTCCACACTTTATTGTAATCCACACAGTCAAAAGTTTTGGCATAGTCAATAAAGCAGAAGTAAATGTTTTTCTGGAATTCTCTTGCTTTTTCAATGATCCAGTAGTTGTTGGCAATTTCATCTCTGTTTCCTCTGCCTTTTCTAAATCTAGCTTGAACATCTGGAAGTTCATGGGTCACGCTCTGTTGAAGCCTGGCTTGGAGAATTTTGAGCATTGCTTTGCAAGCATGCGAGATGAGTGCAATTGTGCAGTAGTTTGAGCATTCTTTGGAAATGTCTTTCTTTGGGATTGGAATGAAAACTGACCTTTTCTAGTCCTGTGGCTACTGCTAAGTTTTCCAAATTGGCTGGTATTGAGTGCAGCACTTTCAAAAAATCATCTTTTAGGATTTGAAATAGCTCAACTGGAATTTCATCACCTTCACTAGCTTTGTTCATAGTGATGCTTCCTAAGGCCCACTTGATTTCACATTCCAGGATGTCTGGCTCTAGGTGAGTGATCACACCATCATGATTATCTGGGCCTGGAAGATCTTTTTTGTCCAGTTCTTCTGTGTATTCTTGCCACCTCTTCTTAATATCTTCTGCTTCTCTTAGGTTCCTACCATTTCTGTTCTTTATTGTGCCCATCTTTGCATGAACTGTTCCCTTGGTATCTCTAATTTTCTTAAAGAGAACTCTAGTCTTTCCCATTCTATTGTTTTCCTCTATTTCTTTGCACTGATCACTGAGAAAGGCTTTCTTATCTCTTCTTGCTCTTCTTTGGAACTCTGTATTCAAATGGGTATATCTTTTTCTCCTTTGCCTTTTGCTTCTCTTCTTTTCAGAGCTATTTGTAAGGCTTCCTCAGACAACCATTTTGCCTTTTTGCATTTCTTTTCCTTGGAGATGGTGTTGATCAGTGCCTCCTGTACAATGTCATGAAGCTCCATCCATAGTTATTCAGGCACTCTGTCTAGCAGATCTAATCCCTTGAATCTATTTGTCACTTCTACAATATAGTCATAAAGGTTTTGATTTAGGTCATACCTGAACAGTCTAGTGGTTTTCCCTATTTTCTTCAATTTAAGTCTGAATTTGGCAATAAGGAGTTCATAGTCTGAGCCACAGTCAGCTCCTGGTCTTCTTTCGGCTGGCTGTATAGAGCTTCTCCATCTTTGGCTGCAAAGAATATAAACAACCTGATTTCAGTATTGACCATCTGGTGATGTCCATGTGTAGAGTCTTCTCTTGTGTTGTTGGAAGACGGTGTTTGCTATGATGAATGCATTCTTTTGGCAAAACTCTATTAGCCTTTGCCTTGCTTCATTCTGTACTCCAAGGCCAAATTTGCCCATTACTCCAGGTATTCCTTTATTTCCTACTTTTGCATTCCAGTCCCCTATAATGAAAAGGGCATCTTCTCTGGGTGTCAGTTCTAGAAGGTCTTGTAGGTCTTCATAGAACCATGCAATATTAGCTTCTTCAGCATTATTGGTCTGTACATTGACTTGGATTACTGTGATATTGAATGGTTTGCCTTGAAAATGAACAGGGATCATTCTGTCATTTTTGAGATTACATCCAAGTACTGCAACAGACTTTTTTGTTGACAATCAGGGCTACTCCATTTCTTCTAAGGAATTCTTGCCCAAAAGACAAAATGGTCATCTGAGTTAAATTCACCCATTCTAGTCCATTTTATTTCGCCAATTCCTGAAATGTCAATGTTCACTGTTGCCATCTCCTATTTGACCACTTCTAATTTGCCTTGATTCACGGACTTAACATTCCGGTTCCTATGCAATATTGCTCTTTACAGCATCAGACTTTACTTCCATCACCAGTCACATCCACAGCTGGGTGTTGCTTTTGCTTTGGCTCTGTCTCTTCATTCTTTCTGGAGTTAGTTCTCCACTGATCTCTAGAAGCATATTGGGCACCTACTGACCTGGGGAGCTTATCTTTCAGTGTCCTATCTTTTTGCTTTTCATACTGCTCATGGGGTTTTCAAAGCAAGAATACTGAAGTGGTTTGCCATTCCCTTCTCCAGTGGCCCATGTTTTGTCAGAAATCTCCACCAGGACCCGTTCGTCTTGGCTGGCTCTACACAGCATGGTTCAAAGTTTCACTGAGTTAGACAAGGCTCTGGTCCATGTGATCAGATTGGTTAGCTTTCTGTGATTGTGGTTTTCAGTCTGTCTGCCCTCTGATGGAAATCCAATTTTCTGTTGAAGGGTGGGGCTATGTTCCCTCTCTGTTTTTTGACCTGAGGCTAAACTATGGTGGAGGTGATGAAGATAACGGCGACCTCCCTCAAAAGATGCCATGCAGGCCCTGCTACAGTCAGGGCCCCCAACCCTGCAGCAGGCCGCCACCAACCCACGCCTCCAGCAGAGATTCCTGGACACTCACGGGCACGTCTTGGTCAGTCTCCTGTGGGTCACTGCTCCTTTCTCCTGGGTCCTGGTGTGCACTAGGTTCTGTTGTGCCCTCCAAGAGTCTGTTTCCCCAGTCCTGTGGACGTTCTGGCGGCTCTGTAGTGGGTTAACGGTGAACTTCTCCCAGAGGGCTTATGCCATACCCAGGTCTACTGCACCCAGAGTCCCTGTTCCTGCGGCAGTCCACTGCTGACCCGTATCTCCTCAGGACACACCCAGACACAGTTCTGTCTCAGTCTCCGTGTGGCTGAGGTCCTGGTGTGCACAGGGTGCGTTTGAGCCCTCTGAGTGTCTCTGGCAGGTGTGGGGTTTGATTCTGAATGTGATTGTGCCCCTCGTACCGTCTTTCTGGGGCTTCTCCTTTGCCCCTGGACGTGGGGTATCTCCTCAGAGTCACTCGACTGTGACGCAATTGCTGCTCCAGCATATGATAGAAACATCAGTCAGTCAGTTCAGTCTCTCAGTCGTGTCCAACTCTTTGCAACTCCATGGACTCCAGCACAAGAGGCCTCCCTGTCCATCACCAACTCCCGGAGTTTACTCAAATTCATGTCCACTGAGTCGGTGATGCCATCCAACCATCTCAGCCTCTGTCGTCCCCTTGTCCTCCTGCCTTCAATCTTTCTCAGCATCAGGGTCTTTTCCAGTGAGTCAGTTCTTCACATCAGGTGGCCAAAGTATGGGAGTTTCAGCTTCAACATCAGTCCATCCAATGAACATTCAGGACTGATTATGTTTAGGATGCACTGGTTGGATCTCCTTGCAGTCCAAGGGACTCTCAAGAGTCTTCTCCAACACCACGGTTCAAAAGCATCAATTCTTCGGTACTCAGCTTTCTTTACAGTCCAAGTCTCACATCCATGCAGGATTACTGGGAAAACAATACCCTTGACTAGACGGATCTTTGTTGGAAAAGTAACGTCTCTGCTTTTTAACATCATGTCTAGGTTGGTCATAACTTTTCCTAACAGCAGTAAGCGTCATTTTATTTCCTGGCTGCAATCACCATTTGCAGTGATATTGGAGCACTAGAAAATAAGGTCAGCCACTGTTTCCACTGTTTCTCCATCTATTTGCCATGAAGTGATGGGACCAGATGCCTTGATCTTAGTTTTCTGAATGCTGCTGATGCTGCTGCTAAGTCGCTTCAGTCGTGTCTGACTCTGTGCAACCCCGTAGACGGAAGCCCACCAGGCTTCCCCATCCCTCCGATTCTCCAGGCAAGAACACTGGAGTTGGTTGCCATTTCCTTCTCCAATCAATGAAAGTGAAAAATGAAAGTGAAGTCGCTCAGTCGTGTCTGACTCTTCACGACCCCATGGAATGCAGGCTACCAGGCTCCTCCAAGGACGTCAAGAAACACCTGGAGTAACAGGCAAATTTGGCCTTGGGGTACAGAATGAAGCAAGGCAAAGGCTATTAGAGTTCTGCCAAGTGAATGCACTGGTAAAAGCAAACACCCTCTTTGGAAAAAAGTGTACTTAAAGCTCAACAATCAGAAAACTAAGGTCGTGGCATCTAGTCCCATCACATCATGGCAAATAGATGGGAAAACAATGGAAACAGTGACAGAATTTATTTGGGGGCAGGGGGGGCTCTGCCAGGCTTCAGCAATACGTGAACTGTGAACTTCCAGATGTTCAAACTGGTTTTAGAAAAGACAGAAGAACCAGAGATCAAATTGCCAACATCCACTGGATCATTGAAAAAGCAAGAGAATTCCAGAAAAACATCTATTTCTGTTTTATTGACTATGCCAAAGCCTTTGACTGTGTGGATCGCAAAAAGCTATGGAAAATTCTGAAAGAGATGGGAATACCAGGCCACCTGACCTGCCTCCTGAGAAATCTATATGCAGGTCAGGAAGCAATAGTTAGAACTGGACATAGAACAACAGACTGGTTCCAAACACGAAATGGAGTACGTCAAGGCTGGATATTATCACCCTGCGTATTTAACTTATATGCAGAGTACATCATGAGAAACCCTATGCTGGAGGAAGCACAAGCTGGAATCGAGATTGCCAGGAGCAATAACAATAACCTCAGATATGCAGATGACACCACCCTTATGGCAGAAAGTGAAGAAGAACTAAAGAGCCTCTTGATGAAAGTGAAAGAGGAGAGTGAAAAAGTTGGCTTAAAACTCAACATTCAGAAAACCAAGATCATGGCATCTGGTCCCATCACTTCATGGTAAATAGATGGGGAAACACTGGAAACAGTGACAGACTATTTTGGGGGGCTCCAAAATCACTACAGATGGTGACTGTAGCCATGAAATTAAAAGATGCTTATTATTTGGGAAAAAAAACTATGACCCACCTAGACAGCATATTAAAAAGCAGTGACATTACTTTGCCAACAAAGGTCCATCTAGTCAAAGCTATGGTTTTTCCGGTAGTCATGTATGGATGTGAGAGTTGGACTATAAAGAAAGCTGAGCACCGAAGAATGGATGCTTTAGAACTGTGGTGTTGGAGAAGACTCTTGAGAGTCCCTTGGACTGCAAGGGGATCCAACCAGTCCATCCTAAAGGAGATCAGCCCTGAATGTTCATTGGAAGGACTGATGATGAAGGTGAAACTCCAATACTTTGGCCACCTGATGTGAAGAGCTGACTCGTTTAAAAAGACCCTGATGCTGGGAAAGACTGAGGGCAGGAGAAGGGGATGACAGATTATGAGATGGTTGGATGGCATCACCGACTCGATGGACATGGGTTTGGGTAAACTCCGGGAGTTGGTGACAGACAGGGAGGCCTGGTGTGCTGCGGTTCATGGGGTTGCAAAGAGTCAGACACGACTGAACAACTGAACTGAACTGAACTGAAGTGAAAATCACTGCAGATGGGGACTGCAGTCATGAAATTAAAATAGGCTTGCTCCTTGGAAGAAAAGTTATGACTAACCTAGACAGCATATTAAAAAGCACAGACATTATTTGTCAACACAAATCTGTCTAGCTAAAGCTATGATTTTTCCAGTAGTCATGTATGATGTGAAAGTTGGACTATAAAGAAAGCTGAGCGCTGAAGAATGGATGCTTTTGAACTGTGGTGTTGGAGAAGTCTTGAGAATGCCTTGGACTCCAAGGAATCCAACCAGTCCATGCTAAAGGAAATCAGTCCTGAATATTCATTGGTGTTCATTGGAAGGACTGATTCTAAAGCTGAAACTCCAATACTTTGACCACCTGATGCGAAGAGCTGACTTATTTGAAAAGACCCTGATGCTGGGACAGGTTGAAGGCAGGAGGAAAAGGGGACGACAGAGGATGAGATGGTGAAATGGCATCACCGACTCAATGGACATGGGTGTGGGTCGACTCCAGGAGTTGGTGATGGACAGGGAGGCCTGGAAAGCTGCAGTCCACGGGGTCACAAAGAGTCGGCAACTGAACTGAGCCAAATCACTGTTATTAACAGTCTCCTTCCTATCAATTTGAGCATTAGACCCCTGATTCCAATATGACCAACGAATACATTTACTCTCAGATATTTTCTATCCCTAACACTAAGCCCTATGCATATGACACATATCCTTATCCATCCTATTATCAAGTACTCTTCCACAAGCATAAGAAATGTGTCTGACTAGAGTTACTTTGAGAGAGTAAAGAATAGAGATTTAAATCCTCTTATATCTAGAATTATAGGAATTGAACATACCGCTAAGAATCCAAAGTTTTTTGTGCTACCAAATTACACCACATTCTATAAGTAAGGTCAGCTAATTAAACTATTGGGCCTGTACCCCAAAAATGTTCATTTATACCCTTTCTGTACCAATAAGTCCCATCATCTTTATCATTATCTTATCAACTATTTTCTCAGGATCTATTGTCATTATAATTATCTCCATTGATTACTTATCTGATTTGGATTTGAAATAAATATATTAGGCATTATCCCCATCATAATAAATAATTCAACCCAGGAGCAACAGAAGCATCCACTAAATACTTGACACAATCCACCACATCAATATTCTTCATGATAACTGGCCTCATGATTCCTCATGATAACTGGCCTATTCTCAGGCCAATGGACTGTCACAAAACTATTTAATCCAACAGCATCCATATTAATCACAATAGCCTTATGAATAAAACTGGGAATATCTGCATTTCACATTGGACTACCAGAAGGTATACAAGACATTTTACTAATATCTGGCTTCATCCTATGACCATGACAAAAACTTGCACCCATGACTGTGCTATACAAAACTTCACCATCAATTAATTTAATAGTGTACTGTGTGCTGGGCTTAGTCGCTCAGCTGTGTCTGACTCTTTTTGACCACAGGGACTGTATCCCACCAGGCTCCTCCATCCATGGGATTTTCCAGGCAAGAGTACTGGAGTGGGTTGCCATTGCCTTCTCCACCAAACCTGGTTATATTATCTTAACTTCCACCATATTCAGAATGTTCATAACCAACTCCACCACCACTACATTATCACTACCACATACATGCAACAAGATACCAATCATAACAACCCTTATCCTCATCATTTTATTATCAATAGGAAGCCTCCCACCACTATTAGGATTCAGACCCAAGTGAACAATTATTGAAAAAATAACAACAACCAAAAAGAGCAACAACCAAAATAGCAATCATGGCACTACTATACTTCAACATATGACTCACACCCTCCAAGGCACTAAACTTATTCCTCTCTGCAAATAACAGAGGAAACATGACGATGCTACACTATGAAACAAATAACACTCCTATCCACAATAACTGCAATAGCCACAACAATTCTACCCATAACACCAATTCTCTCAGCGCTGGCATAGGAATTTAGGTTAACTAGACCAAGAACCTTCAATGCCCTGTGTGCTGTGGGCTTAGTTGCTCAGTCATGTCCGACTCTTTGCGATCCCATAGACTATAGCCCACCAGGCTCCTCTGTCCATGGGATTCTCCAGGCAAGAATCCTGGAGTGGATTGCCATTCCCTTCTCCAGAGGATCTTCCCAACTCACAGATGGAACCAAGGTCTCCTGCATTGCAAGCAGGTTCTTTATTTTATGAACTACAGGAAAATTCCTGTACTACAGGGATGTTCCTTATACTTCAAAGCCCTAAGCAAGTATAATTTACTTAATTCCTGTTCATAAGGTTTGTAAGATTATATCTCACATCACTTGAATGCAAACCAGCCACTTCAAGCTGAACCCTCTCTAGATTGGTGGGCTATAACCCCAGGAACTTTTAGTTAACAGCTAAATACCCTGGTCAACTGACTTCAAACTACTTCTATTGCAAAAGGAAAATAGGGGGGGAAAAAGCGGTGTAAGTCATAGCAAATTGAACCGGCTTCTTTGAATTTGCAATTCAACATGAAATATTCATCACAGGACTTAGTAAAAAGAAAAAGTGGATTAAACTCCTGTCTTTAGATTTACAGTCTAAAGCTTACTCAGCCATTCTGCCTATGTTCATTAACTGCCTATTATTTTCAACCAACCATAAAGATATCGGTACTATATACTTACGATTTGGTGCTTGAGTCGGGAAGGCAGTGTTGCAGTGAAAGGGAAAAAGGAGGAATGAGCTTTTCTCCTTTCTTTTCTGACAACAAAGAAGATAAAGAGAAGAGTGAGCAGGCCTGAACATTCCTAACTTTTCTTTTTCCTGTAACTGCTCCTCACGCTGAATGTCTGGGACTAAGTTTGCTTTTCTGTCCCTAAACTCTGCAGAAGCTACAATTGGCTCCTATTTTCCTTTGACTCTGTGCTAAATATATCCCCATCTGGTGTTTACCCTCAGAACACTCTTCCCCTTGTAGTTGTGTATCAGAAAGTAGGCCACAGAGCCACCGACTGCCAGACTCAGTTACTGGGTTATTGCCGTCAGTCTCCTACTGCCTTTGAAACAATGCAAAAGGAAGAAACCAAGATCCTATCCCCTTTGCTCCTCTTCACTGATCCCTGACTGTGAGCTCTTGCCTTCTGTAAGCCCCTAGGTTCATCTCAGGGGGCAGGGCACAGCTCTCGAGGCATAAGCCTACTGCGTTTCTCCTCTCTGCCAGATAAGAATAAAAGCCACCTTTCTATTTCCTCCAAACCCGGTCTCCATATTTTCGTTCAGTGTCAGTGGGCAAAGAAGGCCAAGATTTTGGCTGGCAACAGTAGGTACAGCCCCAAGGTTCTTAATCTGTGCTGGGTTGGGCCAACCTGGAACTCGACTTGGAGATGACCAAATTTATAACGTAATTGTAACAGCTCATGCATTTGTAATAATTTTCATTATAGTACTCCCTATTATGATTGGAGGCTTTGGTAACTGATTAGTTTCCCTGATAGCTGGAGCTAATGACATAGTTTTCCCTGAATAAATAAGCTTCTGACCTCTCCCTCCCTCTTTCCTCATACTGCTTGCATCACCAATAGTTGAAGCAGGCACTGGCACAGGCTGAGCTGTCTACACCTTTAGCCAGAAATCTAGCTCATGCTGGAGCTTAAGTAGACTTTACTATTTTTTCTCTACACCTAACAGGTGTTTCTTCTACCTTAGGTGTTACCAATTTTATTACTACAACTATTAATATAAACCCCTGCCATATCCCAATATTAAACACTGTTATTCATGTGATTAGTCCTAATCACAGCCATATTACTATCACTACCTGTATTGGCAGCTGGTAATTTTACTATGCTATTAACAGACTGAAATCTAAATACAGCTTTCTTTGATCCTGAAGGAGGAGGGGACCCAATACTGTATCAACATTGATCTGATTTTTCACACACTCTGAAATATATCTTTTGATTTTGCCAGGATTTAGGATGATTTCACATATTGTAACCTATTACTTAGGGGAAAAGAAACTTTCAGGTGCATGGGAATGGTCTGAGCTATAGTGTCAACTGGATTCTTAGGATTTATTGTATGAGAACATCGTATATTCACAGTAAGGATGTATGTTGACACACAAGCCTATTTCACATCAGCCACTATAATAATTACCAGGCCAACAAGAGTAAAAATATTCAGTAGATTAGCAATGCCTCATGACAGTAACATTAAATGATCCCCAGCTACAATGTGAGTCCTAGGTTTTGTATTTCTTTTCACAGTCAGAGGGTTTTTTTGTTTTGTTTTGTTTTTATTATTTTTATTTTTATTTTTTTTCCAGTGGGTTTTGTCATACATTGATATGAATCAGCCATGGATTTACATGTATTCCCAATCCCGATCCCCCCTCCCACCTCCCTCTCCACCCGATTCCTCTAGGTCTTCCCAGTGCACCAGGCCGGAGCACTTGTCTCGTGCATCCCACCTGGGCTGGTGATCTGTTTCACCATAGATAGCATACATGCTGTTCTTTTGAAATATCCCACCCTCACATTCTCCCACAAAGTTCAAAAGTCTGTTCTGTATTTCTGTGTCTCTTTTTCTGTTCTGCATATAGGGTTATCGTTATCACCTTTCTAAATTCCATATACATGTGTCAGTATGCTGTAATGTTCTTTATCTTTCTGGCTTACTTCACTCTGTATAATGGGCTCCAGCTTCATCCATCTCATTAGGACTGGTTCAAATGAATTCTTTTTAATGGCTGAGTAATATTCCATGGTGTATATGTACCACAGCTTCCTTATCCATTCATCTGCTGATGGGCATCTAGGTTGCTTCCATGTCCTGGCTATTATAAACAGTGCTGCGATGAACATTGGGGTGCACGTGTCTCTTTCAGATCTGGTTTCCTCAGTGTGTATGCCCAGAAGTGGGATTGCTGGGTCATATGGCAGAAATATAGATCAATGGAACAGAATAGAAAGCCCAGAGATAAATCCACAAACCTATGGACACCTTATCTTTGACAAAGGAGGCAAGGATATACAATGGAAAAAGGACAACCTCTTTAACAAGTGGTGCTGGGAAAACTGGTCAACCACTTGTAAAAGAATGAAACTAGAACACTTTCTAACACCATACACAAAAATAAACTCAAAATGGATTAAAGATCTAAATGTAAGACCAGAAACTATAAAACTCCTAGAGGAGAACATAGGCAAAACACTCTCCGACATAAATCAAAGCAAGATCCTCTATGACCCACCTCCCAGAATATTGGAAATAAAAGGAAAACTAAACAAATGGGACCTAATGAAACTTAAAAGCTTTTGCACTACAAAGGAAACTATAAGTAAGGTGAAAAGACAGCCCTCAGATTGGGAGAAAATAATAGCAAATGAAGAAACAGACAAAGGATTAATCTCAAAAATATACAGTCAGAGGGTTAACAGGAACTTTCCTGGCTAATTCACCTTCAGATATTTTCTTCATGATATATACTATGTAGTTACATACTTGCATTATGTACTTTCAGTGGGAGATTTGCTATTATAGGGGGCTTTCTGTACTGAATCTCATTATTTTCAGGCTATACTCAACTTGACATGAGCAAAACTTCACTTCATAAATGTATTTGTAGATGTTAACATAATCTTGCTCAAAAACACTTTATAGGCCTGTTTGGAATACCACAACAATATTCTGACTACCCAGATGCATACACAGTATGAAATACTATTTCATCTATAGGCCCATTCACTTCTTTAACCACAGTAATACCAATAATTCTTATTACCTGAGAAGCATTTGCATCAAGACGAGGTCTTAACAGTAGACTAACCATATCACACACTCAAAGAACCTATGCACATCATTTGAAAATAAACAAGGAAGGAATCGAACCCTGAACTACTGATTTCAAGCCAAAATCATAACCATGATTTCTTTCTCTATTTAGGAGATATTAGTAAAATATTATATCACTTTGTTGAAGTTAAGTTATAGGTGAAAAATCTGTATATATCAATGGCATATCATCTACAACTAGACTTTCATGATGCAACACCAGCCATCATAGAAGAATTCTTAACCTTCATGATAACACATTAGTAATTGTTTTCTTAGTCAGCTCACTAGTAGTTTACATTCTCTCACTTATTCTGACAACAAAACTCACACACACTAGCACTATTGGCACACAAGAAGTAGACTATTCGAACAATCTTACCAGCTATTATTTTCATCTTAATTGCCTTTCTATCCCTATAAGTTTTATACATAATAGACAAAATTAACACTCCATGCCTTATGGTATAAACTGTCAAGTCACCAAATATATGGAAGCTATTAATATACAGATTATGAAGACTTGAATTTTGACTTCTATAATTCCAACATCAGAGTTAAAGCCAGGGTATTTGGAAGTAGATGATTGGGTTGTTTTACCTATAGTGATAGTTAAACAAATGTTAATTTCCACAGAAGATGTGCTACACTCATGAGCTGTGCCTTGTATAAGACTAAAATCAGATGCAATCCCAGGGCACCTATATCAAACAAATTTTCTAACACTAATTCAGTTCAGTTCAGTCACTCAGTCATGTCTGACACTTTGCGACCCCATGAACCGCAGCACACCACACCTCCCAGTCCATCACCAACTCCCGGAGTCTACCCAAACCCACGTCCATAAAGTCAGTGATGCCATCCAACCATCTCATCCTCTGTCCTCCCCTTATCCTCCTGCCCTCAATCCCTCCCAGCGTCAGGGTCTTTTCAAATAAGTCAGCTCTTTGCATCAGGTGGCCAAAGCATTGGAGTTTCAGCTTCAACATCAGTCCTTCCAATGAACATCCAGGACTCATCTCCATTAGGATGGACTGGTTGGATCTCCTTGTGGTCCAAGGGACTCACAAGCATCTTCTCCAACACCACAGTTCAAAAGCATCAATTCTTCTGTGCTCAGTTTGCTTTATAGTCCAATACTCACATCCATGCATGACCACTGGAAAAAGAATACACTTGACTAGACAGACCTTTGTTGGCAAAGTAATGTCTCTGCTTTTGAATATGCTGTCTAGATTGCTCATAACGTTCCTTCCAAGGAGCAAGTGTCTTTTAATTTCATGGCTGCAATCACCATCTGCAGTGATTTTGGAGCCCAGAAAAATAAAGTCAAACACTGTTTTCATTCTTTCCCCATCTATTTAACATGAAGTGATGGGACCAGATGCCATGATCTTAGTTTTCTGAATGTTAAGCTTTAAGCCGATATTTTCACTCTCCTTTTTCACTTTCATCAAGAGGATCTTCAGTTCTTCTTCTCATTCTGCCATAAGGGTGGTGTCATCTGCATGTCTCAGGTTATTGATATTGCTCCCGGCAATCTTGATTCCAGCTTGTGCTTCCTCCAACCCAGCGTTTCTTATGATGTACTCTGCATATAAGTTCAATAAGCAGGGTGACAATATACAGCCTTGACGTACTCCTTTTTCTATTTGGAACATGTCTGTTGTTCTATGTCCAGTTCTAACTCTTGCTTCCTGATCTGCATACAGGTTTCTCAAGAGACAGGTCAGGTGGCCTGGTATTTCAATCTCTTTCAGAATTTTCCACAGTTTATTGTGACCCACACAGGCAAAGGCTTTGGCATAGTCAATAAAACAGAAATAGATATTTTTCTGGAACTTCTTGCTTTTTTGATGATCCAGTGGATGTTGGCAATTTGATCTCTGGTTCCTCTGCCTTTTCTAAATCAGCTTGAACATATGGAAGTTCACCGTTCATGTCCTGCTGAAGCCTGGCTTGGAGAATTTTTAAGCATCACTTTACAAGCGTGTGAGATGAGTGCAATCATGGGGTAGTTTGAGCATTCTTTGGCATTGCCTTTCTTTGGGATTGGAATGAAAACTGACCTTTCCAGTCCTGTGGCCACTGCTGAGTTTTCCAAATTTGCTGGCATATTGAGTACAGCACTTTCACAGCATCATCTTTTAGGATTTGAAATAGCTCAAATGGAATTCCATAACTCCACTAGCTTTGTTCATAGTGATGCTTCCTAAGGCCCATTTGATTTCACATTCCAGGATGTCTGGCTCTAGGTGAGTGATCACACTATCATGATTATCTGGGTCATGAAGATCTTTTTTGTACAGTTCTTCTGTGTACTCTTGCCACGTCTTCTTAATGTCTTCTGCTTCTGTTAGGTCCCTACAATTTCTGTCCTTTATTGAGCTCAGCTTTGCATAAAGTGTTCCCTTGGTATCTCTGATTTTCTTGAAGGGATCTCTAGTCTTTCCCATTCTATTGTTTTCCTCCATTTCTTTGCACTGATCACCGAGGAAGTCTTTCTTATCTCTCCTTGCTCTTCTTTGGAACTCTGCATTCAAACGGGTATATCTTTCCTTTTCTCCTTTGCTTTTCACTTCCCTCTTTTCAGAGCTATTTGTAAGGCCTCCTCAGACAGCCATTTTGATTTTTTGTACTTCTTTTTCTTTTCTGTATTTTGGGGGATGGTCTTGATTTTTGTCTCCTTTACAATGCCATGAACCTCCATCCATATTTCATCAGGCACTCTGTCCAACAGATCTAGTCCCTTAAATCTATTTCTCTCTTCCACTGTATAGTCATAAGGGATTTGATTTAGGTCATACCTGAATGATCTAGTGGTGTTCCCTATTTTCTTGTATTTCACTCTGAATTTGGCAATAAATAGTTCATGATCTGAGCCATAGTTGGCTCCTGGTCTTGATTTTGCTGACTGTATAGAGCTTCTCCATCTTTGGCTGCAAAGAATATAATCAACCTGATTTTGGTGTCGTCCATCTGTTGATGTCCATGTGTAGAGACTTCTCTTGTGTTGTTGGAAGACAGTGTTTGCTATGACCAGTGCATTTTCTTGGCAGAGCTCTATTAGCCTTTGAGGACAAGGTGGTACATCTACAACTGGAACACCACTCAACCATAAAACAGAGTGAAACAGGGGTGCTGTCAGCAGCATGGGTGTACTAAGAAATCATCACACCAGGCGAGGGAACTCAGAGACAGAAAGACAGATGTCATGAGAGATCACTTATGGGCACAATCTATAAATTCATACCAGTGACCTAATGTACAAAACTGACTTCACAGCCTGCAAAAATCAAATTAAGAGTATCAAAAGAAAGAAAGAAGGAATAAAGAGTTTAGGATTTATATACACACTAAGATCTAACAAATTGATAAGCAAATAGGACCTACTGAAAAGAACAAGGAACTCTACTAAAGAGACTGTAATAATCTATATGAGGAAAAAAATGGAAAAAGAATAGATTCACTTCTATATAAAATCAAATTAAGTTACTGTACAGCTAAAACTAATAAAACAATGGAAATCAACCTGATTCCAATAGAAAATAAAAATTAAATTACAGAAAATCCATCTAGGGGTCCCCAAACAGTGGCGAGCCTACAGATTAGGTCTGTGATACACTATGATGTTAATATGACACCGCCAAAGGTTTTCACCCAGCAGAACACAGAGCAGCATCCCATTCAAAGGTGCCTGACCTCATGTGAAAGTCACAAGATTAAGAGAAGAAAGACCACAGGTTAATCAGGGCAATACCCTCAATTCAGATGTTGGGAATCTCCAAGGGGCAAGACACACAGAGGTGAAGAGCAGACACAGGGTCTCTGGGCACAGGATCCAGACCCATGTGGACGGGGTGAGACCCACACGGTCCCCAAATGCTGCATCTGGGGCCGCATGACTCTTGGTTAGGACACCAAGTCCCTGATGGCTGGGCCCCAAAGGCAGAAACGAGTGGGTTCCTGGAAACTTCTCTCATCCCAGAGAAGTCCCCTCTCTCCTGCCCTTCGGTTCTGTCTAATACTAACTGTTTTGACAGCTGTCACGATAATGCTGAACACACTGCCTTGGTTCCAGTGGGCTCCATTCTATGTTTTCCCACTGAGGTGTTGAGAAAATACACCAGGCGTGGGGCTAGAAGACGGGGGGGCAGGTCTGGTGTCTGCTGAGCAGGGACGGCCAATGGGAAGGCGATCACATAGCCACCTCACCTGCTGCCCGTTGGTTTTTTGCCTGATCCTTGTACCCTGGAATCAATTAGCCAGGTGAACCTGCCTCACTACTCAAACTGAATGTGCTGAAAAACTGGAATAATTACCAGGTAGCCCACCTGAGGGGTCTCCATGAGCCTCAGGGCAGGTGACCCTGGTAGGAGGAAAGACTAAGAGCCCTACTGCAGCACTGACCCTGGGAGGGCCATGGAACCCCAATCAGAGGAGGGCGCATTACCCAGAGAAGCCCACCTCAGCTCCAGACCCCAGACCTCTGAGCACTGACATTCAGACACAGGCACGGAGTTTTCCAGGACGGAGGCCAGGCCCAGTCCGCACCCAGGTCTCCACATCCTCGTGCACACAGAACATGGTCAGATGTCAATATTCTCATTGCAGAAAGCAAGCAGGCAAGCAGTCTTGTCTAAACATAATCAGTGCAGACAGGATTGAAAAGTCAAAGTATTCACCATTCAGACATGTCTGACTGTTTGTGACTACATGGAATGTAGCCATCTAGCCTCCTCTATCCATGGGATTCTGCAGGCAAGAATACTGGACTAGGTTACCATTCCCTTCTCCAGGGGATCTTCACAGTCCAGAGATGAACCCAATTCTCCTGCACTGCATGCAGATTCTTTACCATCTAAGCCACCAGGGAAAATCCCAGACAAGACAGAGAGGTCTAAATCTACCAGGCAGACAGAACTTGGTCAGGTTTAAACTAGCGTAAACTTGCTCTCCCTGGAGGCACAGGTCTCTCATCATTGAACAGGGGCCTCACGCTCAGGTGGGAACTGGCAAGTAAGTTTCTTAAAGAAAAAATCATCACTGGGCCCCACCTGTCACCCACATCAGGAAACCGAAAGAATCTTTGCCATTAAACACTTTAACAGGCAAAACAAACCTGTTACCAGTATCTTTGGCCATGTGGTGGTCAGGATCCAGGGAAGATCCAGGGATTTCTTAGAGTTGAGTCCAGTGTCTTGTAAAGACAGACAGAACGTGCCATGATTCCTTCTCCCATGCTTCCAGCAGGAGGCAGCCACACGGGAAGCCTTCTAGAAAAGGTTACTCTTTATCAGAATAAAAATTGTTGAAATGGAAAGCATACTAGTTAGTATTTGCCAACCTAAAATATTCTTAAAAGTTTGGCCCCCAGATCTTTGTGGTTCCCACTTGTTCCTTTGTGTTCAGATTGTCAGGGTAGAAACAATCCATTGTTTCAAATTGGTTTCTTCTCATTCTGTCATTTGCTATTACATAAATGAATGGTCACACTTGAAAAAATACATAAGAAAATTCTGCAAAAAAAAAAAAAAAAAAGAGTCACGGAGCCCATAAGCTGTATGAACTCTGCCTTTATGAACTCTGCCTTCTAACAATTTCAATTTCAAAGAATGAGGGCAGGAGAAGAAGGGGATGATAGAGGACGAGATGGTTGGATGGCATCACCAACATAATGAACAGGACTTTGAGCAAACTCTGGTAGATGGTGAAGGAAGACCAGCATGCTGCAGTCTATGGGGTTGCAAAGAGTTAGACATGACTGAGCAACTGAACAACATCAAGCTTCAATTTTCTGCCTGGAGAAACCTGATAAAATAAGCACCCTGATTTTGTCACTTCTCTGTTTAAACTCTCCTAAAATGAAATTGATATTCATATCACATGTAAGAGTTTCTGAGTTTTGAGATGTCACACCAAGGTAACAGGTGCTGGTGAGAATAGAACGCTGCTGGTGGCAAAACGTTCTTCAAATAAAGCTCTGTTTCAAACTGCATTTAAATACAGCACTACATGGGTACATGAAGTATGAACCAAGAGCCTAAACATAGCAGGCAATATGTAAAAACAAATTTGATATCCCATATGTGAGAGTAAACGCTACTGGTTTTTGCAGTAGTCATGTACGGATGTGAGAGTAGGACCACCAAGAAGGCAGAGCACTGAAGAACTAATGCTTTTGAACTGTGGTGCTAGAGAAGACTCTTGAGAGTCCCTGGGTCTGCGAGGAGATCAAACTAGTCAATCCTAAAGGAACTCAGTCCTGAACATTCATAGGAAGGACTGACGCTGAAACCAAAACTCCAATCCTTTGGCCCCTTGATGTGAAGAGCCGATCCACTGGAAAACACCGTGATGCTGGGAAAGACTGAAGGCAAATGGAGAAGGGGATGACAGAGGAAGAGATGGTTGGATGGCATCACTGACTCAACTGTCATGAATTTGAGCAAGCTTCGGAGTTGGTGATGGGCAGGGATTCCTGGCGTGCTGCAGTCCATGGGGTCACAAAGAGTCAGACACAACTTAGCCACTGAACAGCAACTACAACAACATGAGAGTGAATGTTTCTTGTCAGACCTGCAGCTGGTACGCACACATTGGTTTAGAACACTCTCCAACACAGATTGTCTCTAAGCTGATGAAGTGTGTCACAAGTGCATGAACCAAAAGGTAATGGATTCATTCCGGAATGGGATAGAATGTAACTTTGAACAGTCTATAAAACTTACAGGGTCTGTAATCTAATCAAGTTCCAAATAATAAAACATTCACCTGAAATTTAAAGCCTCTTGGAAAGTTGCATCCTATCTATGAAAACATTCCAAAGATTTGTTTTTATAATCATTTTTCACAGTGATAACACTTTAACTCTTCAGTTGCTGATATTATTACCAAGATGAACTTGTCCTCATGGGTGTGGGAGATGAAGTGGATCCATTGTGATTGCTCTCTGGTCAAATGACTCTCCCAATTTCGAACTATGTTCTATATCCACAATATTTATTCTTACATCCATCGAAGTCTACTTCTCAGATCGTTATGTACACCAAACAATAGATACCTGGTCAGTTCAGATTATATTAAACACTCTTTCCATAACTTTTCCAATGTCAATTGAATCAGAACAAGGTGAAGCAGGGAGAAGTGTTGAAATTTTAAATGATCTCTAAGGACCCTAAAAAAAAAAAAAAAAAAGACAGAAATCCTAACCATTACTGGTCTATACAAAAGAATCACAATGTGTCTTTTTCATGAAACTCCAACAGTTGACTAACTAGAGTTGCAACAAGTTGGAGTTATGCTTGATTTTATTTGAAAGAGTTTGGATGTGGGCATATGAGGATATATAGGATGATACATATTTAAGGAGGTAACAAGTATGAATCCAAAAATTTATAAGGTATGCTTTGTAAACAAAGGTGAAACATTTAACTTGTTTTCACTATCTCACCCTTCCAGACTTTGCCTTCATTTACTGACCCCCTGTGGACTTGTTGGTTTAGTGCCCTCAGATTAAAACTAGTCACATGCATCTTGTTTAGCTGTGTTCTCTTTGTTTGAAATTGTTTATGTTTCTCTCTCCTAGTGTGCTCTTATAAATGCCACTATCTGTATCACTTATTTTGTCTACAAGGTGGTCTCCTTCATTGTCCACTGTGTAACCATCCTCCGTGTATACAGATATTTACATGTCTATGTATATAGATATCTATGTCTATATGTATCTGTTATGCCCGATGTCCGGATCCCCGAGCGGGAAGAGAGAGAAGGCTTCCAAGACAATGCAACTCGCAAAAAGGGAAGTTTATTACTGTCTCGAGCCAGGGCTTTCTGCCACAAACATCACAGTGGTGCAGGGTCAGAAAGCGCCGCGCTCAAGCTTGTTACACAAATTTATAAGATATGCAAAAGCGGTTAGTAGCTGGCTTAAGCGGATTGGTTACATGTTTGCAAAGCAATTCTATTGGTACAGACTTTCGCGGGCTTTTTTTCAAACCTGGGCGTTCACGGGCTTTTCAGCTCTCCCTTTGTTCTTACTGGGCGCATATTGATTTGCTGGCTCCAGGTTACCTGATGGGGGTAGGGAATCTTACCATTTCGGGGGAAGCTAAAACTTAGGTCCAGGCCGCCCGTCATGGTATTAACCCTGGCAGCCTCACATTCCCCCCTGTCTTGTTGTTCCTGTAGAGGAATCTTTCTCTTCATCCTGGGCTACCATCTGATATTGCTGCCTCAATACCATAATCTGAATGGTATTTAGACGTTCTTTAATAAATGACATTAGCCGGTTTAAAACACAAGGGCCAAATGTAAGTGTTAATAATAGCACTATAAGCGGGCCCAGGAGGGTGGAAACTAAGGTGGTCAGCCAGGGGGAGCGTTGAAACCAAGACTCAAACCATCCCTGTTGGGCCTCCCGTTCCCTCTTTCGTTGCGCCAGCCCTTCTCTTACTTTTGCCATAGATTCTCTTACCACTCCTGTATGGTCTGCATAGAAACAACATTCTTCTCCCAGAGCCGCGGAGACCCCACCCTGTTGGAGAAAAATCAAGTCTAATCCTCTCCTATTCTGCAAGACCACCTCAGACAAGGAAGTCAGAGACTTCTCTAAGTGGCTGATTGATTCTTCTATGCGAGTTACATCTTCATCTATGGCGGCTCGTAGGGAGGAAAACCCTTGGCCTTGCAGAGATAGTGAAGCTATTCCTGTCCCTGCTCCTGCCAGCCCAAGACTGAACAAGGCTGCCATGGTGATCGCACTGATTGGCTCTCTCTTTTGTCTTAGCAATTCCCGGTCCCAATGTGAGTACATAACCTCTTCAGAGTGGTATAAGATTTTTGGCATTACAGCAACCAGGACACAGAATTCTTGACTCTGGTTAAAAACCTTCACATTTAAACATGGGGTTAGCCCAGTATGTGAACAAATCCACCAACTTCCAACCTCTGGCACAATCCAATTTTTGCCGTGTAAGCGTAGGTTACTAATAGTCCGGGCACAGAGGGAAGTTTTATCACGTGGCACTGTGCCCAAACATAGTCCCTGTCCCCAAACTTCATTCATTGTGAGGCCAACATTGCGTTCTTCCCATCGGCATGGGGGTGGGTTCTGGTCTGAAGATAAGTGGTAAGAGGCATTGAGGCCTATGGCCTCATAGAAGGGTGGGTTAAGATTATAACAAAGCCAACAGGACTGGGTCGCATTAGGGTTGGTATGGTTTAAGACCGTAAAGGCTGCATTCATTAAGGCCCATAGGGGGTCCTGAATTGCTGAGCTAATGGTAACAGCCAGAGGGCCAGGGGTTTCTGTCAGTTTGCCTCTGAGGCTCGGGGTAGAGGAGATGTTAAATGTTCCCGGCAAGCTTGGTCTGAAGGAGGTTGGCTTGGGGGTCGCCTTATGCCCTTGTAATGCTTTGACCAGATTGGGACCTAAACTATGTACCTGCACCGGCTCAATAACCTGTTTAATGATTAAAAGCTCGCCTGGGTAGGGGCCGGGCCAATTTACGTGAAGCTGAAAACCCCAAGTCAGTCCTGAGGTCCAGTGGTTTTCTTTTTTCGCCCGTTCCTGGTTAAATTGTACTCGTACCTGAGGCCCCTGGTGTCTACGGTCCTTGAAGGTGAAGCTAACTAGATCTCTGTTTCCGACATCCCACCTCTGGGGTCCATCACAAGAGGTCACACAACTCCAGCTCCTGCAGTAATAGCTTTCTATGCCACCACAGGTTTTCCAGTTATTTCTTACATAGCCCGGGCAAGCCCAAAACCCCAACCTATGGTTTTTTATCCCATCCCTATAGTACTTATCATAGAGACCGTCCTGCTTTGCGAAGAGGCTTGAGAGGTGGAAGTTCAGGTCCGGCCATGAGGTGTTTGGAGGGTGGATTCCTGAGGTCTCATTGAGCAGCTCATGAGTTTGCCCGTCGTTGAGTTTCCATGTGATCTTAGCAGGTTGATGGGGGTTATGACTGGTGGCTCCTGGGTCGATGAGAGCTGCCATCAGCAGGAGAATTAGGAGGCCTCCCGGCGGACGAGTTTCAGTTTCAAAGGATTTGACGGGTGAGGACTCGCCTTCCATTCTGCTCGCGCTTTTTCCTGTTCTTCCAATGTGGCTTGCCGCACGTGATTGCAGTGAATCCAGGGTCCAGTCCCGTCGACCTGTGGGAGCTTCTCTCCTCGGAGGGGATTGCAAGGAGGGCACATATGGCGGAGGCCTTATCTCCGTTTCTAGATCTATCAGGTTTGGATAAGACGATTCCTGAAGGACTGGTTTTGGGTCCTCTTTCTTTTTGGTTTCCTCCGGGGGGGTCTCCATCACCAGGACCTGTGAATTAGAGGAACTAGGAAGTTTGTGAACAAAAGGTTTTAACCATTTAGGCGGATTTTCCACTAGATCCTGCCAGACCATGACATAGGGGACCTGACTCGGATGGCCCCAGGGATCAGGAGCCATAATCTTCTCCTTCACAGCCTGTATGATGGACGGTTGAAAGGTGCCTTCCGGAGGCCATCCAACCTGAAAGGCAGGCCACTCTGCAGAACAAAAAGTTATTAATTTACTTTTCTTGACTAGCAAAGACAAGTTATGGGCCCTGGCCCTGACATCCGAAAAATGGTCAGTCATGAGAGAAAGTGGGGTAGATTCTCCCTGCCCCATGGTCAAAGAATAAACGGTAAGGAAGAGAGAGAGGAAGTCACTGAGAACGACCACCAAAAAATCCTACAGGGAGTGGTGGCAGCCAACAGGTTGGGCTTATGGTATGCTTTTGGAACTGTTTATGTGCCTGCGTCGTTGCACGGAAGTTTTCTTGCTGGGGGCGGGCACCCTAGGGGTTTCTAGCCCGTTCCGTGACCCCCTTATCCTCTCACGGGAGTCTTCAAGTGGCAGGCGCCCTAATGGCCTTTAAGTGCCTGACCCGTGCCCACAAGAAGAATTTTAGGCCACGTCCTCAGTTAGGGATGTGAAAGGAGAGTTTCACCCGGTCGGGCTCTAGTTACTGAGGCTTACTTATTGTAGGGCCTTCAGAGTCCGCCAGGGTGTAGCTCTGGCCAGGACTCATCAATTGCCCCCACAACCGTTTGCCTGTTCACTGAAACTCCCGAAAAGAAAAGGAGTTGAGGGCAGATCAGAGAAGAAGAGAAGGAGAATAAGTCAGAAGTGAGAAAGAACGATGCACCAGAAGAGAACGAGACTAGAGACAATGCCGGCACACACAAAAACACGGAGAGCCAAAGACAAACACACGGACAAACAAACGTCGGCCGACGACACAGCGCTGGGTTTTCGGGCCCCCTGAATTTTTCTTGCCTCCCGGTAGCAGATTCACCTTACCGAATGGCGTCCGCTGTTCACCAGACTCGGGGTCGGGGAGAGGAACTTTCCTTCCCGCGGAGTCGGCTGCCTCTCAGCGTGTCTGCTGGCCTCGGCCTTACGCCGGCGGCCCCCCTTTATAGAAAGCCTTCCTTCTGTGCCAGATACCTCCCTGCTTCCCAGCAGGGCCTTGGATTTACTCTGGACTTTCCTGAGCACCGGTGTTATTATTTATCCTTCCCCTTTGTCCTGTAAGCGTTCCCCTCTCCCAGTCAAGGGATCCCGGACGAGCCCCCAAATGTTATGCCCGATGTCCGAATCCCCGAGCCGGAAGAGAGAGAAGGCTTCCAAGACAATGCAACTCGTAAAAAGGGAAGTTTATTACTGTCTCGAGCCAGGGCTTTCTGCCACAAACATCACAGTGGTGCAGGGTCAGAAAGCACCGCGCTCAAGCTTGTTACACAAATTTATAAGATATGCAAAAGCGGTTAGTAGCTGGCTTAAGCGGATTGGTTACATGTTTGCAAAGCAATTCTATTGGTACAGACTTTCGCGGGCTTTTTTTCAAACCTGGGCGTTCACGGGCTTTTCAGCTCTCCCTTTGTTCTTACTGGGCGCATATTGATTTGCTGGCTCCAGGTTACCTGATGGGGGTAGGGAATCTTACCATTTCGGGGGAAGCTAAAACTTAGGTCCAGGCCGCCCGTCATGGTATTAACCCTGGCAGCCTCACAGTATCTATAATAGATATTTATATCTGTATATACATAGATAGTTATGTTTATATGTACATATGTATTTGTATGTCTATGTGTATAGATATTTATGTCTCTATGAACCTAGGTATTTATACATCTATGTACCTAGAATGTATATTTCTTTTTTTTTTCTCCATTTATTTTTATTAGTTGGAGGCTAATTACTTTACAATATTGTGGTGGGTTTTGTCATACATTGACATGAATCAGCCATGGATTTACATGTGTTCCCCATCCCGATCCCCCCCTCCCACCTCCCTTGCCACCCAATTCCTCTGGGTCTTCCCAGTGCACCAAGCCTGAGCACTTGTCTCATGCATCCAGCCTGGGCTGGTGATCTCTTTCACCCTAGATAACATACATATTTTGATGCTGTGCTCTCGAAAGATCCCACCCTCGCCTTCTCCCACAGAGTCCAAAATTCTGTTCTGTACATCTGTGTCTCTTTTTCTGTTTTGCATATAGGGTTATCATTACCATCTTTCTAAATTCCATATATATGTGTTAGTATACTCTATTGGTCTTTAGCTTTCTGGCTTACTTCACTCTGTATGATGGGCTCCAGTTTCATCCATCTCATTAGAACTGATTCAAATAAATTCTTTTTAATGGCTGAATAATATTCCATGGTGTATATGTACCACAGCTTCCTTATCCATTCATCTGCTGATGGGCATCTAGGTTGCTTCCATGTCCTGGCTATTGTAAACCATGCTGTGATGAACATTGGGTTGCACATGTCTCTTTCAGATCTGGTTTCCTCAGTGTGTATGCCCAGACGTGGGATTGCTGGGTCATATGGCAGTTCTAATTCCAGTTTTTTAAGAAATCTCCACACTGTTCTCCATAGCGGCTATACTAGTTTGCATTCCCACCAACAGTGTAAGAGGGTTCCCTTTCCAAGGTGACTTTAAAAAACAGCCACTGAGGTTCTAAAATTTCATGTGCATCACAATCAACTGAAAATCTTGCTTAGAAAACATGAATTGCAGGGCCCCACTTCAAAATTTTCTGATTCATTGGGTTTGGGTGGGGCCCATGGTTTACAACAAATTGAATACTTCTTTTTTTTTTTTTTCTTTCATTTTTTTTTTATTAGTTGGAGGCTATTACTCTACAATATTGTAGTGGTTTTTGTCATACATTGACATGAATCAGCCATGGATTTACATGTATTTCCCATCCAGATCTCCCCTCCTACCTCCCTCTCTACCCGATCCCTCTGGGTCTTCCCAGTGCACCAGGCCCGAGCACTTGTCTCATGCATCCAACCTGGGCTCGTGATCTGTTTCACCCTAGATAATATACATGTTTCGATGCTGTTCTCTTGAAACATCCCACCCTCGCCTTCTCCCACAGAGTCCAAAAGTCTATTCTGTACATCTGTGTCTCTTTTTCTGTTTTGCATAGATAGTTATGTCTATATGTACATATATATTTATATGTCTATGTGTATAGATATTTATGCCTCTATGAATGTAGGTATTTATACATCTATGTACCTAGAATGTATATTTCTATGCATACAGACATTTGTATATCTACATACGTAGACATTTATATCTCTCTCTGGACATTTACATATCTATGTACCTAGATATTTACATTCATGTACACTTATGTATATACAAATAGATGTCTTATGAGTACAACAGGGCCTGTAGAAAAAGGAACGCTCCTACAAAAAGATCTGACTCTGCAACTGGACAACAACAAAAATAGAAAATACATTCGGTTCACCTGCCACCAACAACACGTGATATATCAATGTTACTACAATATGAAATACAGGTTACTTTAAAAAAATAATGCTTAGGGGGACTTCCCTGCAGTCCAGTAGTTAAGATTCTGTGCTTCAAATGCAGGGGGGGAGGGTTCGACACTTGGTCAAGGAACTAAAAACCCCACATGCCACATGGACCTGCCAGTAAATTAAAAAAATATATTACAATGAATAAATAAGAAAGTTCAGAAAGAACACACAAGCTTTTGGGTGTTTCTTCAGGTACATTCCATACTGAATTACAGTCTTGAGTTAAAACTTGAAAGTTTTCACTTTCAAGGCAATCACAACTGGGCATGAAAAAGTCCTGACGCCTTGTGGCCATTCCCTGCAATAGCAACCTTAAAACAAGCTTATGACAACATTTCACGCAAAGATGGGCTCAGTAAAGGACATAAATGGTATGGACCTAACAGAAGCAGAAGATATTCAGAAGGGGTGGCAAGAAAACACAGAAGAACTGTACAAAAAAGATCTTCATAAACCAGATAATCATGATGGTGTGATCACTCATCTAGAGCCAGACATCCTGGAATGTGAAGTCAAGTGGATCTTAGGAGACATCACTACAAACAAAGCTAGCAGAGGTGATGGAATTCCAGTTGAGCTATTTCAGATCCTAAAAGATGATGCTGTGAAAGTGCTGCAATCAATATGCCAGCAAATTTGGAAAACTCAGCAGTAGCCACAGGACTGGAAAAGGACAGTTTTCATTCCAATCCCAAAGAAAGGCAATGCCAAAGATTGCTCAAACTACTGCACAATTGCACTCATCTCATACACTAGCAAAATAATGCTCAAAATTCTCCAAGCCAGGCTTGAGCAATACATGAACTGTGAACTTCCAGATCTTCAAGCTGGTTTTAGAAAAGGCAGAGAAACCAGAGATCAAATTGCCAACATCCACTGGATCATCAAAAAAGCAAGAGAGTTCCAGAAAAAATATCTATTTCTGCTTTATAGATTATGCCAAAGCCTTTGACTGTGTGGGTCACAATAAACTGGAAAATTAAAAAAAGATGGGAATACCAGACCACCTGACCTGCCTCTTGAGAAATCTGTATGCAGGTCAAGAAGCAACAGTCAGAACCAGACATGGAACAACAGACTGGTTCCAAATCGGGAAAGGAGCATATCAAAGCTATATATTGTCACCCTGCTTATTTAACTTCTATGCAGAGTACATCATGAGAAATGATGTAGCACATGGATGAAGCACAAACTAGATTCAAGATTACCGGGAGAAATATCAGCAATGCAGATGGCACAACCCTTATGGCAGAAAGTGAAGAAGAACTAAAGAGCCTCCTGAAGAAAGTGAAAGAGGAGAATGAAAATGTTGGCTTAAAGCTCAACATTCAGAAAACTAAGATCATGGCATCTGGTCCCATCACTTCATGGCAAATAGATGGGGAAACAGTGGCTGACTTTATTTTGGGGGGCTCCAAAATCACTGCAGATGGTGACTGCAGCCATGAAATTAAAAGACACTTATTCCTTGGAAGAAAAGTTATTACCAACCTAGATAGTATATTAAAAAGCAGAGATGTTACTTTGCCAACAAATGTCTCTCTAGTCAAGGCTATGGTTTTTCCAGTGGTCATGTATGGATGGGAGAGTTGGACTATAAAGAAAACTGAGTGCTGAAGAATGGATGCTTTTGAACTGTGGTGTTGTAGAAGACTCGAGAGTCCCTTGGACTGCAAGGGGATCCAATCAGTCCATTCTAAACGAGATCAGAGCTGAGTGTTCATTGGAAAGACTGATGTTGAGGCTGAAACTCCAACGCTTTGGCCACCTGATGTGAAGAGTTGACTCATTTGAAAAGACCCTGATGCTGAGAAAGATTGAGGGCAGGAGGAGAAGGGGAAGACAGAGGATGAGAAGGTTGGATGGCATCACTGAATCAATGGACACGAGTTTCGGTAAACTCCAGGAGTTACAGACAGACAAGGAGGCCTGGCGTGCTACACTCCATGGGGCTGCAAACAGTCGGACACGACTGAGTGACTGAATTGAACTGATAAGGTGAAAGAATATGAAGAATAGGTATCTATATCTATATCAAGAATGGATAGCTATATGTATACCAGACCAGCTGGAATGTAAGGCATGCTGATGGTGACTGGTTCTGACTCTCAAGACTTCAATCAACTGAAGCTTGGAGTCTCCCACAGGCCAAGACCCTTAATGAACATGCCTGTAGAGTTAAAGTGTTAGTCACTCACTCATGTCTGACTTTTTGCAAACCCATGGACCACCAGCCTCTTCTGTCCATGGGATTCTCCAGGCAAGAAGACTGGAGTGGACTGCCCCGCCCTCCTCTTAGAATCTTCCTCACTTAGGGGTTGAACCCAGGTCTTCTGCTATTCACAGATTGTTTACCATCTGAGTCACCACAGAAGCCAGAACGTGCCTGTACTCGTAGATTAAAGCTTACCCAACTCTGTGGTTTACAAAGACCCTGCTCTGGAAAGCTCGGTGGTGTTCTCCAGAGTTCTGCAAGTAATACACTTTTCCTTCCCATGAGCTTTGGCTGGGTTGTACCTTCTGGTTCTACACCCACCAAGAGGTAAACTCACTTTTCTGGTAATATTTCTCCATCCAGACTCCCAACCACCACTTGATACTAATTCTACAGCCAGTCGCTTTGCTTCCAATACATGGAAATCACATTATTTTTCTGTGAGCAAAGCTACCTAAGGGCCAGAAACAGTGTCCCTATTTTATCTTGTGCAGCCAGTAGGTGTCAGGCAAACTCAGCTCAGTGGATCCACAGTCCTCCAGATCGATGTCTCGGCTTACAGAAAACACTTGCAAGGCTTTGAGGTTTTACTTATACCTCATTTCTGAAGGTACATTAAATACACAGATGGCTCATCAGTGCCACTTCCACTTTCAGGTTAAAAATCCTCCAAGTTTTTTCTAACATCCTTACTCCGCGCGTTGTATTTAAATCTTTGACCACACGGTGTTTATCATGTGTCTCATCAGAATGCAGTTAATTACACCGTTTCCCTTGAATAATGCAGTACTCACCACATAAGAGTTCTTGCCAAAACTGGATTTGATAAGGTAGGGCACAGGTGGGCCTAGGATAAACTCCGGGAGCACGGTTACAGTCTGGTGGAGCCGATCTACCAGTTGAGGGCACTGGAAAGAAACATTCAGCCTGAGGACAACCCGCCCACTTGAGGATCCAGGCCTAAGCGGCCATGCCTGAACACTAAGAAACCAGCCAAGATGCGCATGCGCGCTAGAGGCTTGACAGACACGCCCACAGAGCAACCAATCCCCGAGCGGTGGGGCGGGGCCTCCATCACGTTCCCGACCCTCCGGGTGCCTATTGGCCAGACTGCCTCAGTCACAACGCCGATTGGTCGCTTGTGCCTGACAGGGTACAGGCAGGCTGCTGGCCCTTCACTTCACTTCAGCACGGACGGACTGGACTTCGCTTAACCTCTAGCGCTCCTGGGGACAGGGTGGGCAGCGCGGCAGGACAGCGGGGAGGCTGACGGGAACGCGCCCTGCGCAGCCCTCATAAACCCTTGGCCTGATGGCTTCCAATTCCAGGGTGGAGGCCCGAAATCCTGTCAACTTTGAGTAACCTGAGTCCTAATCTGAAGGGGGCTTGCGTCTCGTCAGCTTCAGGGATTACAAGTCCCTTCCACCCAGAGAAACTGCGAATCCCCTAGTGCTGCGACCCTCAAATACCTAGATTAACCCCAGTTCCCCTCAGCCTGAGGCACCCTAAAAATACCACCCGCAGAGACACCAAATTTCCTCAGCCTCGGAGACCCTGAATCCCTCCGCCTGCGAGCTCTTAAAACTTCCTCCTCAAGACCCTAACTGTCCTGCCTGTCGGAGCCCTAAAGTCCCTTAATAAGAAACCCCCGATTTCCTCAGCCTCACAGATCCCAAGTTTTCTCACCCTGCACATTCTACATCAGACAAAAGATCCCCAGTCCCCTCTGTCTGAGGACCCCAGTAACTTCAGCCTGTGGGACCCAGATCTCCTCAAGCCGAGCGACTTCTCCCTTAGACGTAGAACCTACGTTATGCCCAGATTTTTCTGAGTCCGCAGGAGGAGATCCTCAAAACCCTTCTTGGAGAAACATTCCCTCCGCTGCACTGGAACAGAGCCCTGATTTCAGCCTGACCCCAGTCCAGCAGTTAGGGGTTTCCGGGTCTCATTAAAAATCCCTCCGTCTCATTAAAAATCCCTCCGTCTCACACAGACACTTCCCTCCCAGTGCCTTCCCTCAGAGGGGCTGAATTGTAGGGAACCAAAGAAACCAAATCTAGTTCACATTAGCCTGATATGTCATATCTAGTCAGGATCCATTCATCCCACCAATACCCTCACCCCGACTTTCCCCTCACCTTCCTGCCCTGGACCCTCCACCCAAAGGAAGACACACCGGGCTCTGGACACTGGTCTGGGCTATCTCAGCACCTTCTTCTTCCACAGGCACCTTGGCCTTGAGCACTCCAATGGCCATGAGGTTGAACAGGTCTCCAGAGGACAGCACTGAGGGAGATGCCGGGAGAACAGAGCGGAAGCCCACGGTGAGAGGTGGAGGTGGCAAAGCTGGGCTCTAAGCCAGCTCTATAGGAAGGACATGGCACTGGTCCCTGAAGCACCACAGACTGCTTGCCTGGGCAACTGAGTTAACTTCCCTGTGACCATACACAGGATGGGAATGCCTGGTCCTGTCTGAGATGGTGGGGTGGAGTGGGACAAAACAGGACACTAGCTTCGTCAACTGCTCTGTGTCCAGGGAGAGTTAGGAAAATGCTCAGCGTTTGTTCAGTTAAGCAGGACACAGTCGGGAAGGAAAGTCTTCATCTCTGTCTCACACAGACCATCCAGTAGCTTCAGGCTACTCCCTGCACAAAAGGTGGAGGAGAAGGCCCAGCTCTAAGGTCTGACTTAGATTAGTAAATCACTGATGAAATCTATTATTTTCCTTAGGCCAAAGATGCTTTCAAAGACATCTCCATATACTTCTCCAAGGAAGAATGGGAAGAGATGGGAGAATGGGAAAAAATCCGATATAGGAATATGAAAAGAAACTACGAAGCGCTGATTGCTATAGGTAACAGGAAGTGCTGGGTGCCTGTGAGCCTGGGAAACATGAAACAGGTCTTCACCCTCAGTGTTCACTTGGCCCGCTCTTAGGTGGCTTCATCTGCTCACAGTTCCCTTTTGTGTGGAGACTAAGGAAATGTTTAGAGTTTTGTACCAAAGGGAGGTTGACCCTGCAGTGCAGAGCTCACCTCTTGCCTTATTCTAGATTCCCCCAGCCCAGCCTACAGATTTCCTTGACTTTGTGACACTTCCCATTGCTTCTATGCTTTGTTTCTCCTTCTTAGAACAAATATTTTGCTTCTTTCCAGGTTTCAGAGCCACTCGACCGGATTTCATGCATCACCGCAGGGAGGTCATCAAACCCCAGGTAGATGACACTGAGGATTCTGATGAAGAATGGACACCAAGGCAGCAAGGTGAGAGGCCAGGAGGATGTGGAGGTGTCTTCCTGAAACCAGCCTGGGCTTAGGTCTCAACTACATTTCAGCCAGTAGTAAGGAAAACATAATTTTCAGCATTCCGAAGTGGTTGTGGCTGAATATTGACATTAGCCTGAATGAAGATGAATGTATAGGTTTTCCAGTGTAATTCTCAAAAATTTTATGGTTAAAATTTATCATTCTTTTTACAAAGAATTATTTTTGCTAAGCATTCTTAGTGAAAGGCAGTTAAAGAAAGCTTAGAAATAAATTCACCAAGCAGATTTAATACTAGTCTCATTGGTTATTTGATTAAATCTCTTCAAAGAGGAAATGATTAACATATTATGTCAAGATATATTATTTATGTTATGTATATAAAACAAAACCCATGATCTTCTTACCCTAAGGTTAAACTAATTCTTTATTTTGATTCTGGGAAAGGGTTTGAGAGAACTATTTATTCTCCATGATCTTTCCCACATTTCACTGACCAGAGATGGCATCAGGTAAATAAAATGAAGTACACTTATTATAAAATAGAAGTGAGCAGCTCACTTCCTCTTCTGCTGCTCAAAGAGTTTAGAAGAGTTAATCTGCCTAGCCTGGAGAAAACAATTTAGATAGTTCTATGATTCTCCATCTATGGATTTCTGTTCTCCCAGATTTTTAAAAATTATTTATTTAGTTTTGGCTGCACTGGGTCTTCATTGCTGTTCATGGGCTTTCTCTGGTTGCGGTGAGTGTCTTCTCACTGCAGAGCACATGCAGGCTCTGTAGCTTGTGACACACAGGCTTAGCTGCCCCGCAGAAAGTGGAATCTTCCTGGACCAGCCATCAAACCTGTGTCCTCTGCATTGGCAGGCAGATTCTCATCCACTGTGCACCAGGGAAGTCCCTCTATTCCCTTAGGTTATTAAAACTAGTGAAAGGGACATGAAAAACAAACACTTGGTTGTCTGCAAATGTTTTGACATTAGGAGAGAGTCTTCATAGGGAATACATACGCCTCGGTTCACCATACGCCTGCACGTCTTTATTTACCTTTTTAACAATTTCTGAGTGTATGGCACACTGTTGCTAACTATGTGCACGTTAGTGTTAGTGGCCATAGTGCTAATTGCTCAGTCATGTCTGACTCTGTGTACCCATAGACTGTAGCCCACCAGGCTCCTCTGTCCATGGGATTCTCTAGGCAAGAATCCTAGAGTGGGTTGCCATCTCCTGCTCCAGGTGATCTTCCCAACCCAGGGATTGGGCCTGCATCTGTTGCATCTTTTTACCGCTGAGCCACCGGGGATATATATACACATTGATGTGCAACAAATCTGTAGAAATGTTACATCTTGCGTGACTGAAGCCCTAACCCACTGAGGAACAATTCTCCAATCCTTCCTCCTCACAGCCCTTGGCAACCACGATTATATTTTCTGTTTCCATGGATTTGATTAATTTGGATACCTCATAGAAGTGGAATCAGGCAATATTTGTCTTTTTTGATTGGTTCATTTCACTTAGTAAAATATCATCAAGGCCCATCCATGATATAGCATATGACAGAATTCTTTTTTAAGGCTTCAAAGCATTCCATTGTGTGCATGTGGATATAAGAGCTATAACATATATTTTATATATAACCTTTATCTTTTATCCACCAATGAACATTTAGATTGCTTACACACCTTGCCCATTGGGAATAATGCGGCAGTGACCATACATGTGCCCACTATTTATTCAATATCTTGCTTTCAATTTTTTATGGAAATATACTCTTGAGTGGGATTCCTAGATCATACAGCAGTTCTAACTTTCTGTGGAAACTCCATACTGTTTTCTAGAAAGCTTGCAACATTTTACTTTGCCAACAATAGTGTATAAGGGTTCCAATTTCTCCATATCCTTACCAAACTTGCTATTGTCTTCTTAGACATATTGCCCATCACAGAAGGTTTCAATTTGTATTTCCCTATTGATTAGTAATATTGAGCGTCTTTTCATATGTTTCTCGGCCATTTGTGTATTTTCTCTGGAGAAATGTCTATTCAATTCCTTCTCTCACTATTATTCAGCCCAGACTGCCATAACAAAGCAGACTGCATTCCTTAAAGCAGAGAAATTTGTTTTCTTACAATGCTGGAACATGGAAATTTGATATCAAGGTGCCATCATGGTCCATCAGGGTCTCTTCCTGGCTTAAGGGTCGCCTTCATACTGGTGTATGCTTGTTAACCCCTTATCAGATGCATATTTTACAAATATTTTCTACCATCCTATACGTGGCCTTTTCAACTCTGTTCAGTGTCCTTTGCTGCACAGAGGCTTTAAGATTAATCTCATTTGTCTATTTTTACTTTGTTACTCACACTTGTGCACTTGGTACCATATCTAAGAAATCATTGCTGTTTCAATGTCCTGAAGCTTCACCCTTGTTTTCTTCTAAAAGTCTTATCAAGTCTTGCATTTAGGTCTTTAATCCATTCTGAATTGATTTTTCTTCAAGAGGTAAGATGTTCATTATTTTGCGGGTTAAGAAGATCCCCTGGAGAAGGAAATGGCAACCCTGTCCAGTATTCTTGCCTGAGAAATCCCCTGGACAGAGGAGCCTGGTGGGCTACAGTCCAAAAGGTCACAAAAAGTCAAGAAGACTGAGCGACTAAGGATACATTTTTTGCCAAATCTACACTCTTTTGGTTCCTGTACCTTTGTAGTATATTCAGAAATCAGAGGCCTCCAGCTTTGCCGTTCTTTCTAAGATTGCTTTGCCTTTTTGGGGTGCTCTGAGATTCCGTGTTAACTGTTGGATGGATTTTCTATATCTGAAAAAAATTCCATTGGGATTTTAATAGGAATTGCACTGAATCTTTAAATTGCTTTGGGTAGTATGAACAGCTTAATAATATTAAGCCTCCAAATCCATAAACATGAGACACTTATCTATTTATTTATGTCAGATTCCTTTCAGCAATATTTTGTAGTTTTCAACATATAAGTCTTTCATCTCCTGAAGTTTACTCCTAATTACTTCATTCTTTTCAATGCTATTATAAATAAGATTATTTGTCCAGTGGCTAAGACTCCACACTCCCAATGCAGAGAACATGGGTTCAGTCCCTAGTCAGGGAACTAGATCCCACATGCTGCAACAAAGACCTGGCACAAACAAATAAATAAAAATAAATATATTGTTTTTTAATTTAGCTGTTCAGTATAGCTTTAAAAAAATAAAAAATAAATAGGATTGTTTTCTTACTTTCCTTTCTGGAATGGTCATTCTTCATGCACGGAAAGATATTTGAATGTTGATTTTGTACCGTGCAACTTTCCGTGCAGGATTTGTGTGTGTGGATTTAAAGATTTTTCTGCACATAAAACCATGCCCCTGTGAACAGACATAATTTTACTTCTTTCTTTCCAAATGGAAGCCTTTTGTTTCCATTTCTAACCTAAAGCCCTGGCTAGGAGTTCTAATGTTATGGTGAACAGAAATGTAGATATCAGGCATCCTTGCCTTTTTTTCTTGATCGTAGAAATTTTCAGCTTTTCACTGATGACTAGGATGTTAGAGGTAGACTTTCAATATATGACCTTTATTATATTGCAGTAACTTCCTCGTATTTCTATATTGATGAGTACTTTTTTCATGAAAGGCTACTAAATTTATTAGATACTTTATGAACATCAGATGAGGCACAGAAGAAGCTTCATTTTTTTTTTTTTTAATTTTAAGAAAATTATGTAATGCTCCCAGTGGAAGCACAGAAGTTGATGATACAGAAATCTTCTTCCATTCCTCCTTTGGTAATCATTGTCTTTGTCACTCTCTGGCTTAAAGTTATGTGTCCTTAGTTAGAATACCCAGAGTTTGGAAACATTTACCAACCAAAACACTGATTCTCACCATTTTTTAGGTAAACCGTCTTCGATGGCCTTCAGAGTGGAGCACAGTAAACACCAGAAGGTGAGTATTTCCCAAATCATGTTGCCAAAATATCCTCCTCATGGATCCAGTCACAGGTGAGAATAGGAGGAAACACAGAGATCCTGGAGACGGCTGCCTTCCTGCCCTGGATCTTTAGCACACTGTCTGATATCATCACCACCTTTACAGTTAGTAAGAACAACAACAGTAGTAGGCTGTTCTGTTGTTACACTATTTTCATAATATTTCAGACTTTAAGCATTTTATGTGAATAAACTTACTTAAACCTTAAATCAATCCTACAGTACCTATAAGTAGGTATATAGCTATCACCATTATAGATCCAAAATATGAGGTAAAAAACGTTTGATTATATGCCTGAGATCACAGTATCACTGGTAGTGCAATCGAAACCCATGCACGTTCTCTAAACCCCTTACAAACTGATTAAAACTTCCATAGTTCTATGAAGCTTATTCATACATCTTTATATCATTCATCTGAGAGATGTTTTCAACCTCAGTTCTTTTGTGCTATGCTAGGGAGGGATATGCTGAGACATCTGACTAAGGGAAGCTTAAGGACATGCTGGGCAGTTTGTAGAGTGGACAGTCCAAGATGAAGAAGGAGACAGGATCCCTACCTCAGAGCCTCCCACTCCAATAAGAGGAAGCGAATCGCAACCCTGATAAGCCTCAGGTTTATGACTGAAAAGCAACAAATAAGAAAATAACAGAAGGACTTCACATAGATTACCCACTTTTGAGTAGAAACTCATCATCTGGGCGTCATTTCAAATGCTCCTTCTTGCAGGAGGAGTAACAGCTTCTCCTCTGAGCTCTAATAGGCAACTCTCCTGTTTGGAATCATTTGTTTATCCTGCCCCTGTGTTGTGAGCTTTGAGAGCTGAGCCCACACCCATTCATTCTCAGAAGTCCAGGCCCAGCTCAAAGCCCCTGAGGGCCCCCTGAATGTTTTGTGAATGAGTGACTCCACATTTAAGCATTCATCTAGGAGTAGAAAGGTCAAAGAATGCTGAAGATAGTATCTGTGAGCTAGACTTCAAATATAGATGCAGTTTAGGGAATAAATTGATACCAGGGATGTACGCTCACGTTCTTACTGTATTAAATAGCTCACACAACAATTTGTTGAAGATTATTAAATTTCATGTCCACTATAATATTAAGAATTAGCCTGAATACCAATTCATGGATCAGGAAACTGAGGAGAACCAGCTAGTCATACAGCCTTGTTCAAGGAGAACTGATGAGACCAGCTACTTTAATTCCAAATATTGTCTCTAGGACATGGCAACCTGCAACATTCATCTCATTTTCTTTATTGTCTAAATGTGTTTCTGCTGATCGTCTTTTCTCCTCTTAATCTCACTGCTTTGTCACCTTATTTGCCAGATGTGTTTTGTCCCCTCTGTAATTTTCCATACTTCCTCATCCATCAAAGGGCCACTAATTAATAGAAACCCCGGAACTCTCTACGAGCCCTTACCCTCTTCTTTCCCTGACCTCCAGCTATTCTCCCTGCCTTGCTCTCACTTTTATGCAGAAAGTTGAAGGGGAAGAACCTTAAGATATGAATTCTAGTTTTGATTCTCTATCCACCTGGGTCCTTTTATTACTCTCCAGTGTTCAGACCCTCCCCCCATATCAGGTATTTCCAAGAATTGTCAAAGTATTAACTAAAGTCATGCATGTGAAAACACTTCATAAAGTCCTAAACTAAAGAACTGCATTTTGTCTTTTACTCACATGGAAGAGAATGTCCAGGGCACCATTAAGTAAGGAATCTAGTTTGAAGGAATTGCAAGGAGCACCAAAATTGCTGAAGACAAGTGGCTCCCAGCAGGCTCAGAAACCAGTGCCCCATCACAGAAAAGCAAGGACCCCTGGACAGCACCCCAGACAAAAAGTCGGTAAGACAAAATTTGGGGAGTTCCTCTAATTAGTTCCTTTAATCCCTGTAGAAAAACTAATCAGTATGGCCTAGGTGTGTGGCATGGACTTTGGGTAGGTGAGGTTTATGGTGGACTGATCTGAGACATGAAGTTAGCACTGGGGCCTTGGGAAAATCTTATTCATTTTCTGAGGTCCTGATTGCTATCTGTAAAGTGAAGATAAGGATACATAACTCATAGTGCTTGAAAGCCTTACATTAAATGCAAAAGTCTGACACCTACAAGTAGTTCAATAAACCCAGCTGTGATGATGGGAACCGTGCTTTGTTAGTGTTTATGCCTAGACCTCTGCTCAGTGCCTTACATGTCATGTGCCCTTAACATATATTTTCTGAGTAGATGTGTTGGTGAACTATTTCCTAAGTAGGAAGGTTGGGAAGTTAAACCTACTAACGGGAAGTGCAGGATGCTATCACTGAACTGGGCATCTGTGGTCAGTGGAGCCTCAGTATCCTGAACCTGTAGTTAAAGGGAGAAGAATCAAGGTATAGAGGAGGGACTTCCTGGGGGTGAAGTGGTTAAGGCTCCACGCTTCCACTGCAGGAGGTGTGGGTTCCATTCCTGGTCAGGGAACTGAGATCCCACAAGCCATGCAGCGTGGCCAAGAAATAAATAATGTAACATTAAAACATCAAATTACAGAAGTAAAAGTTCGAAAAATACATGTAAGAAAGTTTTAACAAAGTGTATAGATGGACAGGTAGGAGATCTCACACTTTCTGATAAAACAGGGACTAACTCCCCAGACCCCACCAGCCTTGCTTAGCTTCTGTTCTCCATCTTAGAACTCAGAAGAAAGGAGACTGGAGTGAAGAGGTACAGTCTACGAGAAAGAAAGGGCCACGTGTACCAAGAGGTCAGCGAGCCCCAGGATGACGACTACCTCTGTGAGTGACCCCGGTGGCCCACTCACGGAGAAGGGGCTACGAGGCCTTGGTCCACTAACCTCACCTCACCATTTGGTCCCCCAGCCATCCCCTTCCTCTATGACTTGGGGTGCAGGATCAGGCCAAATGCCATGAATGCCCCAGTTCTTTCTGAAGGTCGTTACGACCAGCAACATCACGATACCTCCTCTTATCCCTGTTCTCACCTCCAGATTGTGAGGAGTGTCAGAACTTCTTCATCGACAGCTGTGCTGCCCATGGGCCCCCAACCTTTGTAAAGGACTGTGCAGTGGAAAAGGGGCATGCCAACCGCTCAGGCCTCACTCTGCCCCCTGGGTTAAGCATCAGACTGTCGGGCATCCCTGATGCTGGGCTTGGAGTGTGGAACGAGGCGTCCGATCTGCCGCTGGGCCTGCACTTTGGCCCCTATGAGGGCAAGATCACAGACGATGAAGAGGCCGCCAAGAGTGGATACGCCTGGCAGGTGAGAAGCACCCGTTTCCCTGTCCTCTGGCCTCTAACCGCTTGTGTGTGGTGGGGGGGTACTTCATGTCTACATGCGAGGACGCAGATGGTGATAACATGGATGGCAATGACACAGTCAGCCCTGTGTACTGTGTGCCCTGGGCGTGAACACAGGACTTCCATCTAAAGGTCAGAGGAGAGGTGGGACCACAGTGTACAGACACACAGGAGTTCCATCTAAAGGTCAGAGGAGAGGTGGGAACACAGTGTACAGACACTCCGGACTTCCATCTAAAGGTCAGAAGAGAGATGGGAACACCTTGGTACACACTCACAGGACTTCTATCTAAAAGTCAGAGGAGAGGTGGGAACACAGTGTACAGACACTCAGGAGCTCTATTTAAAAGTCAGTGCAGATGTGGGACCAGAGTGTACAGACACACAGGACCTCTATCCAAAGGTCAGAGGAGAGGTGGGACCACAGTGTACAGACACTCAGGACCTCTATCTAAAGGTCAGAGGAGAGGTGGGAACACAGTGTACAGACACTCAGGACCTCTATCTAAAAGTCAGAGGAGAGGTGGGACCACAGTGCACAGACACTCAGGACCTGTATCTAAAGGTCAGAAGAGAGGTGTGAACACAGTGGTCCAGGCACACAGAAGTGACTCCTCCCTTGTGGAGCCCTTGCCTTCAATGAACCAAGAGACTCAGACTTGGAATGATGAGTAAGGGCTTACCGTGTGGTCCGACTAGCAGTTGAATCCATGCAGGCTCAAAAGCATCAATGACTACAGAGGGAAATAGCTCTTCTATTGCTTCCTACCGATAAAAAAAAAAAAAAAAAAAAAAGACATCTTGTAACTCTTTTTCTGACACTCAGATAACCAAAGGGAGGAACTGCTACGAGTATGTGGATGGAAAGGACACGTCTTGGGCCAACTGGATGAGGTGAGTGCAGTGAGTCTGCAGTGTGTAGACATCAAGACTCCCTCCATCCCACGCCCCTTTCCTTCTCAACCCGGCTCCCTCAACAGCTTTCACATCTTCTTTCCTCTTTTCCCTCCATATCATGTTCTTTCATTTCAAAAGACACTAGAAAGAGGGAAATAAAAATATGGCATGTGCCGTCAAGATACAAGTCTATATTCTGAACAAAACTGGTGGACTTGAAAACAACTTGAGGAGTCTAGATTCACCAGGGACACTTTAACTCACTTAATGGACACTTACCACACACTTTATGTTTCAGTTTAGACAGTGAACTTCATTACTGAAGCAGATCACACAACCCATGTCCTTTTGGAGAACATAATGCAAACAGACATTAGCCAATTGATTTTAGGAACAGTAACCTTATTTTTTTCTCTTTGAGTAACTACACAGTGCCAGGAAAACCTAATACAGGAGACCTTGACTCTATGTGGGCAACAACCTCCTCAGGCTTGGTTCCAGTGAGAAGTGGGCCCTGAGGCCTCAGAAGGAATGGGGGGCAGGATGGCTCTGTGTGGGGCCATTCTCTGAGGGCCTCTCCTTTCATCAGGGCAGGCAGACAGTGAACAAACAATTACTGTTCCGTGTCTCAAGCTATATCAGAGCTCTCTCCAAGTGTCCGTGGGAGAGGGTGGGCAAGCGAATAGGACCCTGGATACACGTGGGGAGATGGGAGAAAGCCTCGGGAGAGAAGGCAGGCTGGGGTGAGTGCTGAGGACTGCGTGTTAGCCAAGGAGCACCAAGTCCTGTGGATGGAAGAGAACTTAATTCAGAGTTTAGAGGAGCTGGAGGTCACCAGCCTCACGGACAGTCCAGGTGGAGACGAGTCTGGAACTGAGATCCAGAAAATGGCTAATTAGGTAAGGAGAGAAAGGCATGGGAATTCACATGGCCTGGTCGAAGGTGTGAATAGAAGGTCCACATGAGGGGCGGCCTCAGAGGCGGAAGGCAAGGAGCTGGGCATGGTCTGAGAGTGGAGGGCACTCATCACTTGAGGTTTCTTTCCCTTTCCCGGCCTCGCCCCCAGGTATGTGAACTGTGCCCGGGACGATGAGGAGCAGAACCTGGTGGCCTTCCAGTATCACGGGCAGATCTTCTACCGAACCTGCCAGGTGGTCAGGCCGGGCTGTGAGCTGCTGGTCTGGTACGGGGACGAGTATGGTCAGGACCTTGGCATCAAGCGGAACAGCAGGGGGAAGAGTGAGCTCGCCACCAGGAGAGGTGAGTGTCACCCCTCTTCCAGCACCCCACCCCATCCTGGGAGCCTCCATGGTCCGATTTAGAAGCAGAGGACAATCCAGTCCAAAGTCAGTTGAGTTGCAAATAAAATGCCTCAGTATTTGATTCTTTTCATATGATTGTTAGGAAAAATTTTTATATTAAAAATGCTAGTTCTAATTTTTAATATTTCATGCAAAAAAATATGTAACATCACCTTCTACAGAAAGGCTTAGGAGCAAAAGGCAAGTTTTCTAGCACCTACCAGCTCTCTGCCCTTTATCTCTTTCTTCCTTAATTTCTCCCATTATTTTTTTTTAAACTAAAATAAAGACATTTTATTTTAAAATATTTATAGGGCAAAGATATTTTAAGAGTCACACTAGGAAATTTATGAATGACATCTGCCAATTTAAAGAAAGTAAGTGGAATTCCTTAGTCATCAGTATTTTTTTAATTAATTAATTAATTTATTAATTTCATTTATTTTTATTAGTTGGAGGCTAATTACTTTACAATATTATAGTGGTTTTTGTCATACATTGACATGAATTAGCCATGGATTTACATGTATTCCCCATCACGATCCCCCCTCCCACCTCCCTCTCAACCAGATCCCTCTGGGTCGTCCCATTGCACGCGGCCTGAGCACTTGTCTCATGCATCCAGCCTGGGCTGGTGATCTGTTTCACCCTAGATAATATACATGTCTCAATGCTGTTCTCTTGAAACATCCCACCCTCGCCTTCTCCCACAGAGTCCAAAAGTCTGTTCTGTACATCTGACTCTTTTTCTGTTTTGCATATAGGGTTATCATTACCATCTTCCTAAATTCCATATATATGTGTTAGTATACTGTAATGGCCTTTATCTTTCTGGCTTACTTCACTCGGTATAATGGGCTCCAGTTTCATCCGTCTCATTAGAACTGATTCAGATGAATTCTTTTTAATGGCTGAGTAACATTCCATGGTGTATATTACCACAGCTTCCTTATCCATTCGTCTGCTGATGGGCATCTAGGTTGCTTCCATGTCCTGGCTATTATAAACAGTGCTGCGATGAACATTGGGGTGCACACATGTGCAGTGATGTGCATTCAGTTACTGTTCCAGTCTGTTGTCATGTGAGTTCACACTCTGTGCCAGACGGGGTTCCACGCACCAAAACAGACAGAACCACTGCCCTGGGGCAGCAGGGGCTTCATACCAGACAGGGGCTGGTGCTCTGAGGAAAACCAGCGCAGGGAGCGTGCCTCGGGTCAGCGTGAGCAGAGGGTGGGGTGTGGTGCAGGATGGTGCGGCAGGGTCTCTGCAGAGATAACACCTGCGGGAAAGGATTCCAGGCAGGGGAGCAGCCAGTGCCTCAGACCCAGGGCCAGGAAAAGAGGCCATGCCAGGGGTCCTAGGAGTAAGCACAGAGGGAAGGGAAGGAGGCTGGACGGGACACGGAAGCCTCAGAGCCTGTGTCCACGTGCAGGCCCCAGGGGTCCTCCTGGGTGACACAGAACAACCGCGAGGCTTTCAGCTGCAAGCGGCATGTTCTCTGTGCTAAGACGATGCTTTGGTTCACTTTTGGGAAGAGACAGCAGCGGGGAGTCCCCTCAGAGGTCAGTTCATTGCCAGACCTGAGGGGAGAGTGGGCTGGCTGAAGATGCTTGGGACTGAGGGTGTGAAGAATTTGGCTGGAGATGTATTTTTAAACAGGGCTTCCTAGTGCATGCTAAGTGGACTAAGCCTGAATGAAATAAATGAGGTATGAATACTGCTGAGGCTTGAGAAAGGATATGCCTTTATTTTATGATTTATGGGAAACTGAGAGACGAGCAATTTGTGAAACAATTGGGGCAGCAGGAGTCAGAGACCTGTGGTCAGTGGGACCTGGGCCGCTCGGTCTCATCCAGTCTCAAACCCACTTCCTGCAGAGATCGGCACAAAGGCTGCTCTTTGAACAAGGAGCCTCAAATTCAGCTTTACTCACCTGCTCTAACCACCCCCTGTGCTGCCTCCCATATGCAGAGAGCTCCAGGCCAGGCACCCCTAACTTAACAGACCCTTTACCCTCACAGGAAGCCTCTCAGGAGATTCCACCTAAGTCATCAAGTCTTATCTCTCAGTAGGGTAAATACCTGAGGACACTGTGATGTAACTTTTCCGATAATTACACGCAGGGAAAGTCCCTGCGATCCATCTCTATCAGGAGAGACACTGCCTCTGATGCTGCTGGAAGGTCCCTATCTGGGTGATATGTAGAAAAGGCCCTTGACACCAGCTTCCTGGATTTCTGTAGATGTAGAGAGTAAGAGTGGAATGGAAAAGTGGACTGTAAAGACACACTCAATGGGAGACAAATCCTGCCCTGTCAACACTTAGATGATTACTGGGGAGGGCCTGACCATAGCAAACCAGCTACCTGACCAAAAGCTTCCTCTTTCAGCAGAACCGAAGCCCAAGATCCACCCATGTGCCTCCTGCTCTCTGGCCTTCTCCAGTCAGAAATTCCTCAGCCAACACACCCAACGCAGTCACCCCTCTCAGACCCTCCTGAGACCATCTGAAAGAGACCTCCTCCAACCAGAGGATCCCTGCCCAGGCAATCAAAATCAGCGATATTCAGATCCACACAGCCCGAGCGAAAAACCTGAGGGCCGGGAGGCCAAGGACAGGCCCCAACCTTTGCTTAAAAGCGTAAGGCTGAAGAGGATTTCAAGGGCCTCTTCCTACTCACCGAGAGGAGAAATGGGGGATTCTGGGGTGCATGAGAGAATGAAAGACGAGCCCAGCACAAGCCAGAAACTGAATCCAGAGGACACAGGCACATTGCTCACGGGGGCAGGGGTCTCAGGGATTATGAGGTTCACATACACAGAGTGTGGGCAAGGCTCCAAGGACAGGTCAAGTCTCACCACACACGAGAGGACACACACAGGGGAGAAGCCCTATGTTTGTGGGGAGTGTGGACGAAGCTTCAGTAAGAACTTCAACCTCATCACACACCAGAGGACACACACAGGGGAGAAGCCCTATGTTTGCGGGGAGTGTGGGCGAAGCTTCAGTCAGAAGTCCGTCCTCGTCAGACACCAGAGGACACACACAGGGGAGAAGCCCTATGTTTGCAGGGAGTGTAGGCGAAGCTTCAGTCAGAAGTCCGTCCTCATCATACACCAGAGGACACACACAGGGGAGAAGCCCTATGTTTGCAGGGACTGTGGGCGAAGCTTCAGTGATAAGTCAAATCTCATCTCACATGAGAGGACACACACAGGGGAGAAGCCCCATGTTTGCAGGGAGTGTGGGCGAAGATTCATTCAGAAGGCCCATCTCATCATCCACCAGAGGACACACACAGGGGAGAAGCCCTATGTCTGTGGGGAGTGTGGGCGAAGCTTCATTCAGAAGTCAGATTTCATCATCCACCAGAGGACACACACAGGGGAGAAGCCCTATGTTTGCGGGGAGTGTGGGCGAAGCTTCCGTCAGAAGTCAGCCCTCATCACACACGAGAGGACACACACAGGGGAGAAGCCCTATGTTTGTGGGGAGTGTGGGCAAAGCTTCAGTAAGAACTTCAACCTCATCACACACCAGAGGACACACACAGGGGAGAAGCCCTACGTTTGCAGGGAGTGTGGGCGAAGCTTCAGTCGGAAGTACCTCCTCATCACCCACCAGAGGACACACACAGGGGAGAAGCCCCATGTTTGCAGGGAGTGTGGGAGAAGCTTCAGTCAGAAGTCCCATCTCATCTCCCACAAGAGGACACACACAGGGGAGAAGCCCTATGTTTGCGGGGACTGTGGGCGAAGCTTCAGTCAGAAATCTGTCCTCATCAGACACCAGAGGACACACACAGGGGAGAAGCCCTACATTTGCAGGGAGTGTGAGTGAGTCATGACCAACAAACCACACCTTAGCCACAGGAGGATTACTGCAGCCACCCCATGCCTCAGCTCTAAGGGGGCCTCAGAGGAGGTCTGTGACCCGTTACTGTCCCCAGGAGTATCACGAGAGACTTCCCAGGTGGTCCAGTGCCCAAGACTCCAATTCAGAGACCCACGTTCAATACCTGATTGGGGAACTAGCTCCCACAGGCTGCAACTAAGACAGAGCACAGCCGAATAAATAAATATATGATAAATATTTTAAAGAAAGAGTGTGATAAGCACAGAATTACTTGTTAAATAGACCTTCCACTTTCGTGACAGGAGAGGAGGTAGATAAACAGCAGAGGGTTTCTTAAGTGTTCTGGAGATGTTCATGCCAATTGCCTTCGTGGTATTTTAGGTCTCCTTTTCTAATCAATTTTGTCTCCAAACAAATCTGAAGCCCAGACTATGTACTCATTCCCCCCTTATCACTGACAGCAGTGGGGTCCGGTCGTAGCTGAACCCCGGGGAAGGCATAATTCTGGAGCCAAGTCAGTTAGGTCACTGGACAGTCAATCCTGGGTCCAGGGAGAGGAATGCACAGTGGAGTCAGACTCACCAGAGAAGGGGATTCCCTGGCCTCCTGGGAAGTGGGGCCTCTCCTCCTTATAGACCTCGGCTCTCCTTTGGCCTCTCCTGGTAACCCTCTGGGTCCCTCTGACTTCTGTAGCTGCAAAGGTGAAAGCCACGTGCACATGTGTGTGTGAGCGCGCGCGCCTGACTCAGCATGGTCCGTCTGGTCTCTGCCGCTCCTTCGGGGTCATCACAGCATCTGGACTCCAGATGCGACCACAGGGGTCCAGTTCTCAGCCCTGCCCCCAGCAGCTGCGTGAGCTGGGGCAAGATGCTGAACCTCTCTGTGTCTCTAATCTCACTGTGATACAAGGTGGGAGCACCAGCATTTTGGTCTGATGCGTAAGCACAGGCGGAATCTGGCAGAGGCTAGCTGAGAACGCAAGCCCCACCTTTGCTGTCTTTTGTGTTTTTTTCTTTAATATTTTTTATTTTTTTAATACAAGGATAATTGCATTGCAGAATTTTTTTTCTGCATGTCCTCCAGCCCCCACAACTTCCAGGTCTTCAGAGCTAGACGAGGAAGGGGCCGTTCAGGCACTAGGACGCCCTGATGAGGGGGTGTGAGGTCATGGGTGCTAAGGGAGGGCAACCTCCCTTCCAACCGCTGCTGTTCCTGCTGAGCTGGGCAGCCCCAGGGCCCCTCCACAGACAGGCAGTCCCCACATTCGCCCCCCTGCCGAGAACAGAGCCTGGAGCCGCGTTTCCATGAAATCCCTGACCGTCCCCCATCCTACCCCCACACGGAGGGTCCTTGAAGACCACACCGCGGCTTCTCTCTGCATGGGCCTCATACCAGTGCCCGTTCGCTCTGGTCAACGCTGTGGCGACCCTGAAATTCTTAACCATGGAATACTTCATCCTTACACTTCCCTTTCATGAGTGAAGTCTGATGGGCCCCGGGGTGAGCTATGAGCAGAGCAGATGCACACACAGCACGGGTCCTGGGGTGACCAGGCTGCACAAGGGGACAAAGTGGACACAAAGCCCCCCCACCCTGGGTGAGTGAGGGTGGGGACAGCACCAGGAAGCCACGCTTGCTTAGACCCGGAACTGAGCTCCGACACAGAGTGGAGGCAATGGGGTTCTTAAGGTCGACCACACCCTCCCCTCTGTGAATGACCTCTGCCCTGGCCTGATCCTTCCAGAAGGGGTTCAGGAGGCTGAAGTCCGCCCGGCCACCAGAAGACACCAAGGGGAGAGTGGGCCACGGGGCGGGGGAGGGAGGATGCGAAGTCCAGGACTCGGGGCAACGGCCCTCAGTTCCCTCCATGTGCCAGGCTTGTGAAGCGTCTCTACATGAACCGTGTCAGTAATAACCACCCACTATTATTTTCCGGTTTCTATGCTTTCTTAAAGGAATGCGTCTGTCTGTGGCTTGGTTTCCCTACAGGAAGGGAAGCCACGTAAACTCCCCATGTTCTGTGGCTTCAGGCCGGGGCCAAGGGAGGGAGAGTTAGGGCTGGTGCAGCCAGAGGGGCTTCAACTGAAAAACGGTGGGGATCCAGAAACCTGCAGGGGCTTCTCACCTGCACCTCCCACCAGAGCTGCGCCTGGAATCCCCTGGAAGGCTGAGCAGGTCAAACCTTCTCCCTCCCTTCCCCTCCACTCCCCTCCCCTCAAAAAGCTGGCTCCTGGGGCCAGCCCAAAACATCCCCAAATCCCCCATCACCCAAGCCCCACACAGGCCCTCCCTCACAGATGTGGGATGACCTGGATGGTGGCACAGATGGTGTGTGACCCCAGAGCTGGGGGTCTCAGCTGACCTTGACAAAGGGGGTTGATGCTTTACACAGCCTCCCAGCCCAGGGAGCTGCCAGCAGCCACAAGCCATGATCTGAAGCGGAGCTGGGAGATGTGGAGTGGGGATGCGAGCTCTCTGAGGTCCCATCCTGTCCCCAGGACAGTGGCCAGGCCCCGCCTGACACCGTGACTGCCCTGCACGGTCACACAGGACACCAGCAGTCACGGGACGGAGAGTCAGCTGCCTCCGCCGCACGCTCCACCCTGACCACGGCGGCCCCGAGGCTGTACCAGCCCCGCCTGTGGGCGGCTCTGCTTGGCTGCCGGGGCTCGGGGACCCTGGGTGAGTCGGTGAGGGCAGAGCTCAGAGGCCAAGCCTGTCTTCAGCCGCCAGACCTGCCCTGCTTACTGGACTCATGAGCCCAGCCAGTATCTGAAACCAAGATGCCTTTGGGAGAATGACTCCACAGACGCTGACCTCAGAGCTCAGACTCCTGAAAACTTACTAAGCTGATTATTTATAGTCTTTTTTTAAATAGGATGTTGGCAGGAAGCGGGGAGGGGAATGACTCCCTTGGTGGTGCTGTGGTTAGGAATCCACCTGCCAGTGCAGGAGATACGGGTTCAATCCCTGATCTGGGAAGACCCCAAGTGCCGTGGAGCAACTAAGTCCGTTCACAACTACTGCAGCCCAAGAGCCTAGAGCCCGTGCTTCCCAAACAGAGCAGCCACCACAGGGAGAAGTTCAGCGCAGAAACGAGAGAGCAGCCCCCACGTCCGACAGCCAGAGAAAAGCCCACACAGCAGCGAAGACCCAGCAAGCCAAAATAAATAAATAACCTTGCTTTAAGTAGGAGATCGCAGCATTCTCTGCTGATCCAGAGCCTAGGACTCAGCTCCCAACAGAGGGGGCCACGTTCAATCCCTCGTCAGGGCACTAGATCCCACATGCTGCAACTGAAGGCCCTGCATGCCACAGCTAAGACCCAGCGCAGCCAATTAAATGAATACTTAAAAGTAGGAGGCTGTTCATCTGTCACCATAGAAAACTGCAACATTTTAGGAAAAGAAAAAACAAAAGATCTTATTTTGCAAGTGCTCATGGTTGATTGCAAAAATTTTCTCATAATATGCAGCTGTTTAAAAAAAAAAAAAGAAATTTAGAAAATACAGAAACTAAAATCCACCCATAAATGTGTGGGGAGCATCAATTACTGCAGTATCCGGCCACCACACACGGGAACACACGTCCGTGTTTTTCCTCTACAAAGAGGCTTTCAGCCTCCACCCCTCTTCCCACCGGCCTCTGCTCTGCTCACCAAGAAGACTGCGCTTTGGCCTCGTGACCGGGGCGGGGGTTCTGTTGAACTCAGGGAGGTGGTGGATTAGGGCTGTGTGGTTGGGGGCACCATCTGACCTGCAGTGAGGAGAGAAGCGCGAGTGCTCCACCTCTGGGTCCAGTAACTCCAGGGGCCTCGGGGAGCCGCCCGGGAAGAAGCCTCTCAAACACCTTCCCTGCAGCATCCACAGTTACAGCACGTCCCACGTGTCAGGGTTCAGCTGTGGGTTAACAAGTCCTCTCTTGTTGGACATGGAAAGTGTTCCACAGAGAATCTACCTGGATCTTGGCCTTGGTTGGTACAGATGTAACAGGCAGTACGTTCAGGGCTCAGGGGAGTTAGTTCTGAAGCTCTCTGGGTTTAGGGCTACAGCACCTCCTCACCTACACCGCTTCCATGGTCATGGAGCCTTCTCTTCCAGGGGAAGGTGTTTGGCAACATCAGCCACAAAGACACATACTGAAGAGGAGGAAGGCCACGGCAGGCGGGGCTGGGTGTTCCTGGGGGAGCAGAGAGGCCTTGGACACTCCATGCTGGACACCTGCCCCACCGGATTCTCCTCCTTCTCGCTGGGCATGCAGCTTTCACCTGCTGGGTGCCCGCCAGTGAGGGGCTCCCAAGACACCAAGCTGGGGTTGGCGATGGGGGAGCTGGATGCCAGGGAACCCGAGACCCTGCAGCAGGTCATTGCACTGTGGACGAGGGATGGCCTCACTGAGCGGTTAGGCCCTGTGCATTCAGGACACGCTCTCTGGACCCCAGGTGGAGGGCTGCTTCTCCTGGTGCCCACCTGGGTCTTAGGAGGTGGAAGAGAGACCGGGTTGTACTTCCCACCTCCTGCCCAGATAATGACAAAGGCCAGTTCCCAAAAGTCAGAACAGGGTGGGCAGAGTGAGTCTTGGGTCTCACAGGGTCCCTGTGAAGAGGGGTTCACTGCTCCTTCGATCCTTCTTAGGGCTGGTCCTCCTTCTGTGTTGTCTAAACACCAAATCTCACAAGGACGAGGCAGTCCAGGTGCCGACAGCATCACTTGCCCAGGTGCTGAACCCTCCTTATTTATTATGGGCAGGGAGACAGGGTGGCTGGTGTGATGCTCCCCTGGACCAGAGCGGAGACACCCCAGGCTGTGTCTCTTCTACTCGTGAGACCCAGGTGGGCACTGAGGGCAGAGCACCTCCACCGGGGTCTGGAGAGGGTGTCCTAAATGGACAGGGCCTAACTGTCCACCGTGGCTTCAGGGGGTACAGGCAAGAGGGGCACTAACTCCTTTCTAAATATTTCAGACAACCACTGAGTTCCTTTTGGTTTTTGGTTTCAGATGTTTTTATATGGTCCATTTTCAGAGTCTTTATTGAATCTGTTACAATATCGCTTCCATTTTATGTTTTGAGTTTTTGACTGCAAGGCATGTGGGATTGTTACCAAGTCCAAGCTTGTTCTGCACACCTCACAACAGGCCGATTAATCAGAGCCGAGATGCTGAGGCAAAGAATATGACTTTACTTGGAAAGCCAGCAGACTGAGAAGATAGCAGACTAATATCTCCAAGAAACCATCTTGTCAGGGTCTGGATGCCAGTGTGTTTTATAGAACACAGACCTGGGAGGTAAGGAAATACAGTAAAAAGGCCATTAATCTGGCAAATATCTCCTGGAATGGCCAGTCTCGGGAGGAGATGTGTTACTTTCTCCCTCCTGTAGCCATCCACAGGTGGACAGGTCCTGGACAGAGGCAGAGGGCCGGGGTTTCCTGAGGCAGGCCATTATGTATGGACAGCATCCCTGTAGCAAACAGGCCTACAGGAAGCAAAGGTTAGAGTAAAACATTCAACATGGAGTCAGATTTTGTTCTTCCCTGTAACAATTCCCAGTGTCAGCGTCCATTCCACAATTTTATGGGAAAAGGGGTGATGAGGTTTCTAATTGCCCCACTAGTTGCATCTTTTGGGGAGTGCCCACCACTGGTGCCAGTGTGCTGAATGTTGAGATTTGTCTCTTGTTGTTCTTTGGAAAGTCTCTACTTCATATGGATAGACATAATAATATTATAATACAGGTGTTGAGAGTTGTTTTATTCAGTACAAATCTTTTAGGATTTCAAAACCAGGGGGCAGCATCTAAAGTTAAGGAACTTAGCACTTTTCTAAGTGTGGGAAGATGCACCAGCCATCTCACTGAAATAATCCCCTTTGATACACACCTTACCACCTGGGACCAGCATCCTGACTTCCCCTTCCTGAGTTTCCTCGGGGATCACAGTGGGGAGTGGCTGCAGTCTGATGGCCACTGGAAAGCAGGTATTCTTTCCTTTCCTGAGGTTCCTCAGAGCTCACCGTGAGAAGTGGCTTCAGTTTGATAGCTCCTAGAGAGTAGGAGGGGGAACCTGTGTCCCCATTGAGGTCATCTCAGCAGAGAGAGCAAGCATGTCCTGTGACTCCAGACAACCTTCCAACGTTCAGGGCTCAGCGTTCAGCCTGCAGGATCCACAGCGGTGAGCTCAGCCACCATGCTCTGCACTTAGCTGCTATTTAGCCCTGAAACCTGCACTGCAGGAGGCCCTCTAAATGTGCCGTCCTGTCCAGCAAACTCTCGGTCACACCCTCCAAGCCCAGGCCCAGCTCTGCTGAGAGGGTCTCACTGGGGACCCAGGTTCCCCCTCCTGCTCTCCCACATTCCATACCTGAGTGGGGAGAAGGCAGGGGCTGGGGGCACAGTGCCTCCAAGCAGGTAGGGCAGAGGTTCTCCCATCATGCCTTGTGGTCCATCCATGGGAACACAGTCTAATGTCACTTTTAGCAGCAGAGGACATGTGTCCCCAGATCCGGCCCACCCTATAGGAAATGTGAGCTGTGAACACTAACACAGGAAACCCCAAGTGACCTGCTTAGGCTGGAAGACTAGTTCCTGGCATGTGAGCTGAAGTCTGAAAGTAGCTTCTCATTGGGATTAGCCTTCTCCAGACATAGCTTGGGGGCAGCAAGAGTGCAATAAGTGGCCCCCAGCTGGGGCAGCCACACAGTGCCTCTCGACAGCCCTGTGGAAACTGTGCACCAGAGTGACCAGGAGCCCACATTCACCCAGCAGATGGCTTCTGAGAGGTCCGTGACAGACTAAAGCAACCATGAGCCTGTACTCACAGCAGACAGCCTCTGAGAGGTCTGTGACAGACCAGAGTGACCACAAGCGTGTATTCACCCACTGGACAGTCTCTGATAGGTCTGTGACAGACCAGAGTTACCACAAGCACGTATTCACCCAGATGATGGCCTCTGAGAGGTCTGTGACAGGCCAGAGTTTCCAGAAGCATGCATTCACCCAGCTGATGGGCTCTGAGAGGTCTTCGACAGACCAGAGTGACCACAAGCATGTATTCACCCAGATGATGGCCTCTGAGAGGTCTGTGACAGGTCAGAGTGACCACGAGCCTGCACTCACCCTGCGGATAGCCTCTGAGAGGTCTGTGACAGACCAGAGTGACCACAAACCTGCATTCACACAGAGGACAGACTCTGAGAGGTCTGAGACAGGTCAGAGTGATCGCGAGCCTGCCCTCACCCAGTGGTGAATTCTTGACTGGAGAATCCCATGGACAGAAGAGCCTGGTGGGCTACAGTCCATGGGGTCGCAAAGAGTCAGACACAACTGAGCGCCTGAGCACACACACATGAAACAGAAATGGACTCAGGGACAGAGGGAACAGACTGGCGCTCTCCGAGGAGGAGGGGGCAGTGGAGGGATGGAGTGGGAGGCTGGGGTCAGCAGATGTAACTTTTGTAAGTAGAATGGATAAACAAGGCCCTGCTGCATAGCAGAGAATCATATTCAGTATCCAATGATGAACTATAAAATAATATTTATAAAAAGAATGTATATGTGTGTATAAGTGTATCCCTGAGCTATGCAGCAGAAATTAACACATTGTAAACCAGCTAAACTTCAAAAAAAAAAAAAAAAATACTGATCAAAAAAAAAAAACAAAAAAACAGACACTAGCCAATTACAACAGACACTCAACCCAGGAGCACCAAGTCCCGAGCAGTCAGAACATGGACCAACCAGTCAGAAGAGGGGCCAACAGGAGACGGGGTTCCACGGCAGCCCACAGGCTGGCTAGGAGCCCTGGGTGCCGTAAGCCACAAGTGTCACTGGAGGAAATGAGAATTCTACCCACACGACTCCCACTCCAGCTCAAAACAAAGCGGCTCTGCTTCCCCTGACCCCTTAACTGAGGGGCCCCGGGACGCCCTGGCTTGGTGCTGGGACCAGGAATGTACTGGTCGGATCCCAATGCAGGGGAGGTCTGTGAGGGCAGCTCTGGAGCGGGTGGGCCAGGATGACCGCAGCAGCTCCGCCCATTCCTCGAAGATCGGACAAAACAGAGCCCAGGAGGCCGGAAAGTGTCCTCATGGAGGGCAGGCCCCACGTCGGTGCCTCCGCTCTCAGGCTGAGGCCCAGCGCTGGCCCCATGTGCCGGTCTGCAGAGCGTTCTGCACAGGCCCTGATGCCTCAGCTGCTGAGCCCCAAGGAGAAGGCTTGTGATGGCAGCCATGCCCACAGGCACCAGCAGCACTGACCGTCTGGCTCCCGGCCCAACAGCGAGGTCCAGCTGAGACCAGTGGACACGTGGTCAGCGGTGCTCCAGGGTGGGCCCCGTGTCACCAGTAAATGGCAGTGTCACGATGCAGGCCAGCAGGACTCAGCCTGGCAGATTGCTAGACTCAGCGGGGACACACCGACCCACGAACACTCCTGGCCCTGGGTCAGGCAGAGACCCGAACAGGCAGACAACTGCAGAGAGCAGGGTCCATGGCACAGACAAGGTGCACCTATCCACGGGCAGGGAAGGGGCACCATCTCAGGGGGCGCCCTTAATCCCCCAGCTTAAGCATAAAGGTGGTAGGAGGTGGTAGAAACAGCCTTGGAGCTGCTTTTAAGTCATGCAGGGCAGGACATGCAGGTGCATGAAGGCCAGAGGGAATGTACCATAGAAAACAGAGTGTCTGGGGAACAGACGGGCTTGGGTGGAACTGAGCTCAAGGGGGCTGGGAGTCCGGACTCAGAAACCCTGTACGCCTCTCTCCTAGCTCGGCCTCCTAATCTACTTAACTCCCACTCTGCAGCCTGAGGCCACCTGTCCTGTGCATCTCCACACTCGGACCATCCACTCATTCACAGATATTTGCTTAGCACCTGCCTCTGGCCAGGTCGTGTTCCAGGCACGGGACAGCCGTGAGGAGACAGACAATAACCCCAGTCCTTGGGGACCAGAAACTCTACCAGAGGCCAGATGCACCGGTCCTGTTGCCGAGCCCCAGCCTTGCCCTCCTCAGCCACCGGCCAGCCCGCTGGAGCTCCGGGCCCAGATGCAGTTCTGTCTGAGCACCCCCCTCCTCCAGAAGGTACCTCTCTGGACTCGCCGCCCGTCAGCCCCTGCCTCCCCGAGTCCTGTGTCCTTCTCGGCACAGACCGCCATCTGAAACGGCCTCCCCGCCACCTGCGTGACCTCAGTGTACCTGGCGATCTCATGTCCTCGGTGAAGGAAGGCCCCGGCTGCCCTCACGCCCTTCCTGCTGAGTTCCCACCACAGATTCCCGTCAGGGTGGCCTGGAAGGGCTCTCCACATGGGTGTGGAGCAGGGGCTCAGTGGGGCCCGAGAGGGTGGGCCCCCTGGGCCGCTCCAGTGGTCAGGGTAGACAGGTACCTCCCAGCAGTGGCTCGGACCGGCCGGCAGGCCGATCAGCTTCCTTCTCCCTGGGACCACGAGGGGGCAAGGCTCTCATCGCTGCTCAGGGATGGGCTGTCAGTTCCACAGTCCTGAGCACCCTGTGAGCTGTTACACGTTTTTCCTGTGTGATCTCAACTCCCTCAGGCAGAACGCTCTGGGCTACACACTTGGAAGGATCTAGTGGAGTGGTTTCAGTTCAGTTCAGTCGCTCAGTCGTGTCCGACTCTTCGCGACCCCATGGACTGCAGCACACCAGGCCTCCCTGTCCATCACCAACTCCCGGAGTTTACTCAAACCCATGTCCATTGAGTCGTTGAGGCCATCCAACCATCTCATCCTCTGTCGTCCCCTTCTCCTCCCGCCTTCAGTCTTTCCCATCATCAGTCAGACATGACTGAGCAACTGAACTGAACTGATGCGACTGTGAATAAATGCAAGAGGAAGAAATCAAAGTCCTGTCCCCTTTGTTTATCATACTGCCTCCTGAATGTGAGCCCTTCCTTCTATGAGCCCCTAGACTTCTCAAGGGGGGCAGGCAAAGGTCTTGAGGTATGAGCCTGCTGGGTTGCCCTCTCTGCCGGCTGAGAATTGAAGCCAGCTTTCTATTTCCTCCAGACTCAGTCTCCATGTTCTTTTATTCAGCTCAGCGGGCAGAGAAGGCCAAGATTTTGGTCAGCAACAATACCACTAACCTGATCACCAGGTTAATCTGAATTAACACAACCATGCATAGCCTACTAATTAGACTCACAAGCCTACTCCTCCTTAATCAATGATAACAGCCTCAATTTCTCAATTGTTTTCTCCCACTCCCTTTGGACACCACCACTGATTTTAACTACATGGTTATGACCCCTTATACTAATAGTCAACACCTCATATTAAAAGAATCTCTATCAGAAAAAAAATATTATCACTGCTAGTCATACTATAATTACTTTAATTATAACATTTACTGCCATAAAATTCATTCTATTATATATTCTATTTGGAGCAACACTAGTTTCAACACTCATTATCATTACCCAAAGAGGAAATCAAGCAAAACACCTTAATGCAGGTCTCTATTCATTTTATACCCTAATAAGGTCTCTCCCCCTCTTAGGAATACTTGTCTACATTCAAAATACAGTAGGACCTTTAAATAGTCTAATGCTGAGCCCAATCAGTATCCAACTCTTGATCCACTGGGTTCATATGGTTAGTATGCATAATTGCCTTTACAGTAAAAATACAATCTTATGGCCTCCACCTTTGACTACCTAAAGCACATGAAGAGGCCCCTATTGCAGGCTTCATAGTTCTGGCTATGCTGCCAGCACTACTAAACTTTGGATGCTATGGTATACTACAAATTATGAATTACAATAATTTGAAACCCACTAACAGACTTCATAGGGTATCCACTCATTCTATTGTCCTTATGAGGCATACTTATAACCAGGTCAATTTGCTTATGCCAGACAGACCTAAAATCACTCACTGCATACTCTTCTGTCAGCCACATAGCACTTTGCTATCCTTACCTGAACATCTTGAAGTGGCATAGGAGCCACAGCCCTAATAATTGCCCATAGACTTACATCCTCTGTATTGTTCTGCCTGGCAAATTCAAATTACCAGGTCCATCGCCAAACAATAATCTTAGCCTAAAGCCTACAAATGTCCCTCCTACTAATAGCAACCTGATGATTACCAGCAAGTTAAACAAACCTAGCTCTACCCCCAACTATTAACTTGATTGGAGAGCTATTTGTAGTAATATCCTTCTCGTGATAAAACATTGCAATTATTTTAATAGGAATTCATATGGTAATTGCTGCCCTATACTCTTTATATATACTCATTACAACACAGTGAGGCAAATACACACACCACATAAACAGTATCTCTCCATCTTTTACATGAGAAAATGCTCTCATATTATTACCCATCCTACCTCTTCTACTCCTATCCTTAAACCCAAAAATTATTCTAGGCCCCTATACTGTATATATAGTTTAGAAAAAAACACTTGATTGTGAATCTAGGAAGAGAAGACAATACCTTCTTATTTACCACAGAAGTATATAAGAATTGCTGATTCCACACTCCCATGACTAACAGCATGGCTTTTTCAAACTCGCCATTGGTGTTAGGAACCAAATAATTGGTGCAACTCCAAATAAAAGTAATAAATTAAATTTCCTCTTTCACTCTTGCCTCACTATTTATATCATCCATCATAATAACAAGCACTAACATTTATAAAACCACCACATATCCTCTATATGTAAGATTATCTCATATGCCTTCACCATTAGCTTAGTTCCAACAATAATATTCATGTATACAAGCCAAGAGATAATTATCTCAAACTGGCACTGAATCACACTACAAACCCTTCAGCTATCATTTAGTTCTAAAATAGATTATTTCTCAATAATGTGTGCTGGTGGCCCTATTTGTCATATGATCAACTATAGACTTCTCAATATGATCCATTCACTCAGACCCCAACATTAACTGATTCTTCAAACACTCCTTTTCCTTGTTACAATACTAATTCTTGTTACCACTAATAATCTCTTCCAATTACATACTGGCTGAGAAGGAGCAGGGATTATGTCCTTCCTGCTCATTCGATGATGGTGTGGATGGCAGATGCAAACACGGCAGCACTACAGGCAATTTTGTATAACACCTCAGTCGCTCAGCTGTGTCCGACTCTTTGCGACCCCATGGACTGTAGCCCACCAGGCCCCTCAGTCCATGGGATGTTCCAGGCAAGAATCCCGGAGTGGGTTGCCATTTCCTTCCCCAGGGCCAAAACACCTCAGCAAAGCCCAAAGACTGACTGGAAAGAGGAGGCAGACGGCTGGCTTGCGCTGCATGGATGTGGGGATGCAGGGAACGGGGGCGTGGATGTGAGAAAGAGGGGCCGGGGGGTGTGGACCTGTTTTGTATAACCCTGCTCTGCTGCTGCTGCTGCTAAGTCGCTTCAGTCGTGTCCGACTCTGTGTAACCCCATAGACGGCAGCCCACCAGGCTCCTCCGTCCCTGGGATTCTTCGGGCAACAACACTGGAGTGGGTTGCCATTTCCTTCTCCAATGCGTGAAAGAGAAAAGTGAAAGTGAAGTCACTCCGTCGTGTCTGATTCTTTGCGACCCCATGGACCACAACCTACCAGGCTCCTCCATTCATGGGATTTTCCAGGCAAGAGTACTAGAGTGGGGTGCCATTGCCTTCTCCAAACCCTATGCTGATGCAGGTTTTATTAAAACAACAGCATGATTCTTACTTAACTTCAATGCATGACACTTACAACAAATTTTTATCCTCAGTTCAGTTCAGTTGCTCAGTCATGTCCAACTTTTTGCGACCCCGAAACCTCAGCACGCCAGGCCTCGTCGTCCATCACCAACTCCCGGAGTTTACCCAAACTCATGTCCATTGAGTTGGTGATGCCACCCAACCATCTCATCCTTTGCCGTCCCCTTCTCCTCCTGCCCCCAATCCCTCCCAGCATCAGGGTCTTTACCAATGAGTCAGCTCTTCCCATCAGGTGGCCAGGGTATTGGAGTTTCAGCTTCAACATCAGTCCTTCCAATGAACACCCAGTGCTTACTTCCTTCAGGATGGAATGGTTGGATCTCCTTGCAGTCCAAGGGACTCTCAAGAGTCTTCTCCAACACCACAGTTCAAAAGCATCAATGCTTCGGCGCTCAGCTTTCTTTATAGTCCAACTCTCACATCCATGCATGACTACTGAAAAAACCATAGCCTTGTCTAGACGGACCTTTGTTGGCAATGTAATGTCTCTGCTTTTAATATGCTGTCTTGGTTGCTCATAACTTTCCTTCCAAGGAGCAAGTGTCTCTTAATTTCATGGCTGCAATCACCATCTGCAATGATTTTGGAGCCCTGTTTCCACTGTTTTCCCAACTATTTGCCATGAAGTGATGGGACTAGATGCCATGATCTTAGTTTTCTGAATGTTGAGTTTTAAGCCAACTTGTTCACTCTCCTCTTTCATTTTCATCAACAGGCTCTTTAGTTCTACTTCACTTTCTGCCATAAAGGTGGTGTCATCTGCATATCTGAGGTTATTGATATTTCTCCCGGTAATCTTGATTCCAGTTTGTACTTCCTCCAGCCCAGCATTTCTCATGATGTACTCTGCATATAAGTTAAATAAGCAGGGTGACAATATACAGCCTTGACATGCTTCTTTTCCTATTTGGAACCAGTCTGTTGTTTGAAGTCCACTTTTAAAGTTGCATCCTGACCTGCATACAGGTTTCTCAACAGGCAGGTAAGGTGGTTTGGTATTCCCATCTCTTTCAGAATTGTTCACAGTTTATTGTGATCCACACAGTCAAAGGCTTTGGTATAGTCAATAAAGCAGAAATACATGTTTTTCTGGAACTCTCTTGCTCAACTTAATTCAAATTGCCTATATTAGGTTTAGTATTAGCTGCAATGGGAAAATTTGCCAATTTGGGCTACACCCACAATTACCCTCAGCAATAGAGGGCCCACATCAGTCTCAGCCCTACTCCACTCAAGCACAATAGTAGTAGCAGATATGTTCCTACTAATCCACTTCTAGCCTCTGACAGACAGCTATAAATGTACCCCATTGGTTACATTATGCCTAGGGGCTATCACAACATTTATAGCAATATGTGCCATTACCCAGAATGATATCAAAATAAATCATTGCTTTCTCCAAGTCCAATCAATTAGGCCTCAGGATAGTAACAATTGGCATCAACCAACTCTACCCAGCATTCCTCTTTCTCCAAAACAATGCTCTTGACTTTTTCAAAGCCATTCTATTTATGTAACCCAGATTATTCACAACCTAAATGATGAACAAGATATTCAAAAAATAGGAGGCCTGTTTAAAGCTATGCCTTTTACTACAACCGCCCTTATCATTGGCAGCTTAGCATTGACAGGAATGCCTTTCCTCACTGGATTCTACTCTAAAGACCTAAATATTGAAACTGTGAATATGCCTTATACCAATGCCTGATCCCCTGCACAAACTGCCTCCTCACTCACAGCCGTCTCCAGCATCCTCACTATCTTCTTCATCCTACTAGGACGGCCTCAGTTTTCTACTCTGATTATCATTAACAAGAACAACACCCTCCTCATCGATTAAATGCCTACTAGTTGGAAGTATTTTTGCTGGCTTTATTATCTCCAACAATATTCCCCCCAACAGCAGTTCCACAAATAACCATACCTTACTACCTCAATATAACTGCTCTGGCCCTGAATATTCTAGGCTTCATCTTGGCACTCAAAACTAGCACTAACACAAAATCTGAAGTTCAACTATTCAAATGTATTCAAGGATACTTTTCCACTATCATACACCGCCTGACCCCTTATTTAAACTTAACCAGCCAAAAGTCTGCATCCCCCTTCTAGACTGAATCTGAGGAGAGGATATTTTGCCAAAAACCACCTCCCTTATTCAAATAAAAATGTCTATATTAGTATCAGATCAAAAGGGGCTAATCACACTGTATTGCCTCTTTCCTTATCACCTTACTCATTAGTACAATTTAAATTTACACAAGTAATTTCTGTAATAACAATTAATTATGACCAACTAGTAACATAGTTGGTTCCCCTTCTCTACAAGCTCATTTATGGCAGCACTTACTATAGTCCACTTACTATCTCTCCATGAAACAGGATCAAATAACTCAGTAGGAATTTCATCTGATATAGACAAGATCCCATTCCATCTATATTATACATTTAAAGACATCTTGGGTGCCTTGCTACTAGTTCTGGGGTTAAAAATACTAGTCCTATTTTCACCTGACCTACTAGGAGACCCAGATAGCTACACCCCGGCAAACCTCTCAACACACCTTCACACATCAAGCCAGAATTATACTTCTTATTCACATATGCAGTCCTACGATCAAGCCCTAACAAACTAGGCAGAATTTTAGCCCGAATCTTTTCTATCCTAATCTTAGTATTAATGCCATTACTTCATACATGCAAATGACAATGCATGACATTCTGACCATTCAGCCAGTGCTTATTCTGAATTCTAGTAGTGAACCTCTTAAGACTTGCATGAATTGGAGGACAACCAGTAGAACATCCCTTTATCATCACTGGACAACTAGCATCTATTATATGTTTTTCCTTATCCTACTATCAATGCCAGTAGCTAGCATTATCTAAAATAATCTAAAATGAAGCGAAGTCTTCGTAGTATATCCATGCTTCTGGTCTTGTAAACCTGAAAAGGAAAACAATAAAACTCCCTAAGACTCCCTGCACAACTTTGTGTCAGCAATTAGTATTACTCCTTGATGGTGAACAGTAAATAAAAATAATCTAATATTAGGTTATTAATTGCACTGTTAACCCAACAGAGGCATCCACTCAAGCAAAGATGAAAAGAGGAAAAAGAACTCGGCAAACATAAACCCTGCCTGTTTACCAAAAACATCATCTCTAGCATCACTAGTATTAGAGGCACTGCGTGCCCAGTGACAATCGTTAAAGAGCTGTGGTACCCTGACCATGCAAATGTAGCCTAATCATTGGTTCTGTAAATAAGGACTTGTATAAATGGCCACACAAGGGTTTTACTCTTACTTCTCATCAGTGAAACTGACCTTCCCATAAAGTCAGGGGAAAAAACCAATGAGACGAGACGACCCTATGGAACTTTAATTAATTAGCCCCCCAAATAAAATTAAACCATTAAGGGATAACAGAACTTTTCATGAGCTAATAATGATTTTGATTGGGGTGACCTTGGAGAACAAAAGATACTCCAAGTGACTTTTAAAGCCAAGACCTCCCAGACAAATCAAATTATCAATTATTGATCCAAGAAATTGATCAATGGGACAAGTAACGCTAGGGATAATAGCACAGTCCTATTTTAGAGTTCATATTGACAACAGTGTTTACAACCTTGATGTTGGATCAGGACACCTGAATGGTGTGACCAGTATTAAAGTTTTGTTTTGTTCAGCAATTAAAGTTCTACATGATCTGAGTTCAGACCAGAGTCATTCAGGTCGGTTTCCATCTATTATACAATTTTCCCAGTAGGAAAGGACAAGAGAAATAAGGCCAATGTTAAATAAGTGCCTTAAAATAATGAATAATTTTATCTTAATGGATAAGTAAACATTTCCACCCAAAAACGGGCCTTATTTAAGGTGGCAGAACCTGATAACTCCATAAAACTTGAACCTGTATGATCAGAGATTTAAATCCTATCCTTAACAAACTGTTCATAATATTCTAATAGTTATTATGCCCATCTTCCTAGCTATAGCACTCTTAACACTAGTAAAATGAAAAGTTCTAGGCTATACACAATTCTGAAAAGGCCCAAATGTTGTAGGGCCATACAGCCTACTCCAAACTATTGGCGATGCAGTCAAACTATTTATTAAAGAAGCCCTATGACCAGCCACATCCTCAGTTTCTGTACTGATCCTTGAACCTATCTTTGCCTTGAGCCTAGCTTTAACCATATGAACTCCTCTACCCAAACCATCAGTTAAGTCATTCAGTCATATCTGACTCTTTGTGAGCCCATGGACTGCAGCACGCCAGGCCTCCCTGTCCACCACCAACTCCGGGAGTTTGCGCAAACTCATGTCCATGGAGTCAGTGATGCCGTCTAACCCTCTCATCCTCTGTCGCCCCTTTCTCCTCCCGCCTTCAATCATTCCCAGCATCAGGGTCTTTTCCAATGAGTCACTTCCTCACATCAGGTGGCCAGAGTATTGGAGGTTCAGCTTTAGCATCAGTCCTTCCAATGGATATTCAGGACTGATTTCCTTTAGGATGGACTGGATCTCAGTGCTGTCCAAGGGACTCTCAAGAGTCTTCTCCAACACCACAGTTCAAAAGCATCAATTCTTCAGCTCTCAGCTTTCTTTATAGTCCAATTCTTACATCCATACATGACTACTCTATAGTCCAACTCCCACACCCATATATAGATGAAAAACCATAGTTTTGACTAGACGGACCTTTGTAAGCACAGTAATGTCTCTGCTTTTTAATATGCTGTCTAGGTATTCTTCTCTTCTTTTTTTTTCTTTCTTTTTATCCAAGGAGCAAGCGTCTTTGAATTTCAAGGCTGCACTCACCATCTACAGTGATTTAGGAGCCCAAAAAATATAAAGTCAACCACTGTTTCCATTGTTTCCCCATCTACTTGCCATGAAGTGATGGGACGAGATGCCATGATCTTAGTTTTCTGAATATTGACCTTTAAGCCAACTTTTTCACTCTCCTCTTTCACTTTCATCAAGAGGTTCTTTAGTTCTTCTTCACTTTCTGCCATAAGGGTGGTGTCTTCTGCATATCTGAGGTTATTGAAATTTCTCCCAGCAATCTCGATTCCAGCTTGTGCTTCATCCAGTCCAGCATTTTGCATGATGTACTCTGCATATAAGTTAAATAAGTAGGGTGACAATATACAGCCATGACATACTCCTTTTCCTATTTGGAACCAGTCTGTTATTCCATGTCCAGTTATAACTGTTGCTTCCTGACCTGCATACAGATTTCTCAGGAGGCAGGTCAGGTGGCCTGGTATTCCCATCTCTTGAAAAATTTTCCACACTTTGTTGTAATCCAAACAGTCAAAGTTTTGGCATAGTCAGTAAAGCAGAAATAAATGTTTTTCTGACATTCTCTTGCTTTTTTGATGATTCAATGGTTGCTGGCAATTTCATCGCTGGTCCCTCTGCCTTTTCTAAATCCAGCTTGAACATCTGGAAGTTCATGGTTCATGCTCCGTTGAAGCCTGACTTGGACAATTTTGAGCATTACTTTGCCAGCATGTGAGATGAGTGCCGTTGTACCGTAGTTTGAGCATTCTTTGGCATTGTCTTTCTTTGGGATTGGAATGAAAACTGACCTTTCCAGTCCTATGGCCACTCCTAAGTTTTATAAATTGGCTGGAATATTGAGTGAAGCACTTTCACAGCATCATCTTTTAAGATTTGATATAGCTCAACTGGAATTTCATCACCTTCACTAGCTTTGTTCATAGTGATGCTTCCTAAGGCCCACTTGATTTCACATTCCAGGATGTCTGGCTCTAGGTGAGTGATCACACCATCGTGATTATCTGGGTCACGAAGATCTTTTTTGTACAGTTCTTCTGTGTATTCTTGCCATCTCTTCTTAATATCTTCTGCTTCTGTTAGGTCCCTACCATTCCTGTCCTTGATTGTGCCCATCTTTGCATGAAATGTTCCCTTGGTATCTCTAATTTTCTTGAAGAGATCTCTAATCTTTCCCATTCTATTGTTTTCCTCTATTTCTTTGCACTGATCACTGAGAAAGGCTTTCTTATCTCTCCTGGCTCTTCTTTGGAACTCTGCATTCAAATGGGTATATCTTTCTTTTTCTCATTTGCCTTTCGCTTCTCTTCTTTTCAGAGCTATTTGTAAGGCCTCCTCAGACATCCATTTTGCCTTTTTGCATTTCTTTTTCTTGGGGATGGTCTTGATCACTGCCTCCTCTACAATGTCACAAAGCTCCATCCGTAGTTATTCAGGCACTCTGTCTAGCAGATATAATCCCTTGAATCTGTTTGTCACTTCCACTATATAGTCATAAGGGTTTTGATTTGGGTCATACCGGATGCTCTAGTGGTTTTTCTTATTTTCTTCTATTTCAGTCTGAATTTGGCAATAAGGAGTTCATGGTCTGAGCCACAGTCAGCTCCCAGTCTTCTTTTTGCTGACTATAATGAGCTTCTCCTTCTTTGGCTGCAAAGAATATAATCAACCAGATTTCGGTGTTGACCATCTGGTGATGTTCATGTGTAGAGTCTTCCCTTGTGTTGTTGGAAGAGGGTGTTTGCTATGATGAATGCATTCTTTTGGCAAAACTCTAGTAGGGTTTGCCCTGCTTCATTCTGTAGGCTAAATTCCAAGGTTATTGGGAATTCCAAAAATTCCAGGGTTTGCCCTGCTTCATTCCAAGGCTAAATTTTCCCATTACTCCAGGTATTTCTTGATTTCCTACCTTTGCATTCCAGTCCCCTTTAATGAAAAGGACACCTTTTTGGGGTGTTAGTTATAGAAGGTCTCGTAGGTCTTCATAGAACCATTCAATTTCAGCTTCTTCAGCCTTATTGGTCGGGGCATAGACTTGGATTACTGTGATATTGAATGGTTCACCTTGGAAATGAACAGAGATCATTTTGTCATTTTTGAGATTACATCCAAGTACTGCATCAGACTCTTTTGTTGACAATCAGGGCTACTCCATTTCTTCTAAGGAATTCTTGCCCAAAAGACATAATGGTCATCTGAATTATATTCACCCATTCTAGTCCTTTTTATTTTGCTGATTCCTGAAATATCAATGTTCACTCTTGCCATCTCCTCTTGACCACTTCTAATTTGCCTTGATTCATGGACCTAACATTCCAGGTTCCTATGCTATATTGCTCTTTACAGCATCAGACTTTACTTCCATCACCAGTCACATCCACAACTTGGTGTTGCTTTTGCTTTGGCTCTGTCTCTTCATTCTTTCTGGAGTTATATCTCCACTGATCTCTAGAAGCATATTGGATATCCACCGACTTGGGGAGCTTATCTTTCATTATCCTATCTTTTTGCCTTTTCGTACTGCTCATGGGGTTCTCAAAGCAAGAATACTGAAGTGGTTTGCAATTCCTTTCTCCAGTGGCCCATGTTTTGTCAGAAATCTCCACCATGACCCGTTCGTCTTGGCTGGCTCTACACAGCATGGTTCAAAGTTTCACTGAGTTAGACAAGGCTGTGGTCCATGTGATCAGATTGGTTAGTTTTCTGTGATTGTGGTTTTCAGTCTGTCTGCCCTCTGATGGAAATCCAATTTTTTGTTGAAGGCCGAGGTTGTGTTCCCTCTCTGTTTTTTGACCTGAGGCCAAACTATGGTGGAGGTGATGAAGATAATGGTGACCTCCTTCAAAAGATGCCATGCGGGCCCTGCTACAGTCAGTGTCCCCAACCCTGCAGCAGGCCACCACCAACCCACGCCTCCAGCAGAGACTCCTGGACGCTCACGGGCAAGTCTTGGTCAGTCTCCTGTGGGTCACTGCTCCTTTCTCCTGGGTTCTGGTGTGCACTAGGTTCTGTTGTGCCCTCCAAGAGTCTGTTTCCCCAGTCCTGTGGACGTTCTGGCGGCTCTGTAGTGGGTTATTGGTGACCTTCTCCTAGAGGGCTTATGCCATACCCAGGTCTACTGCACCCAGAGTCCCTGGTCCTGCAGCAGTCCACTGCTGACCCGTATCTCCTCAGGACACACCCAGACACAGTTCTGTCTCAGTCTCTGTGTGGCTGAGGTCCTGGTGTGCACAGCGTGCGTTTGAGCCCTCTGAGTGTCTCTGGCAGGTGTGGGGTTCGATTCTGAATGTGATTGTGCCCCTTGTACCATCTTTCTGGGGCTTCTCCTTTGCGCCTGGACGTGGGGTATCTCCTCAGAGTCACTCGAGTGTGATGCAATTGCTGCTCCAGCATATGATAGAAACATCAGTCAGTCAGTTCAGTCACTCAGTCGTGCCCGACACTTTACGACTCCATGGACTCCAGCACACCAGGCCTCCCTGTCCATCACCAACTCCCGGAGTTTACTCAAATTCATGTCCATTGAGTCATGATGCCATCCAACCATTTAATCCTCTGTCGTCCCCTTCTGCTCCTGCCTTCAATCTTTCCCAGCATCAGGGTCTTTTCCAGTGAGTAAGTTCTTTGCATCAGGGGGCCAAAGTATTGGAGTTTCAGCTTCTAGATCAGTCCTTCCAATTAACATTCAGGACTGATTACCTTTAGGATGGACTGGCTGTGAGAGGGTAACAGGCAGGAAGGCCAGGGGTCTCCAAATGGAGAAAAGAGGCTGCAAGTGCCAGACAGTTTTATCTCTCTTAAGTGGCAGGAGGAAAAAAACTAGTGATATTTTTCTTCTCTATACAAATTTAAAAGGAGGTTTCTCTTAAAATGCTGTGTTGCCATGACACCTGGTTTCATCTGAAGCTAACTATTCTCAAACCTTGATTTAACCAATACCTTGCTTTTTCTTATGGAAATGTTGTCTTAAGCTATGTTAATGTACCCCAGACTCTATCTTCAAGTTAGTTCCGACAAATGGCCCAACCTACTTACTCAGGTATTGTTCCCCTAATCTATGTAAACAAAACTATTTGTTGGTATTCTGCTCTTCTACAAGATTCAGGTCAGTCATTTTATGGCCAGGGATGAATTATCGGGTGCCATTCTAAATTTTATGACACTCCTTTCTTTTCATTAACAGACTGTGAGTGACTATATAACATACAGCTAAAGAGAACGAGGAGGGTACTCTTTTGCCCCCTTCTGACGCCTATGTCAGAAGCTTTCTCTATCTCCTTTATACTTTAATAAAACTTTATTACACAAAAGCTCTGAGCAATCCAGCCTCGTCTCTGGCCCCGGATTGAATTCGTCTCCTCTGGAGGCCAAGAATCCCGGCGTCTTACTTTCAGCAACAACCTTTCAGCTGGATCTCCTTGCAGTCCAAGGGACTCTCAAGAGTATTCTCCAATACCATAGCTCAAAAGCATCAATTCTTCAGTGCTCAGTTTTCTTTATAGTCTAACTCTTACATCCATACATGACTACTGGAAAAACAATTCCCTTGACTACACGGATCTTTGTTTGTAAAGTACTGTCTCTGCTTTTTAACAGCCTGTCTAGGTTGGTCATAACTTTTCTTAAAAGGAGTAAGCGTTGTTTTATTTCATGGCTGCAATCACCATCTCCAGTGATTTTGGAGCACAAGAAAATAAAGTCAGTCACTGTTTCCACTGTTTCCCCATCTATTTGCCATGAAGTGATGGGACCAATACCATGATCTTAGTTTTCTGAATGTTGCAGACGCTGCTGCTAAGTCGCTTCTGTCATGTCTGACTCTGTGTGACCCGGTAGACAGAAGCCCACCAGGCTCCCCCATCCCTGGGATTCTCCAGGCAAGAACATTGGAGTGGGTTGCCATTTCCTTCTCCAATGCAAGAAAGTGAAAAGTGAAAGGGAAGTCACTCAGTCGTGTCCAACTCTTCGTGACCCCATGGAGTGTAGCCTACCAGGCTCCTCCAACCATGGGATATTCCAGGCAAGAGTGCTGGAGTGGGATGCCATTGCCTTCTCCTCTAAATTTTCAACTTTAAGCAAACTTTTTCACTCTCCTCTTTCACTTTCATTAAGGGGCTCTTCAGTTCTTCTTCACTTTCTACCATAAGGGTGGTGTCATCTGCATATCTGAGGTTATTGGTATTTCTCCCAGAAATCTTGATTCCAGCTTGTGCTTCCTCCAGCCCAGCGTTTCTCATGATGTACTCTGCATATAAGTTAAATAAGCAGGCTGACAATATACAGCCGTGACGTACTCCTTTCCCTATTTGGAACCAGTCTGTTGTTCCATGTCCAGTTCTAACTGTTGCTTCCTGACCTGCATACAGGTCAGGTGGTCTGGTATTCCCATCTCTTTAAGAAATTTCCACAATTTATTGTGATCCACACAGTCAAAACTTTGGCATAGTCAATAAAGCAGAAATAGATATTTTTCTGGAATTCTCTTGCTTTTTCAATGATCCAGTGAATGTTGGCAACCTGATCTCTGGTTCCTCTGCCTTCTCTAAAACCAGCTTGAACATCTTGATGTTAACATTTCACATATTATTGAAACCATTATATCTACTAGTGTGGGCAAAAATCCCTTAGAAGAAATGGAGTAGCCATCATAGTCAACAAAAGAGTCTGAAATGCAGTACTTGGATGCAGTCTTGAAAACGACAGAAGGATTTCTGTTCATTTCCAAGGCAAACCATTCAATATCACAGTAATCCAAGGCTATGCCCTGACCAGTAGTGCTGAAGAAGCTGAAGTTGAACAGTTCTATGAAGACTTGTAAGACTGGAATGCAAAAGTAGGAAGTCAAGAAACACTTCAAGTAACAGGCAAATTTGGCCTTGGAGTACAGAATGAAGCACAGCAAAGGCTAATAGAGCTCTGCCAAGTGAATGCACTGGTCAAAGCAAATGCCCTCTTTGAAAAAAGTTGGCTTAAAACTCAACAGTCAGAAAACTAAGATCCTAGCATCTAGTACCATCACTTCGTGGCAAATAGATGGGAAAACAATGGAAACAGTGACAGAATTTATTGGGGGGGGGGGGGGGGAGCTCTACCAGGCTTCAGCAAAATGTGAACTGTGAACTTCCAGATGTGCAAGCTGGGTTTAGAAAAGACAGAGGAACCAGAGATCAAACTGCCAACATCCACTGGATCATCAAAAAGCAAGAGAGTTCCAGAAAAACATCTATTTCTGCTTTATTGACTATGCCAGAGCCTTTGACTGTGTGGATCACAAGAAACTGTGGAAAATTCTGAAAGAGATGGGAATACCAGACCACCTGACCTGTATCCTGAGAAACCTGTATGCATGTCAGGAAGCAACAGTTAGAACTGGACATGGAACAACAGACTGGTTCCAAATAGGAAAAAGAGTAGGTCAAGGCTGTTGTTGTCACCTTGCTTATTTAACTTATATGCAGAGTACATCATGAGAAACCCTGGGCTGGAAGAAGCACAAGCTGGAATCAAGATTGCCAGGAGAAATATCAATAATCTCAGATATGCATATGACACCACCCTTATGGCAGAAAGTGAAGATGAACTAGAGCCTCTTGATAAAAGTGAAAGAGGAGAGTGAAAATGTTGACTTAAAACTCAACATTCAGAAAACTAAAATCATGGCATCTGGTCCCATCACTTCATGGCAAATTGATGGAGAAACAGTGGAAACAGTGACTGACTTTATTTTTGGGGGTTCCAAAATCACTGCAGATGGTGACTGCAGCCATGAAATTAAAAGACTCTTACTACTTGGAAGGAAAGTTATGAGCAACCAAGACAGCATATTAAAAAGCAGAGACTACTTTGCCAACAACGGTCCGTCCAGTCAAGGCTATGCTTTTTCCAGTGGTCATGTATGGATGTGAGAGTTGGACTATAAAGAAAGCTGAGCACAGAAGAACGGATGCTTTTGAACTGTGGTGTTGGAAAAGACTCTTGAGAGTCCCTTGGACTGCAAGGAGATCCAACCAGTCCATCCTAAAGGAGATCAGCCCTGAATGTTCATTGGAAGGACTGACAATCAAGTGGAAACTCCAATAGTTTGGCCACCTGATGCGAAGAGCTGACCCATTTGAAAAGACCCTGATGCTGGGAAAGATTGAGGGCAGGAGGAGAAGGGGATGACAGAGGATGAGATGGTTGGGTAGCATCACCAACTCAATGGACATGGGTTTGGGTAGACTCCGGGTGTTGGTGATGGACAGGGAGGCCTGGTGTGCTGCGGTTTATGGGGTCTCAAAGAATCGGACACGACTGAGCGACTGAACTGAACTGAACTGAAAATCACTGCAGATGGGGACTGCAGTCATGAAATTAAAATAGGCTTGCTCCCCAGAAGAAAAGTTTTGACTAACCTAGACAGCGTATTAAAAATCACAGACATTACTTTGTTGACAAAGATTTGTCTAGTTAAAGCTATGATTTTTCCAGTGGTCATGTATGGATGTGAAATTGTATTATAAAGAAAGCTGAGCACTGAGGAATTGATGCTTTTGAACTGTGGTGTTGGAGAAGTCTTTAGAATCCCTCAGACTCCAGGGAGATACAACCAGTCCATGCTAAAGGAAATCAGTCCTGAATATCCATTGGAAAGACTGATGCTAAAGCTGAAACTCCAATACTTTGGCCACCTGATGTGAAGAACTGACCATTGGAAAAGACCCTGATGCTGGGAAAGGTTGAAGGCAGGAGGAGAAGGGGACAACAGAGGATGAGATGGTGGGATGGCATCCCTGACTCAATGGATATGGATTTGGGTGGACTCCAGGAGTCAGTGATGGACAGAAGGCCTGGCGTGCTGCAGTCCAAGGGGTCACAAAGAGTTGGACATGACTGAGCAACTGAACGGAAGTAAATCACTATTATTAACAGTCTCCTTCCTATGAATTTGAGCATTATACCCCTGATTCCAACATGCCCATGAATACATTTACTCACAAATATTTTCTATCCGTAACACTAAGCCCTATGCATATGACACATATCCTTATCCATCCTATTATCAAGTACTCTTCCACAAGCATAACTAATGTGTCTGACTACAGTTACTTTGAGAGAGTAAATAATAGGGATTTAAATCCTTTATATCTAGAATTATAGGAATTGAACAGACCCCTAAGAATCCAAAGTTCTTTGTGCTACCAAATTACACCACATTCTATAAGTAAGGTCAGCTAATTAAACTATTGGGCCTGTACCCCAAAAATGTTCATTTATACCCTTTCTGTACTAATAAGTCCCACCATCTTTATCATTATCCTATCAACTATTTTCTCAGGATTTATTGTCATTATAATTATCTCCATTGATTACTTATCTGATTTGGCTTTGAAATAAATACATTAGGTGTGATCCCCATCATAATAAATAATTCAAACCAGGAGCAACAGAAGCATCAACTAAATACTTGACACAATCCACCACATCAATATGACTCATGATAACTGTCATTGTTTATTATTCTCAGGCCAATGGACTGCCACAAAAATATTTAATCCAATAGCATCCATATTAATAACAATAGCCTTATGAATAAAACTGGAAATATCTGCATCTCACATTGGAGTACAAGAAGGTATACAAGACATTTTACTAACATCTGGCTTCATCCTATGAGCATGACAAAAACTTGCACCCATGTCTGTGCTATACCAAACTTCACCATCAATTAATGTAATAGTGTACTGTGTGCTGGGCTTAGTCGCTCAGCCGTATCTGACTCTTTTTGACTCCAGGGACTGTATCCCACCAGGCTCTTCTGCTGTGGGCATTCTCCAGGCAAGAATACTGGAGTTGGTTGCCATGCTCTCCTCCAGGGAATCTTCCCAAGCCAGGGATCAAGCCCAGGTCTTCCACATTGCAGGCAGATTCTCTATCATCTGAGCCAGCAGGGAAGCCCAAGTTGATACAAGCTATATCCACATTATCCATTATAATTGGAGGCTGAGGATGGTGAAATCAGATGCAGTATGAAAAATCACAGCCTAGTCATCAACGGCCCACATAGGATGTATAAACGCCATCTTATTATGTAATCCCACTCTGACAGCACTAAACCTGGCTGCTGCTGCTGCTGCTAAGTTGCTCCAGTCGTGTCCGACTCTGCAGTCCCATAGACGGCAGCCCACCAGGCTCTGCCGTCTCTGGGATCCTCCAGGCAAGAACACTGGAGTGGGTTGCCATTTCCTTCTCCAATGCATGAAAGTGAAAAGTGAAAGTGAAGTTGCTCAGTCGTATCCGACTCTTAGCAACCCCATGGACTGCAGCCTACCAGGCTCCTCTATCCATGGGATTTTCCAGGCAAGAGTACTGGAGTGGGTTGCCATTGCCTTCTCCACTAAACCTGGTTATATTATCTTAACTTCCACCATATTCAGAATGTTCATAACCAACTCCACCACTACCACATTATCACTATCACATACATGCATCAAGATACCTATCATAACAACCCTTATCCTCATCATTCTATTATCAATAGGGGCCTTCCACCACTATTAGGACTGAGACCCAAGTGAATAATTACTGAAAAAATAACAAAAACCAAAAAAAGCATTGTTTTACCAACAGTAATAGCAATCATGGCACTACTGTACTTCAACATATGACTCACACACTCCACAGCACTAAACTTATTCCTCTCCACAAATAACACAGAAAACATGATGATTCTACACTATGAAACAAATAACACTCCTATCCACAATAATTGTAATAGCCACAATATTTTCACCCATAACACCAATTCTCTCAGTGCTGGAATAGGAATTTAGGTTAAATAGACCAAGAGCCTTATGAAACAAATGACACTCCTATCCACAATAACTGCAATAGCCACATATTTCTACCCATAACACCAATTCTCTCAGTGCTGGAATAGGAATTTAGGTTAACTAGACCAAGAGCCTTCAATGCCCTGTGTGTTGTGGGCTTAGTCGCTCAGTCATGTCCGACTCTTTGTGATCCCATAGACTGTAGCCCACCAGGCTCCTCTGTCCATGGGATTCTCCAGGCAAGAATGCTGGAGTGGATTGCCATTCCCTTCTCCAGGGGATCTTCCCGATCCATGAATGGAACCCAGGTCTCCTGCATTGCAAGCAGATTCTTTACTGTATGAACTACAGGAAAATTCCTGTACTACAAGGATGTTCCTTATACTTCAAAGCCCTAAGCAAGTATAATTTACTTAATTCCTGTTCATAAGGTTTGCAAGATTATATCTTACATCAATTGAATGCAAACCAGCCACTTCAAGCTAAATCCTCTCTAGATTGGTCGGCTATAACCCCACGAACTTTGAGTTAACAGCTAAATACCCTGGTCAACTGACTTTAACTTACTTCTATTTCAAAAGGAAAAAAGAAAAAAAAAAAAAGCAGTATAAGTCCCAGCAAATTGAACCGGCTTTTTTGAATTTTCAATTCAATGTGAAATATTCATCACAGGACTTAGTAAAAAGAAAAAGTGGATTAAACCCCTGTCTTTAGATTTACAATCTAAAGCTTACTCAGCCATTCTGCCTATGTTCATTAACTGCCTATTATTTTCAACTAACCATAAAGATATCGGTACTATATACTTACTATTTGGTGCTTGAGCCAGGTAGGCAGTGTTGCAGTGAAAGAGAAAAAGGAGGAATGAGTTTTTCTCCTTTCTTTTCTGACAACAAAGAAGATAAAGAGAAGAGTGAGCAGGCCTGAACTTTCCTAACTTTTCTTTTTCCTGTAACTGCTCCTCACGCTGAATGTCTGGGACTAAGTTTGCTTTTCTGTCCCTAACTCTGCAGAAGCTACAATTGGCTCCTATGTTCCTTTGACTCTGCGCTAAATATATCCCCTATCTGCTGCTTACCCTTAGAACACTCTTGCCTTGTAGTTACGTATGAGAAAGAAGGCCACAGGGTCACCGACTGCCAGACTCAGTTACTGGGTTATTGCCGTCAGTCTCCTACTGCCTTTGAAACAATGCAAACGGAAGACACCAAGATCCTATCCCCTTTGCTCCTCATCACTGATCCCTGACTGTGAGCTCTTGCCTTCTGTAAGCCCCTAGATTCATCTCGGGGGCAGGGCACAGCTCTCGAGGCATAAGCCTACTGCGTTTCTCCTCTCTGCCTGCTAAGAATAAAAGCCACCTTTCTATTTCCTCCAAACCCGGTCTCCATATTTTTCATTCAGCGTCAGTGGGCAAAGAAGGCCAAGATTTTGGCTGGCAACAGTAGGCACAGCCCCAAGGTTCTTAATCTGTGCTGGGTTGGGCCAACCTGGAACTCGACTTGGAGATGACCAAATTTATAACGTAATTGTAACAGCTCATGCATTTGTAATAATTTTCATTATAGTACTCCCTATTATGATTGGAGGCTTTGGTAACTGATTAGTTTCCCTGATAGCTGGAGCTAATGACATAGTTTTCCCTGAATAAATAAGCTTCTGACTTCTCCCTCCCTCTTTCCTCTTACTGCTTGCATCACCAATTGTTGAAGCAGGCACTGGCACAGGCTGAGCTGTCTACACCTTTAGCCAGAAATCTAGCTCATGCTGGAGCTTAAGTAGACTTTACTATTTTTTCTCTACACCTAACAGGTGTTTCTTCTATCTTAGGTGTTATCAATTTTATTACTACAACTATTAATATAAACCCTTGCCATATCCCAATATCAAACACTGGTATTCATGTGATTAGTCCTAATCACAGCCATATTACTATCACTACCTGTATTGGCAGCTGGTATTTTTACTATGCTATTAACAGACTGAAATCTAAATACAGCTTTCTTTGATCCTGAAGGAGGAGAGGACCCAATACTGTATCAACATTGATCTGATTTTTCCGACTTTCTGAAGTATATCTTTGGATTTTGCCAAGATTTAGAATGATTTCACATATTGTAACCTATTATTTAGGGGAAAAGAAACATTCAGGTGCATGGGAATGGCCTGAGCTATAGTGTCAACTGGATTCTTAGGATTTATTGTATGAGAACATCGTATATTCACAGTAAGGATGTATGTTGACACACAAGCCTATTTCACATCAGCCACTATAATTATTACCAGGCCAACAAGAGTAAAACTGTTCAGTTGATTAGCGATGCCTCATGACAGTAACATTAAATGATCCCCAGCTATAATGTGAGTCCTAGGTTTTGTATTTCTTTTCACAGTCAGAGGGTTAACAGGAACTTTCCTGGCTAATTCATCTTCAGATATTTTCTTCATGATATACACTATGTAGTTACATAGTTGCATTCTGTACTTTCAGTGGGAGATTTGCTATTATAGGGGGCTTTCTGCACTGAATCTCATTATTCTCAGGCTATACTCAACTTGACATGAGCAAAAATTCACTTCATAAAGGTATTTGTAGATGTTAACATAACCTTTTTCAAAACCACTTTCTAAGCCTGCTTGGAATACCACAACAATAATCTGACCACCCAGATGCATACACAGTATGAAATACTATTTCATCTATAGGCCCATTCATTTCTTTAACCCCAGTAATACCAATAATTCTTATTACCTGAGAAGCATTTGCATCAAGACGAGGTCTTAATAGTAGACCAACCATATCACACACTCAAAGAACCTATGCACATCATTTTAAAATAAATAAGGGAGGAATCAAACCTCCAACTACTGATTTCAAGCCAAAATCATAACCATGATTTCTTTTTCTATTTAGGAGATATTAGTAAAATATTATATCACTTTGTTGAAGTTAAGTTATAGGTGAAAAAATCTGTATATATCAATGGCATATCCTCTACAACTAGACTTTCAAGATGCAACACCAGCCATCATAGAAGAATTCTTACACTTCATGATAACACATTAGTAATTGTTTTCTTAGTCAGCTCACTAGTAGTTTACATTATCTCACTTATTTTGACAACAAAACTCACACACACTAGCACTATAGACACACAAGAAGTAGACTATCCGAATAATCTTACCAGCTATTATTTTCATCTTAATTGCCTTTCTATCTCTATAAATTTTATACATAAGAGACAAAATTAACACTCCATGCCTTATGGTATAAACTATCAGTCACTAAAGATATTGAAGCTATGAATATACAGATTATGAAGACTTGAATTTTGACTCCTATATAATTCCAACATCAGAGTTAAAGCCAGGGTATTTGGAAGTAGATGATTGGGTTGTTTTACCTATAGTGATAGTTAAACAAATGTTAATTTCCACAGAAGATGTGCTACACTCATGAGCTGTGCCTTCTCCTGGACTAAAATCAGATGCCATCCCAGGGCACCTATATCAAACAATTTTTCTAACACTAATTCAGTTCAGTTCAGTCACTCAGTCATGTCTGACTCTTTGCGACCCCGTGAACCACGGCACACCACGCCTCCCAGTCCATCACCAACTCCCGGAGTCCACCCAAACCCATGTCCATCAAGTTGGTGATGCCATCCAACCATCTCATTCTCTGTCGTCCCCTTATCCTCCTGCCATTAATCCCTCCCAGCATCCGGGTCTTTTCAAATAAGGCACCTCTTTGGATCAGGTGGCCAAAGTATTGGAGTTTCAGCTTCAACATCACTCCTTCCAATGAACATCCAGGACTCATCTCCATTAGGATGGACTGGTTGGATCTCCTTGTGGTCCAAGGGACTCTCAAGCGTCTTCTCCGACACCACAGTTCAAAAGCATCAATTCTTCTCTGCTCAGTTTGCTTTATAGTCCAATACTCACATCCATACATGACCACTGGAAAGATAATACACTTGACTAGACAGACCTTTGTTGACAAAGTAATGTCTCTGCTTTTTAATATGCTGTCTAGATTGCTCATAACGTTCCTTCCAAGGAGCAAGTGTCTTTTAATTTCATGGCTGCAATCACCATCTGAAGTGATTTTGGAGCCCAGAGAAATAAATTCAACCACTGGTTCCACTGTTTCCCCATCTATTAAACATGAAGTGATGGGACCGGATGCCATGATCTTAGTTTTCTGAATGTTAAGCTTTAGCCAATATTTTCACTCTCCTCTTTCACTTTCATCAAGAGGCTCTTTAGTTCTTCTTCTCATTCTGCCATAAGGGTGATGTCATCTGCATATCTGAGGTTATTGATACTGCTCCTGGCAATCTTGATTCCAGCTTGTGCTTCCTCCAACCCAGCGTTTCTTATGATGTACTCCGCATATAAGTTAAATAAGCAGGGTGATAATATACAGCCTTGACATACTCCTTTTTCTATGTGGAACCAGTCTGTTGTTCTATGTCCAGTTCTAACTCTTCCTTCCTGACCTGCATACAGGTTTCTCAAGAGACAGGTCAGGTGGCCTGGTATTCCCATCTCTTTCAGAATTTTCCACAGTTTCTTGTGACCCACACAGTCAAAGGCTTTGGCATAGTCAATAAAACAGAAATAGATCTTTTTCTGGAACTCTCTTGCTTTTTTGATGATCCAGTGGATGTTGGCAATTTGATTTCTGGTTCCTCTGCCTTTCTAAATCAGCTTGAACATCTGGAAGTTCACGGTTCATGTCCTGCTGAAGCCTGGCTTGGAGAATTTTAAGCACCAATTTACTAGCGTGTGAGATGAGTGCAATTGTAGGGTAGTTTGAGCATTCTTTGGCATTGCCTTTCTTAGGGATTGGAATGAAAACTGACCTTTCCAGTCCTGTGGCCATTGCTGAGTTTTCCAAATTTGCTGGCATATTGAGTGAAGCACTTTCAGAGCATCATCTTTTAGGATCTGAAATAAGTCAACTGGAATTCCATCACCTCCACTAATTTGTTCATAGTGATGCTTCCTAAGGCCCACTTGATTTCACATTCCAGGATGTCTGGCTCTAGGTGAGTGATCACACAATCATGATTATCTGAGTCATGAAGATCTTTTTTGTACAGTTCTTCTGTGTATTCTTGCCACCTCATCTTAATATCTTCTGCTTCTGTTAGGTCCCTACCATTTCTGTCCTTTATTGAGCCCAGCTTTGCATAAAGTGTTCCCTTGGTATCTCTGATTTTCTTGGAGAGATCGCTAGTCTTTCCCATTCTATTGTTTTCCTCCATTTCTTTGCACTGATCACCAAGGAAGGCTTTCTTATCTCTCCTGGCTCTTCTTTGGAACTCTGCATTCAAATGGGAATATCTTTCCTTTTCTCCTTTGCTTTTCACTTCCCTCTTTTCACAGCTATTTGTAAGGCCTCCCCAGGCAGCCATTTTGATTTTTTGTATTTCTTTTTCTTTTCTGTATTTTTGGGGATGTTCTTGATTTCTGTCTCCTCTACAATGCCATGAACCTCCATCCATATTTCATCAGGCACTCTGTCCAACAGATCTAGTCCCTTAAATCTATTTCTCTCTTCCACTGCATAGTCATAAGGGATTTGATTTAGGTCATACCTGAATGATCTAGTGGTTTTCCCTATTTTCTTCCATTTCACTCTGAATTTGGCAATAAGGAGTTCATGATCTGAGCCATAGTTGGCCCCTGGTCTTGTTTTTGCTGACTGTATAGAGCTTCTCCATCTTTGGCTGCAAAGAATATAATCAACCTGATTTTGGTGTCATCCATCTGTTGATGTCCATGTGTAGAGACTTCTCTTGTGTTGTTGGAAGACAGTGTTTGCTATGACCAGTGCATTTTCTTGGCAGAACTCTATTAGCCTTTGCCCTGCTTCATTCTATACTCCAAGGCCAAATTTGCCTGTTACTCCAGGTGTTTCTTGACTTCCTACTTTTGCATTCCAGTCCCCTTTAATGAAAAGGACATATTTTTGGGGGTGTTAGATCTAGAAGGTCTTGTAGGTCTTCATAGAACTGTTCAACTTCAGCTTCTTCAGCAATTACTGGTTGGGCCATAGACTTGGATTACTGTGACATTGAATGGTTTGCCTTGGAAACTAACAGGGATCATTCTTTTGTTTTTGAGATTGCATTCAGTTACTGCATCTCAGACACTTTTGTTGACTATGATGGCTACTCCACTTCTTCTAAGGGATTCCTGCCCATAGTAGTAGATATAATGGTCATCTGTGTTAAATTCACCCATTTCAGTCCACCTTAGTTTGCTGATTTCTAGAATGTCGATGTTCACTCTTGTCATCTCCTGTTTGACCATTTCCAATTTGTCTTGATTCATGGACTTAACATTCCAGGTTCCTATGCAATATTGCTCTTTGTAGCATCAAACTTTGTTTCTATCACCAGTCCCATCCACAACTGGGTGTTGTTTTCGCTTTGGCTCCATCCCTTCATTCTTTCTGGAGGTGTTTCTCCAATGATCTTCAGTAACATATTGGGCATCTACCTACCTGGGGAGTTCATCTTTCAGTGTCTTATCTTTTTGCCTTTTCACACTGTTTATGGGGTTCTCAAGGCAAGAATACTGAAGTGGTTTGCTGATCCCTTCTCCAGTGGACCACCTTCTAACCCTAACCCTAACCCACACATCTTAGTTCACTTATTCTTCAAATGTCAATGTTCACTCTTGCTATCTTCTTCTTGACCACTTCTAATTCACCTGGATTCATAGACCTAACATTCCACGTTCCTATGCAATATTGCTCTTTATAGCATCAGACTTTACTTATACCACCATACACACTCACAACTGTTTCCTTTTTGACTTAGCCTTTTCATTCCTTCTGGATTAATTTCTTCACTCTTCTCTGGTAGCATATTGGGCACCTACCAACCAGGGGAATTCATCTTTCAGTGTCATATCTTTTTGTCTTTTCATAATGGACAACTGAATATTAAATGCCAGCTGAATTGCTAGGCAGTTTATATTCAGGAGGATTCAGGGTTTTATAGTTGTTCGGTTGCTAAGTCTTGTCTGACTCTTTGTGACCCCATGGACTGCAGCATGCCAGGCCTCCCTGTCCCTGACTATCTCTGGGAGTTTGCTCAAACTCATGTCTGTTGAGTGGGTAAAGCCATCCAACCATCTCATCCTCTGCTGCCCACTTCTCCTCCTTTCCTCAATTTTTCCCAGCATCAGGGTCTTTTCCAATGAGACAACTCTTTGCCTCAGGTGGCCAAAAGATTGGAGCTTCAGTCCTTCCAATGAATACTCAGGGTTGATTTCACAAGAACTTTCTCTTCAACACATACAAATTATTAGTACAGCTCAATTAAAAAAAAAAAAAAAAAAAACTCAACCAAAAAAAATCATCCAAAGGTCTAAATGCATGTTTCTCTAAATAGGTCATAGAGATGGTGATAAAAGCACATGAAAAGATGCTCAGCATCACTAGTTCTTTCAGAAAGGCAAATCAAATGTACCATGAGGTATCACCTCACATTGGTCAGAATGGCCACATCGAAAACCTACAACAATAAATTCTGCAGAGGGTGTGGAAAGAAAGAAAGCCTCCTACACTGTTGGTGGGAATGTAAATTGGTACACCCAATAGGTAGAACATTATGGAGGTTCTTTTAAAAACTAAGCACAGAAGTACCCAGTGACCCAGAAATCCAATACCTAGAAGTAGATCCAGAAAAAAAGCAAAATTTTAAAAGACACCTGCATTCCAAAGATCATGGCAGCACTAGGTACAATAGCCAAGACAGGGGAGCAACTTAAGTATACAAGGACAGACGAACGGATACAGAAAATGAGGTACATATACACAATGCAATATGGCTCAGACATAAAGAAGGATGAAATAATGCCATTTCCAGTTACAGGGAAGAAACTAGAGGTGATCAAACTAAGTGAAATAACTGAGAAAGGGAAAGATAATAGAGAGTATCACTTCTGTGGAATCTAAACATGGATACAAATGAGCATCATTACAAAATGCAAACAGATTCACAGACTCAGAAACTTACGCTTACCAAAATGGAAAGGTGGCAGGGGGTGGGGGTGTAATGAGCTGGTACAGATCGATATTTACACGTCAAAACTGGTGCGGTTTTTGTTGTTTAGCTGTCTCAGTCGTGTCCGATTCTTTGCAACCCCATGGACTGTGGACTGCCAGGACAAAGGATGTTCATGGGATTCTCCAGGCAAGAATAATGGAATGGTTTGCCATTTCCTTCTTCAGGTAATGTTCCCAACCTAGGGATCGAGCCCAGGTCTCCTGAAAGTCTCCTGCGTTGCAGGAGGATTCTTTACCAACTGAGCTATCAGGGAAGCACGGTCCACTGAAAATCACCATTCAAAATGACACGTGCACCTTGATTTTCAGGGCAACACTCTTTCAATAGGCAAGACATGGAATCCACCAAAAGGTCCAGTGGAAGAAAAGTAAGGACAAGGCAGTACATCTATAACTGGAACACCACTCAACCATAAAACAGAGTGAAACAAGGATGCTGTCAGCAGCATGGTGTACTAAGAAATCATCACCCCAAGTGAGGGAACTCAGACACAGAAAGAGAAATATCATGAGATATCACTTACGGGCACAGTCTATAAATTCATACTAATGATCTAAATACAAAACGGACTTCATAGCCTGCGAAAATCAAATTATGAGTATCAAAAGAAATTTAGAAAGAAGGGATAATTAAGAGTTTAGGATTTACATACACACTAATATCTAACAAATGATAAGCAAAAAGGACCTAGTGAAAAGAACAGGGAACTCTAATAAAGAGACTGTAATAATTTATATGAGGGAAAAAATGGAAAGAGAATAGATTCACTTCTATGTAAAATGAAATTAAGTTACTGTACAGCTAAAACTAATAAAACAATGGAAATCAACCTGACTCCAATAGAAAATAAAAATTAAATTACAGAAAATTCATCTAGGGGACCACAGACAGTGGCGACCCTAAAGATTAGGTCTGTGATACACTATGATGTAAATATGACACCGCCAAAGGTTTTAACCTGGCAGAACACAGAGCAGCAACCCATTCAAAGGTGCCTGACCTCATGTGAATGTCACAAGATTAAGAGAAGAAAGACCACAGGTTAATCAGGGCAACACCCTCAATTCAGATGTTGGGGATCTCCAAGGGGCAAGACACACAGAGGTGAAGAGCAGACATGGGGTCTCTGGGCACAGGATCCAGACCCGTGTGGATGGGGTGAGACCCACACGGTTCCCGAACCCTGCATCTGGGGCCGCATGACTCTTGGTTAGGACGCCAGGCCCCTGATGGCTGAGCCCCAAAGGCAGAAACGAGTGGGTTCCTGGAACCTCCTGGGTTCCTGGAAGCTTCTCTCATCCCAGAGAAGTCCTCCTCTCCTGCCCTTCGGTTCTCTCTGATACTGTTTTGACAGCTGTCACGATAATGCTGAACACACTACCTTGGTTCCAGTGGGCTCCGTTCTTTGTTTTCCCACTGAGGTGTTGAGAAAACACACCAGGTGCGGGGCTAGAAGACGAGGGGCAGGTCTGGTGTCTGCTGAGCAGGGACGGCCAATGGGAAGGTGATCACATAGCAACCTCACCTGCTGCCCGTTGGTTTTTCGCCTGATCCTTGTACCCTGGAATCAATTAGCCAGGTGAACCTGCCTCACTACTCAAAATGAATGTGCTGGAAAACTGGAATAATTACCAAGTAGCCCACCTGAGGAGTCTCCATGAGCCTCAGGGCAGGTGAGCTTGGCAGGAGGAAAGACTAAGAGCCCTACTGCAGCACTGACCCCTGGGAGGGCCATGGAACCCCACTCAGAGGAGGGCACATTACCCAGAGAAGCCCACCTCAGCTCCAGACCCCAGACCTCTGAGCACTGACATTCAGACACAGGCACAGAGTTTGCCAGGACGGAGGCCAGGCCCAGTCCGCACCCAGGTCTCCACGTCCTCATGCCCACAGAACATGGTCAGGTGTTAATATTCTCATTGCAGAAAGCAAGAAGTCTTGTCTAAACATAATCAGTGCAGACAAGATTGAAAAGTCCAAGTATTCATCCTTCAGACATGTTTGACTGTTTGTGACCACATGGACTGTAGCCCTCCACCCTCCTCTGTCCATGGGATTCTGCAGGCAAGAATACTGGATTCAGTTGCCATTCCCTTTTCCAGGGGAACTTCCCAATCCAGAGATGAAACCAGTTCTCCTGCACTGCATGCAGATTCTTTACCATCTAAGCCACCAGGGAAAATCCCAGACAAGACAGAGAGGTCTAAATCTACCATGCAGACAGAAGTTGGTCAGGTTTAAACTAGAGTTAAGTTGCTCTCCTGGAGGCACAGGTCATACACATGCAGGGTCTCTCATCATTGGACAGTGGCCTCACCCTCAGGTGGGAACTAGCAAGTAAGTTTCTTAAAGAAAAAATCATCACTGGCTCCCACATGTCACCCACATCAGGAAACCGAAAGAATCTTTGCCATTAAACACTTTAACAGGCAAAACAAAACTGTCACCAGTATCTTTGGTCATGTGGTGGTCAGGATCCAGGGAAGGTCCGGGCATTTCTTAGAGTTGAGTCCAGTGTCTTGTAAAGACAGAGAGACAGTGCCCTGATTCCTTCTCCCATGCTTCCAGCAGGAGGCAGCCACACTGGAAGCCTTCTAGAAAAGGATACTCTTTATCAGAATAAGAATTGTTAAAATGGAAAACATACTAGTTAGTATTTGCCAACCTAAAATATTCTTCAAACCTTGGCCCTCAGATCTTTGCAGTTCCCACTGGTTCCTTTGTGTTCAGATTGTCAGGGTAGAAACAGTCCATTGTTTCAAATTGGTTTCTTCTAATTCTGTTATTTGCTATTATATGAATGAAAGGTCACACTTGAAAAAATATATAAGAAAATTCTTGCCAAAAAAAATGGAGTCAAGGAGCCCATAAGCTGTATGAACTCTGCCTTCTAATAGTTTCAATTTCAAAGACTGAGGGCAGGAGGAGAAGGGGATGACAGAGGACGAGATGGTTGGATAGCATCACCAACATAATGAACATGAGTTTGAGCAAACTCTGGTAGACGGTGAAGGACAGGGAAGCCCAGCATGCTGCAATCTATGGGGTTGCAAAGGGTTGGACATGACTGAGCAACTGAACATCAAGCTTCAATTTTCTGCCTGGAGAAACCTGATAAAATAGGCACCCTGATTTTTTTCAAGTCTCTGTTTAAACTCTGCTAAAATGAAATTGATATTCATATCAACATGTAAGAGTTTCTGAGTTTTAAGATGTCACATCAAGGTAAGAGATGCTGGTGAGAATAGAATGCTGCTGGTGGGCAAAACGTTCTTCAAACAAAGCTCTGTTTCAAACAGGATTTAAATACAACACTACATGGGTACATGAAGTATGAACCAAGAGCCTAAATATAGAAGGCAATATGTAAAAACAAATTTGATATCCCACATGTGAGAGTAAAAGCTACTGGTTTTTGCAGCAGTCATGTACGGATGTGAGAGTAGGACCACAAAGAAGGCAGAGCACTGAAGAACTAATGCTTTTGAACTGTGGTGCTAGAGAAGACTCTTGAGAGTCCCTGGGTCTGCAAGGAGATCAAACCAGTCAATCCTAAAGGAAATCAGTCCTGAACATTCATAGGAAGGACTGACACTGAAACCAATGCTCCAGTCCTTTGGCCCCCTGATGTGAAGAGCCAACCCACTGGAAAAGACCCTGATGCTGGGAAAGACTGAAGGCAAATGGAGAAGGGGATGACAGAGGAAGAGATGGTTGGATGGCATCACTGACTCAACTGTCATGAATTTGAGCAAGCTTCGGGAGTTGGTGATGGGCAGGGATTCCTGGCGTGCTGCAGTCCATGGGGTCACAAAGAGTCAGATGCAACTTAGCCACTGAACAGCAACTACAACAACATGAGAGTGAATGTTTCTTGTCAAACCTGCAGTTGGTATGCACAAACTGGCTCAGAACACTCTCCAACCCAGATTGTCTCTAAGCTGATGAAGTGTGTCACAAGTGTATGAACCAAAAGATAATGGATTCACTCCAGGATGGAATAGAATGTTACTTTGAACAGTCTGTAAAACTTACAGAGTCTGTAATCCACTCAAGATTTCAAACAATAAAACATTCAACTGAAATTTAAAGCCTCTTGGAAAGTTGCATCCTATCTATGAAAACATTCCATAGATTTCTTTTCATAATCATTTTTCACAGTGATAACACTTTAACTCTTCAGTTGCTGATATTATTACCAAGATGAACTTGTCCTCATGGGTGTGGGAGATGAAGTGGATCCATTGTGATTGCTCCTGGTCAAATGACTCTCGCAATTTCTAATTATGTTCTATATCCACAATGTTTATTTTTACATCCATCGAAGTCTACTTCTCAGATCTTTATGTACACCAAACAATAGATATCTGGTGAGTTCAGATTATATTAAACACTCTTTCCATAACTTTTCCAATGTCAATTGAATCAGAACAAGGTGAAGCAAGGAGAAGTGTTGAAGTTTTAAATGATCTCTAAGGACCCTAAAAAAAAAAAAAAAATTAGAAATCCTAACCATTACTGGTCTATACAAAAGAATCACAATGTGTCTTTTTCATGAAACTCCAACAGTTGACTAACTAGAGTTGCAACAAGTTGGAGTTATGCTTGATTTGAATTGAAACAGTTTGGATGTGGGCATAAGAGGATATATAGGGTGATACATACTTAAGGAGGTAACAAGTATGAATCCAAAAATTTATAAGGTGTACTTTGTAAACAAAGGTGAAACATTTAACTTGTTTTCACTATCTGGCCCTTCCAGACTTTGCCATCATCTACTGACTCCCCTGTGGACTTGTTGGTTTAATGCCTTCAGATTAAAACTAGTCACATGCATCTTGCTTAGCTATGTTCTCTTTGTTTGAAAATGTTTATGTTTCTTTCTCCTAGTATGCTCTTATAAATGCCACTATCTGTATCACTTATTTTGTTTATAAGGTGGTCTCCTTCATTGTCCACTGTGTAACCATCCTCCGTGTATACAGATATTTACATGTCTATGTATATAGACATATCTATGTCTATATGTGTCTATAAAAGATATTTATATCTGTATATACATAGATAGTTATGTCTATATGTACATATATATTTATATGTCTATGTATATAGATATTTATGTCTCTATGAACCTAGGTATTTATACATCTATGTACCTAGAATGTATATTACTTTTTTCCCATTTATTTTTATTAGTTGGAAGTTAATTACTTTACAATATTGTAGTGGTTTTTGTCATACATTGACATCAATCAGCCATGGATTTACATGTATTCCCCATCCCGATACCCCCTCTCACCTCCTTCTCTACCCAATCCCTCTGGGTCTTCCCAGTGCACCAGGCCCGAGCACTTGTCTCATGCATCCAACCTGGGCTGGTGATCTGTTTCACCCTAGATAATATACATGTTTTGATGCTGTTCTCTCGAAACATCCTACCCTCCCTTCTCCCACAGAGTCCAAAAGTCTGTTCTGTACATCTGTGTCTCTTTTGCTGTTTTGCATAGATAGTTATGTCTATATGTACATATATATTTATATGTTTATGTATATAGATATTTATGTCTCTATGAACCTAGGTATTTATACATCTATGTACCTAGAATGTATATTTCTATGCATATAGACATTTGTATATCTATGTACCTAGACATTTATATCTCTATCTGGACATTTATGTATCTAAGTACCTAGATATTTACATTTATGTACACTTATGTATATACAAATAGATGTCTTACCAGTATAACAGGGCCTGTAGAAAAGGGAACGTTCCTACAAAAAGACCTGACTCTGCAACTGAACAACAACAAAAGAGAAAATACACTTGGTTCACCTGCCACCAACAACACATGGTATATCAGTGTTACTACAATATGAAATAAAGGTTACTTTAAAAAAATAATGCTTAGGGGGACTTCCCTGCAGTCAGTGGTTCAGATTCTGTGCTTCAAATGCAGAGGGCGAGGGTTCGACACTTGGTCGGGGAACTAAAAATCCCACGTGCCACATGGCACTGCCAGTAAATAAAAAAAAAAATTATTACAATAAATAAATAAGAAAGTTCAGAAAGAACACACAAGCTTTTGGGTGTTTCTTCAGGTACATTCCATATTGAATTACAGTCTTGAGTTAAAACTTGAAAGTTTCAACTTTCAAGGTAATCACAACTGGGCATGAAAAAGTCCTGACGCCTTGTGGCCATTCCCTGCAATAGCAACCTGAAAACATGCTTATGAGAACACTTCATGCAAAGATGGGCTCAGTAAAGGACATAAATGGTATGGACCTAACAGAAGCAGAAGATATTAAGAGGGGTGGCAAGAAAACACAGAAGAACTGTACAAAAAATATCTTCATGAACCAGATAATCACGATGGTATGATCACTCATCTAGAGCCTGACATCCTGGAATGTGAACTCAAGTGGCCTTAGGAGACATCACTGCAAACAAAGCTAGTAGAGGTGATGGAATTCCAGTTGAGCTATTTCAGATCCTAAAAGATGATGCTGTGAAAGTGCTGCAATCAATATGCCAGCAAATTTGGAAAACTCAGCAGTGGCCACAGGACTGGAAAAGGTCAGTTTTCATTCAAATCCCAAAGAAAGACAATGCCAAAGAATGCTCAAACTACTGCACAATTGCACTCATCACATACACTAGCAAAATAATGCTCAAAATTCTCCAAGCCAGGCTTGAGCAATACATGAACTGTGAACTTCCAGATCTTCAAGCTAGTTTTAGAAAAGGCAGAGAAACCAGAGATCAAATTGCCAACATCCACTGGATCATCGAAAAAGCAAGAGAGTTCCAGAAAAAAATATCTATTTCTGCTTTACTGACTATGCCAAAGCCTTTGACTGTGTGGGTCACAATAAACTGTGGAAAATTCCCGAAAGATGGGAATACCAGACCACCTGACCTGCCTCTTGAGAAATCTGTATGCAGGTCAAGAAGCAACAGTCAGAACCAGACATGGAACAACAGACTGGTTCCAAATCAGGAAAGGAGCACATCAAGGATATATATTGTCACCCTGCTTATTTAATTTCTATGCAGAGTACACCATGAGAAATACTGGGCTGGATGAAGCACAAGCTAGATTCAAGATTGCTGGGAGAAATATCAACA